>NW_011888808.1:5171297-5215401 GCF_000151845.1 Pteropus vampyrus | reverse complement strand
GTCTGTTTTGTTTTGTTTTTAGTAGAGATGGAATAAAGAGTAAATTGAATGGATTAAAAGCAACTCGTAGGGAAAAAATTAAGAGAAAATGAGTTGTACCAGAATGAATGTAGGCAGGATCAAAAAGATGATGAAGCTGGAAAGATGTTTGCCATATGGAGATATAAACCATGATATGTCCTAAAAATGGAATTTATATACCAATCTAGATCTGGACTGAGTTGAATCATACAAATTTCAATCTTCTTAAGAATATAACTGAATAGAGTCTAAAGTTTACAGTTAGCCAAAAAAAATAAAATTCTTAAGACATATTTTAAAAAATAGAACATTGGCTTCCTGTTAACAGGAGTTGTTGAGTCACTGTACATCAGATTATAAAATAATCTATAAAAAATCATGTATAAGTCATTGAAATATTCTAATAATATATTTTAAACAATTACCATTTTAACTGGAAATTTGTAAGTGTTCCCTGAATAAATTCGACCTTTTCTTAGTTAAAATGGCTATAAGGCTACAATACTAGATGTCAATTCACACAAATATGCAAAAGTAATAATGTCAGGCATAGGAATATATATTAATAGGTAATATGTATTAGTGTTAATGTTAAAGCTGATGAAGAAAATTAAGAAAAACATACTCTGATAGTGCCTTGAAGATTGCCAAGCATTAAATCAAAGCACAGGCCAAGTGATAAAAAGAGAAACTCCTGCTGACTCAGGTCATCTCTCTACCAGAAGCAGACTATTTTCACTGTTGAAAAATTTAACCCCCTCTTTCAAGCAGGTGGCCAATTAAATAGTAAATTTATTCTGTGAGTTAAAGGCTAGAGATTGCTGTAAATGTAATAGAGACCCCAGAAATAAACTCTCACATACATTGTCAAATGATCTTCAACAAGGCTGCCAAAACCGCTCAATGGGGAAAGGACAGTTTCTTTAACAATTGGTCTTGGAAAAACTGGATGCCCACATACAAAAGAACGAATGTGGATTCTTATCATATATCATACAAATATTAACTCAAAATGGATTAAAGAGCTAAACTTAAGACCTATGGGCATAAATCTCCTAGGAGAAAACATACGGAAAAATCTTCATGACATTGATCTTGGCAATGATTTCTTGGGTATGACACCAAAAGCACAGATAACAAGATTGCATGAAACTTAAAAACTTTTGTGCATCAAAGTTCACAATCAACGAAGTGAAAAAGCAAGTTGTAGAATTAGAGAAATATTTACAAATTATATATCTAATAAAGAGTTAATGACCAGAATATATAAAGAACTACCACAACTCAACATCAAAAAACAAAAAACAAAAAACAAATAACCCAATTAAAAAATGGGCTAAGGACTTGAATAGACATTTCTCCAAAAATGATATACAAATGGCTGGCCAGTGTATAAAAAGATATACACCATCACTAATCATTAGAGAAATGCAAGTCAGAACCACAAGATATCACTTCACATCCATTAAGATGGTGTCTATCAAAAAAAAAAAAAAAGGAAATGAGAAGTCGGTGAGGATGTGGAGGCATTGGAATCTCTGTGCAATGTTGGTAGAATTATAAAATGGTGCAACCGCAATAGAAAACAGTGTAGCGTTTCCTCAAAACATTAAAAATAGAACTACCATATAATCTAAAAATCTCATTTCTGGGAATATATCCAAAATAATTGAAATCAGAATCCCGAAGGTATATCTTTTCTCTCATGTTCATAGTAGCACAATAACCAAAGAGTGGATGCAAACCAATTATCCACCGGTGGATGAAGGAATAAAGTAAATGTGGTATATACACATATGAGATGGCTATATAATCACAATATATTATGTTATTCAAAGCAGTATTAAATATGATAATGCAATATAGTAGAAGCAGTCATAGAAAACAGATTAAAGATTTGTCGTATGTTTTCCATGGGATTTTTATATTATCAAGTTCAGGGTCATGGAATGTATCAATGTCTCCACTTCAAGCCCTCTCCCTGAAAGTGAGATTGTTCAGTCATCAGTCTTGACCCAAAGAATTGGCCTTACTTAAAAAAAAGAGAGCAGAAGACAAAGAAGTTGTGTCCATGGGCTGCAATAGTTTTGGAAAGGCACATTATAAAACCTATTTCCAAGTAATAAGATACCAGGGCCTTCAGTGTGGGAGTCAGGGAGGAGGGTGGGTGTTTCTGACACTTTTTCTATTTTCCTTGAAGGTTAGTGTGTGGTAACATTCTATACCAATTCTCTCACATACAAAAGGTACAAAAAGATGCTTTCTTCTTATTCTTTTATGGAAATATGAAAACATACGCCAGTATGATTTTAACATAAAGAAGGATTATAAAAGAAGATTTGCAAGCATTGCAGTCTTATTTTTATTACAGAACATAGGCTTATATTTTGATAAGAGCTCAGAAACCTGTTGTATCTTGCTTAAGACAAATAGACACTGATTTAATCTGTTTTCTATTCTGTTTCCCATGATAAGAGGAAAAAATGATAATTTTTATTGATGTCAAGAAATCCAAAGTCTGGTTTGGGATTTTTTTTTTTTTTCTTGATGGTCTCTATTAGCTATAAGGGATCACACACAATGAAAGAATAACTAACAAAAACAGCATATTGTAAAGAAAAGACAGAGAAGAGTGAAGCCTGTTAACCAGAAAAATTGAAATACTAAAGACTTTCTAAACAGGTTAATTGAAGTACCATTTACATACTATAGTAATTCATTTAGTTGTACAATTAAATAATTTAAATTTACTGATTTGTGTAACCATTGCCACAGTCTAGGTTTAAAAAATCTCATCACTCCAAAAAAAATCCTTGTGCCATTTGCAATCATCCTTTATTTCCATGACCAACCCTGTGGAAATTTCCTCTCTTACTCTATAGGTTTGCCTTCTCTAGGGAAAAAAAGAAACTATTCTAAAAATGTATACAGTTATGTTTTTATAAATATTTTAGACCAGTATCAACTGCACTTCATATCCTTTATTCTTTTGCCGAGAATTCTAAATATCTGAGTGTTCATAATAAGCAGCCCTTCCTATGTTTTCAGAAAAATAAAAGTTGACAAACATGCTAACTTACTGTTGCAAGAACCTAGCCTCATTTGCCGTTACTTTCAGCACTATGCTACAAAAAGTTGACATCTCTGTTTCTCCAGTGCTCCTTAGCTACTTATCAGAAATGATTCCAGTGTCACAAAAACTTCTTCTACGCATCTCTTTTCCTGCAACTGATTATTCACTCAACTCTGGTTAGGCTTTATTCTTATTCATTGTTTCTGATCTTACCCACAATCCCAAGGCTTCACCACATAAGAAATTCTAGTGGAATTACATAGAGGGACTGGGCTTCTGTTTCTTACCAATACATCTTCTAAATGTCAAATGCTCACCTTCATGAATGGACAGCCATTTATTGCTCAGGGTTGTAAATGCACACACTGGTTGTGATTCTGACCCCCTATTGTAGCTACCCTGGTATTAGGCATTGTAAAAAATTGTGTAAGAGAAATCTTCATCTGCTTGACACTAGCTAACCTGATTAGCGTCTACAACTGCATCCATCCCTTCAGAACCAGCTGAAACTAGTAGACAGTTTTCATGCCAAGTTCCAGGTTTGTCACCTGACCTGTCATCACTTGTTGACTTAAAGTCAAATTTGTGAGTTTTTCATGCAACATATGCCAAAGAAGTTTATTTACACATTTTAAAAATTAAGAGAAGGAAATATTCTTTTTCCTAGCTTAAATAGACCCTACTTATATTCAATTTCAATGAATCTGTTGGTAAAGGAGAAATTGGAATGACTCAAAAGCCACCTGCAAGAGACCTGGTGAGTCAAACAAGAAATCATGACATTTTGCACAGATGAAAAAAGAGTATCTTTTTTTAAAAAGTCAATATCTTTCAGTTGTGTCATAAGGCAGACAAACACACAAGCTGTTATGCAAGACAACTCCTTGTTAACTGGGAGTGCAGTGACAGCATGACAAGGTTATAAAGAGATCTATCTAGACCCTTCTTGTTCTCAGTCATTCTCTCTCCCTCATTTTTTTTTTTTTTAATTATTATTAGTTAAGTTACAAATCATCAGATCATGAACTCTCATGGAAGAAAATACCAACCAGTAAATCAAAATCACTGTCGAGAACATCTGGTACTGGCATCACTAGTTATTCTGAGGCCATCGAGAGTTCAAAAGAATTAAAATTTGAAACATGTTTCTCCTTCATCCTAGATTTTTTTTAAAAAAGATTTAGGCTAAAAGTGATTGATAAAAGTCGATTTTTTTTTCTTTAATTGCTGTAACATGTAATTCTTCCTTAAAAGTAAAATCATGGTAGAAGAAAGGCCATATGATCTAAGAAAAAACTGTTGGCTTTAGAATCAGAGATTTGATTTCTAACTGTGCTTATTTGAAATTTTATGTAAGAACAAACAAAAATTTAATAGTTTTTATCTAAATATTTTATGCCATGACTATTTTTTTTCTGGTCTTAATCTTTAAAACAATTGAATAATGTAGGTGGTTCAGCCTCATTTCCCCACCTGCAATCTAAAAGCAACTTAAAGTAAAACTAGAGATCCATTTAAACCTAAATCTATATGACTCCAAAATACACTTTATTTTAGCATATTTTCTTTTGGTTAACTGAAATTTTAGTGTAGATGTACATAACAAAGTTTACAATGCATAAATGTACAGTTCAATGAATTTTTTACAAACTGATCACATTTGTGTCACCAAAACTCAGGTCAAGAAAGAGTAATCGCTAGCCCCTGCAAGAGCTCCCTCGCAGTCACCGCTTCTCCCAAAGTAATCACTCACCTAATTTCAAAACCACAAACCATTTTTCTCTGTTTTTGAAATTAATATAACTAGAATCATGTAGCATAAAACTTTGTGTCTGCCTACTTTCGTGCAACATTATCTTTGCAAAACCTCTATCTCTTATTATATGTAATTGTAGTTTGTTCATTAATTAATATATATAACATTCCATTGTATGAACCTACCCATTTTTACATATATACATGAATTTTTAATGTATTTTACACATACATTTACATGTATAAAATATATATGTATATAAGTATAATGCAAATATAAATAAAAAATACATATATATGTTTATATATATCCTGCAGTTATGTTATATTTTGAATATTTTAAGTGAGGTTATGGATATTTTTGCACATAAATTTTGGTGAATATTAGTACACATTTCTGTTGAATATAAACTTGGGAATAAAATTGTGGATTAAAGAGAATACAAATATTCAACTTTAATAGATGTATTTTAGTTTTTTATGCTACCATGCCCTAGATTCCTCACTTTCCCTCTGCCAAGATATTTTACCTATTGGAATAATAAGTTTCACATCTGAAGAAAAGAATATCATTTTGAATATGAGAATTAACACCTGTGGCATATTAAGAGTCACCCATATTCGGCCCATTGGAAGTATTTGACCTATCAGTAGCTTACTCATCTGGATTTCCTTCTTTGTTTTTCATACTTCATCATCAATTATTTCAACTATTCCATCTGTTATTAATTTTAATGCCTCAAAAACTCATATACTTATTATACCAAAAGAATATTTGCATTCTAAGAAAAAATATGTATGTAAAACATATATGAAAACATATTAGATTTGTCATATTATGAAGATGTCAGCATGATGCTAAAATAGTAAACACACAATTTAAGGTCTAGGGAGCCAATTTCAAATAGCATTACATTATAGCTACTGGCTCAGAATGGCAAACAAAACACAGTCCTTGCTTTCACTGAGCTTTGAGTCTGTTTTCATGTAATAGGTTTGTAAAGAATACCAAGTCACGTCTTTCTTCCCTTTTAATTTGCTACAGAATAATGCTCAGAACTATCACTAAGCTTATTGGAAGTGGTGTGTTCCACCTTGACTTAAATTGAGAATACCTATTTTGGAATAGATAAAATAGGATAAACACAATACGTTTAGGAACTCAAGAACTCTATTTAATTTGATAAATATTTATTGAGCAACTAACTAATTTATTGAGCAACTGATTGATTATACATAATATATTAAAACATGATCACTCCCATCAAGAAATTCACAAATTATTCCAGAATTAGAGAACTACACTATAAGTGTGATTTATATTCATGTCCAATTGAAATTTTTGTTATTCATTTTTTTTTTAATGATAGCCTTATGTTTTTAAATTTGAGTGACAAAGATATCACCTAATGATTTAATGGTATTTTAAAGTTTCTAAAACAATAAAACAAATCATAAATTTTTCCAAATTTTTGGAAGGCACATCTTAATTTTAAATACATAAAACAGTGTTGATTGGTCTTTCTATAAAATAAAAAAAAATGGTTATTGATAGAAAAGCTTTTAAATTGTTTTAGTCAAACTCAAATAAGAAGATCTTAAAAATAAAACATGAACTAAAAAGAGTTTTACCAGAATACTGAGCTCTCCTTGATATTCACAGAAATCAACACAATGTCCATTAGTGCAGAATAAAAGACATAAAACAATTCAGTGTAATAAAACGCCCTGCATTAATGGAACATTAAAGTTATGATTTAAGCCCACAGAATTCAGGAAATTCAGAATTAGAACTCCCATGGTAACCTTCACTGTGACCTCCTGTGCATGTACACTGTTTAGAAAACTGAGATTTTTGCTTTCCTGATCATGTATCACTATGAAGAACAATTTCGAAGTGGAAAAAAAGGTCCTACCACTGCCTATGTTTAAAGTTTTATACTCACTTAGAAAATCTAACCATCAATCTCACACTACCATATAATTATGGAATAAGAAAGAATTTTTAAAATATGCTATTGAAAACTGTAGAAGCTACAACATAATGAATGTACCCTTGTAACATAATATGAATTTGGGTTTTCTTTTAAATATAGCCATAAGTGTCTACTGTGTAAAAAAACATGTTCATATTGCAGAGTGACAGTGGGGGACATTATTAAAATTGAATTGCATGTAAAGAAGAAGGGTCAGGGAAATAATTGAGCTGAGAGTCAAAAGTATCACGCTTCATATTTTGAAATCTACACTTTCCTGGGAAGATATTTTATCTCCACAGCTATGCCTTTTTCATTTGTAAATGAGAGAATTGAGTTAAGTGACATCATGATTTCTTCTATCTTCAAAAATATATGATTCTGTGACTTGATTTAAATTTATATTCTATAGGAGAATCATAAACGACATTATAATAATCCTTAAGTAACTTGTATCAATCCTTAGATATGCCAAGAAGGAAGGTAATGCTGATAATCCACCAAGTTTCCCTTGGATAAGACCAGACTCCTTCAGTGATACTGCCCTTTCCTTTGAATCTTTTAAAAAGAAAAAAAAAAAAAAATCCATGCAAACACTAATCCAGTCTCTGTGACTGGGATTAGGTTAAATGTCTTTTATAAACTGAAAAATATCCATCAGGCATCCTAAAATAAGTTTTTCAATGTTATGAATGTGAGATGAAGAACTGTAGAGAAAGGCAGAAGTGTAGGAAGGTCATATTAGTGTCCTCATGGTATATAGTTCTTCCAAGTAAAGTCACCAAGGACCATTTTTAATAAGGAAATATGTTTATAAAGAGATAACTGAAAAAAAATGTATATACTTACGTACACACACACACATACACAGTGGCATAGCAGGCACTATCACAGCTCCACCCACATCCTCTCAGATCCACTTACTATTTTGACACACTTGCTATGGTTTATTTGCTCTCCCAGAAGCCATCATTTGCATCTCCTTGTCAGAGGGCTACCCCTACACTGCTAAAACCTGCTTTGCCTACATGCACAGAGAGTATCTGAAAGTATCTGGAAATATCTTGGAATTTACAGCCCCTGGTAAGTTTATAGTGGCTGTTAACCCATGACTGGTGCAGGAGTATAAACACCAGTGCTCTCCTATTTCCTATGTTGTAACCTCTACTGTCTTCACAGAGTTTCCCTGCAAGGCTGAGGCAGAGTTATCTACCCTTTAAAGGCTTTTTACTTAACATCACATCTAGTCCTCATATGCTGCTGGATTGCCTTCGAGAATCTTGGAATTAAAAGAGACCCAGTTTTTAATGATGTGTGTATTCCAGGATTGCCTTAAAAGGCAATCAAAAAGCTAAGAGAAGTGGACATGTGAGAAAAGACCTGTTATAAATAAGCTATGAAGCTTTCACTGGCCAGCCAGCTGCGGTGTGAGTTGTGTCTTTGCTGGCCATGTTCCAAGAGTCCTGTAGCCCCCTACACCTGCCAGTCATGCCAGTCATGACTTCACCTTCTCCCTTGAGGAGCCCGAGGCACTTTGGAGCTGACGCTGATCCAAGCCAGACTCACTCACGACATGGGCCTCATGTTTCTCCCTCAATTCACTTTACTATATGGATTAGTTTGAGGCCCAATCAAAGGCCCATTAACTAAAGAATTAATTTCTAAAAACAAGCAACATCAAAAACTTTCATGACTTATTCCTATTTAGACCAAAGGAGGCAATTGTGCTTTGTTTTTAATTGCATGTGTTTAAACCCTTTGTTAAGATAAAAATACAATCAGTTACAAATACTATAGAATACATAGAGCAACATAAGGATTCTGCCTCAGGGCAACTCAAAGCTAATAACCATCTGTGAGGTTGAGACTTTGTGCCCAACTGTTTCACCCAAGAGCAGAATGCAGTCTTCAGGAAAACCAAAATGTCTGGATTTTCTGTGCTAGATAAAGCTTCACAGAGATCACTCGTGGAATCCTGGGGAGATAGGTCTATATTGCCCACTTACATGAAGATAAATGTTATTCATTGATGGATATACTATAAAGAAAATAATATTACAATGTTACGCTTAATGTCATTTATAAGAAGCCAAGAAACCTCTTTATTACAATGTTATAGTTTTAATTGCTGACAATTTTTTATTAGCTTTGTTGAATAGCAACAACAGAGCCTGTGACATATCCTCTTCTTATTGAAAAGCAAAGTGACTTCTGAAGAAAATAAAATGTCCTATAAATCAAAAACACATCTCAGTTATTTTTGTTTTCATATTATCTTCCATATATTATCAAAAAGGATATGCATATTTTATGATTGAAATAGTAATGACCAAATCATTCTATACTCTGCTTTTTAATGAAACATTATATATACAGTTTATATGTTACAAAATTTGTCACGATTATTTTAAAGACAAGATAATATGTTAGCAAGCTAATGCACTGTAATTTACATAATTTCTTTATTATAGGACATTTTAGCTATTAGAGACTATACCTCAGGAAATAACCATGTGTATATTGCTTTTTTTCTCTTCTTGACAAATTTCCAACATGAAATATTTATGACGATACACAAAGTGACATTGTAGGTAGTTGAAGGTGAGGAAAAGAGTATTTAAAAATTAGACTGCAGTCTTAACGGAAGTGACTGTCAATGATAAATTATCTACTGAAATACCAGGAGAGAAATCCTGTCTTTTAATGGTACGTAGACATTTAAGAGTAAGCTCTCATCGATATGCATTATCTATTCAGCACCCAAACAAGTTGTTGCTGAAAAAGTAATAGGGGTATTTTAGATTTAAACATTGTTTCAGAGTCACAAAATACTTTTAAGTACTTATGCAATCATTTTTATCACTTTAACCTTCAGATTAAAATGTTAGGGTCTGAATTCAGGTATACTCACATTGCAACAAAAATATGGATGCTACAAATTTAGCAGATCAAGCATTGATATTTTTAGAGTGAGCACTTTGCTTTGTATAGGTAATAAAATTTGGGGAGAGAATGTTTCATTATGCAAAACAAGTGCTCTTACTCTGAAATATCACTGTAGTTGAGGCTAATACTATTTTAGCAAACACTCTTCCACTAGCTTGAATGCTTTGTGGTGCTTTTCTTTATAACATAGATATGTTTCTCTGTGGAGGAGCCAATCCCCTTATTAACTCATTAACTTATTCTCCTTGCAATTACTCTTCTGCCTCTATGGTCTGGTCACTGCACCTACCACTTGGCTGACAATAGGCATCAATAATCTCTGTGTGATGAAAATTAGAGACGTTCTAGTCTCTATTTTATTTGGCCTCCTTGCTACATCTAGTATTTTGATCACTTGCTCTAAGAAATTTATTTTCCCTTGGCTTCCATGTAAAATATCTCTCCTGATTGTCCTATAATTTTGCTATCTTAGCTTTTATTGGGGAGCGGGGCGGGGGGGGTCCTTTTAGATTGAGGCTTTCCAAGCTAATGTCCTATCCTATTGCATTCTCGTGTTACATTTTTACATGCTGAAACTTATTCATTTTCATTATTTAAAAGTTACCTCCTATTCATTGATTCCATAATTTAGGTTTCCCATCCAAACCTATGTAGAGAGTAATAAATATACACACTGTAAAGCCAGTTTCCTCTCTACATAACTAGCTTAAGCCTCATAAAAACTGGCCCTATTGCCTCAAGCCAAGACCTTCTATTCCTGTGTCAGTAGTTGTTCTGATGGAAGACAACACCGTCTACTTAGCCAGAATCATGTCATGCTCATATTCACCACCACCACCACCCTTCTTTTATCCTATGCATCCAATTAGTTATCGTATAGTGTCTCAATCTCTTTGTAATCAACTTATTTTACTTCGTGCTCTCTTATATTCCTCCATAAGTTCCTCTTTCCTAAAACATTGAAATATCCTCTTAACTCATATCCTGATAGTCGTATTCTAATCTTGTTTCTTTCCAAGTTTCCTCCCAAGCTCGCCAAAGAGAATTTTTTTTAAAACACACGTTGAATCAAATCACTTCCCTGTTTGATCCACTGAATTTCAATCACCAGCAGAAAAGTACCCATACTCCCCCATATGGATGTGTATTTCCATGCAGCCACTTGTCCCTTCATACAAGCACTCATTCACCTGAGTCCCAGCCGTAAAGAGAATGCAGAGTTCCTGCATTCTCTTATAGTCAAAGACGGAAGACTTAAGTTTAGTTGGCATTGACATGGGGAAGAAACATGTACCATAAAAACGGAAGCCTGTAAACAGAGGACCTAGCAATGCTACAGAGCTGGACACAAAGGCTTTGTGGTCTATAGTAAGTTATAAGCTGCATATAACTCCCAGTGGAAACAAGGAGAATGGAAACAGCAGTTCATGGAGGGTGTTGGGTGAGACGATCGTCTCAAATAGAGGAAAAGCTTTAGAAGAACTTGACGAGAGGAAAGGGAGCACGAGGATTTTACTTCTACTGATAAAGGATGTGGGAGAGTAGATACAGATGGAAGTTAGAATTACTGAGACAAGAGCTTGGTGAACCCTGCTGTCACATTAAAGAGGCAACATGAACACATTTGCATTTTAAGAGAAATAAGCAGGCAAGCAACCAACAAAACATAAAATCTCTGGTTACAGAGTATAAATGCAAGGATCTTCATGACCTAGCTCCTGCCTCATCTTCTCCCAATCATCCCTGGCCGCTGATCTCCTCCAACCCCAAATGTCCCCCACCAAAGTTAATGTGGCATTTTTCTAGTGTCTACTCTTTTGTGCCTTTACATCTATGCAAATGCTTTTTTTTAGTTTCCAAAATTTGCTCCCCCTTTTCTCAAACCATCAAGAGCTTCCTCATCTTAGCAAGCTCTAGCATTTTCTCCTCTGTAAAGTTTTCTTGACTTAAATTCCATTCACCCTATACAACAAGTCTATTTGAGGATATGCATACCTACTTTTTTATTTGCTGTCCCTAGAATTTACTTATATACATACATACATTATATATATATATAATTAAGTTTATTGGGGTGACATTGGTTCATATAATTATATAGGTTTCAAGTGTACAATTCGATAATATATAGAGAGAGAGAGAGAGAAAGAGAGAGAAGGAGAGTGCATTGTGTGTTCACTACCCAAAGTTAAATTTCCTGTCCCTAGAATTATAGTACCTAAAATCACTGAACATATTTTAAAGTCTTTATTCACACTACCAAGCACAGTGCTTGGCACTTGATAAAAAGAAGGAAAGGAGAGAGGGAGGGAGAGAAAGTGGGGGAAGAGGAAGAGAGCGAGAGAGTTATTTGATCAGTATGTGATGTGTTCCTACCATTTGCATACGAGGGTAATATGCTGGTGGAGTGGTGAAAAGACTTCCCACAAAAATAATTATCTTCTCTACAGAATCCTTGACAGATGGTCATACAGACTTTGCTTGAACATTCAGTGACTGTGGCTTATTCTCTCCCAACTACGCCATTGTTCAAAATGTTGAATTTTTAAAGCTGACATTTGCCTAATTTCTATGCATCCTTACTAGTTCTTCTTCCTGAGGATATGGGAAGTAAGTGAGTAAAAAAAAAAGTGTCTCTAGGTACTTTATGTGATTTGGTGCACGTCTCTGGACAGTTGCTGTTTGATACCTCCCAGTGTGTAAAATATAGCATTGATTAAACATAATATGAAAACCATATTTGAAGCTAATGCTAGCAGATTAATTCCACCTATTAGCTGATATTCTTGGAGTCATTTATCTTTCCACTTATTTCTTGAAGATTTTGGCTCCTGAGTTTGTTTACGTTCTTTCCAATATTTCTTCTGTCCTGAACTTTGATGATTTTAATATCTCCATAGATGATCTTTCTAATATCCTAGACTTGATAGTCATTCATTACTTCTGTAGATACTCACATAAACATTTCTGCCATCCACACTGTGCACGGTCATACCTGAGACCTTCTTGTTACCAATAATTGACAATACTCCACAACCTCAAATTCAAGAATTCTATTCTCACTGCTACCTGTTCCTCTAATTTCTCTAGGTCTCTGACTCCAGATTTTTTTTTTTTATTCCAAAGGGACAAACAATCCATTGATTGTTAATGTCCTTATAAGAAGATACACCAGAGAGCTTGCTTATTATCTTTCTTCCGCCGCGTGAGACAGCAAAAAGCCTACTGTCTGCAAACCAAGAAAAGAGATTTTACCGGAAACTAATTATGTTGACAGCTTGACCTTGAACTTCTAGCCTTCGGAACGTAAAAGAAATAAATTTCTGTTGTTTAAGCCACCCAGTCTATAGTATTTTATTATGACAGCCTAAGCTGCCTAAGATAGTACTATTCTTCACAGAAGAGGATGAAAAAAAGATGTTATGTTGTATAATAATGCATACTTTTTATCTTTTTTTATTATTATTATGCCACCATTTTATTTTTATCAAACTTCTTAAAAGCTTGCTTTCAAATCTTCATTCATCTTTCTTCATTTCTTTCTCTCCTGGCCTACTTCCTTAAAGATTTTCTTAATTTCGTCTGGAAACTATACTTCCTTTCTCAAAAACTGGAGCATATGGTTATTTATTTTAAGAACTTACTATTTCTTATCTATCCATGCGATCATTCTGCCTTCATTGCTCAAAACATTTTTGACAATATCAGACTGGAAAACAAAGACACTGTCAATTGAAGGTCATCTATTGCTTTCATCAGAATCTATATTTGTTGGATTTCAAATTGAATGATCTTTTTTTCTGGGCCTCTTGTGAAAACAGCACTTACAAATTGCCACTCAAAATTATCTGTATTTCATGTTCCATTTGTAAAGAAATTCATGTTAAAGAAGGATTGTTATAAGTACATTTGTGTACTGGTTTGTTGTTTTCTGATTCATTCAACAACAAAAAAACTTTAATATAGTTACCTATATCTAACTAATTGAAATCTTATTGTAATTATTTTCTTCTATTAAAATGTGGTATTATGTACATGTAAGGACCAGTAATCCACCAGTCTTTCTCTCAGTTTTGTGTGATTAAGCAGCAATGTTCATGGATCCGCTGTTTCTTGTGTCTCCATGTTTTCTATAGCTAAGGAATGATGTTCCCTAAGAAATAGAAGATAATTCACTATGGAAGCATGCATTTATTTTTTTCATTGCGATTCACCAGGATGTTAGCATTAGTTTTATTTTTAATTATTTAATTAAATGATTTTATTCACTGCTTAAATGTTAATGACTTCTTATTCTATCACTTATATTTTAAAAGGTTTTTTTGCACTACTTAATAGTGATCTTAAAAATGTAAATTTTTAAAAACACGTACCTTTTATTTACTCCATTTACCTTTTGAATGAATTCAACAAGCCTTATATAACATTGTTCAATGATTCAATAGACCTTATTCATTGGTCAAAATTATTGACTAACTAGCAATACCATGTGTTCTATCCTCATCCTCAATAGACTACAATGAATGGAGAAATGTAAAGCAGTGAAATACATCTAAGTTAAAATAATACAAGATAAATAACAATTTAGTATGGAAGAATAGAGCTTTAGCTTAAGACCTACAGTCAATATCCAAGTATGTCTATTCCATAGGTTGTGAGTTGATAAGGAATAGAGGAATAAAGAGAGGTGAAGTTGAAGATATTTTTTAAAAAGAGCCATTATTTCATAATAGTTTCTTATGCTATGCATAGCCTTAGAATATTATCTTAGAAAACATAAATAATTATTGAATGTTTGTTAAAGGGGACATGCTATAATTTTATGCTCACTTTAAAGAAGCACTACAACCATAACGTGAAGAATACATTATAGACAAACTAGCTTGGATGAAAAATCAACTGAAGTGAAAATAAAATTGCAATCAAGAAGAAATTATACTTAGAGATGATGTGAAGTATATTGGTTTTAGTGCAGATGGAGAGAAGTAGACAGAAATAAGGAATATTAAAATGCAATAAGTAAGTTAATAATACATTTGATTAATTTTCTGCTTTATATAAAATATAACATACCAATTATTTATAATTTAAATTAGGAGAAATATAGCAATAAAACAATGGGCCAGGTGATGTCTTTGGATTTCTTATAGCATTGTCAGATTTGAAAAGTAAAAATTAAAAAACAAAAACAAAAAACACACATTTAATCTGAAGGATCACTTCTAGCTATGATTATAGTTTCCTTTATTAGAATGACATCTAATGCTCAAACTTTTATATTAACTAAAGTGTATAATAAAAGCTCAAATTCCTCTTCCAGCAGTGATAGAGTAACTGATGTCAGCCTTGCTCAAAATAAATGAGGAAAGTATTTTTAGATATTGGACAAGAGGAGTGTGATCCTTGAGAGAAGAAAAAATTCAAGTACAAGTCCATTTGTACTTCATGCCTCTATTTGGGAACACTACCTAGAAGAGGAGAAGAGGCAAAAACAGAACATGGTGTTTTTGCTGACATGAAAAGGCAGAGCTCAGAACTTAGAGTAGTTGAAATGGTAGAAATTTTCAGGCCAGAATACTGAAGAGGAAAGAGAAGAGAAAGATAAACAAAGGTGAACATCAGACGTCTACATGGGGGTTTCTATGAATCTTTGCCTAAGTTTTATCTGTGGTTTTATGGGGTAAAACCTTTTGAGGCTAGTAGAGAGGGACTACTCCTAGGACTGCAAGCTGAATAAAAACACCAAAAGTCATACAGTGCTGGGAGAATTTGGAACCCTGCAAAGATAAATTTGCACCAGAGTAAATTTAGGCCTTAGAAATAAAGATTATGTGCTACATAAAGGCCAGATCCTATGAATAAAGTCAAAACAGAAACAGCATTTTCAAACAATAAAATCAAGCCTGGCAGAACAAAATAATTTACCAGTTATTTAACTCTTTTCCAGAACAAAATTTAACATCCTTTAAAGGGATTCCACAAGATCCATTCCATCATCAAAATATTTGGCATAAAGTTGAAGAATAATTTTTCATATGAAGAACTAGATAAAATGATAATTATTTTATTTAAAAACACATCCTTAGTATATACACACAAAATGGATTTTTGTGCATTGATTTTGTATCCTGCAACTTTACTGTATTTGTTGATCGTTTCTGATAATTTTTTAGTGGAATGCTTAGGATTTTCTATATAAAGAATCATGCCATCTGTACAAAGTAACAATTTGACTTCTTCATTCCAAATTGAGATGCCTTTTAATATTCTTGCCTGAATGCTCTACCTAAGACTTCCAATAGTATATTGAATGAGTGGTGATAGCAGACAGCCTTGTCTTGTTCCTGATCTAAGAAGGAAGGTTTTTAGTTTTTCACCAGTAAGTATGATGTTAGCTGAGTGTTTGTCATATATGGCCTTTATCATGTTGAGGTCCTTTCCTTCTACACCCATTTTATTAAATGTTTTAATCGTACATGGATGCTATATCTTGTCAAATGCTTTTTCTGCTTCTATTGATATGATCACATGATTTTTATCCTTTATTTTGTTTTAGTGGTTTCACATTGATCGATTTGCATATGTTGAATCATCCTTGTGCCCCTGGAATGAACCACTCTTGATCATGGTGTATAATCTTTTTAATGTATTGTTGTATTCGATTTGCTAGTATTTTGTTTAGAACTTTTGCATCTGTATTCATCAGAGATATTGGTCTGTAGTTTTCATTTTTTGTGTTATCTTTACCAGGTTTTGGTATCAGGGTGATGTTGGCCTCATAAAATGAATTAGGAGTCTACGGCCATACCACCCTGAACAAGCTTGACCCCGTCTGATCTCAGAAGCTAAGAAGGGTCAGGCCTGGTTTGTACTTGGATGGGAGACGACCTAGGAAGACCACGTGCTGTAGGTGTAAAAAATAAAAAATAAGGGATTGCAAGCTGACAAGGTCCTTGCAATCTGTGAAGTCAACCAAGGGTTGCCTTGCCTAAATAAATAAATAAATAAAATGAATTAAGAAGTATTGCTGCTTCTTTAATTTTTTGGAAGAGTTTGAGAAGTACAGGTATTAAATCACCTTTGAATGCATGATAGAGTTCACTAGCGAAGACATCTGGTCCTGGACTTTTTTGGGAGGGAAGTTTTTGATGATTGTTTAAATTTCCATACTGTTTATCGGTCTATTTAGATTTTCCAATTCTTCGTGATTCAGTCTAGGAAGGTTGTATATTTCTTCTAAGTTATTGAATTTGGTGACCTGTAGTCTTTCATAGTATTCTTGTATAATCCTTTGTATTTCTGTGGTATATGAACAAAGCATTTGACATGATTAAAGAGAATGAAAATCTCAGCAGAGCAATTGAATCAATATGGATAAACCAACTGAAAATTTTAGAATTGAAGATTATAATGTAGAATATGAAAAATTTAATGAATATAAATTTGCATAACAGTAAATTGGAGACAGCAGAAGAAAAAAGTAAGTAAAAGTAAATAGATTCATAGAAATTATAAAAGTGAAGCATAATCATAAAAAATAAAATGTTTGAAAACAATGGATAATGTCTCATTTTGGACAGTATGAATCATTCTAATATAATTGCAATCAGAATTCTAGAAATAAAATTGTGCAGAAAAATATTTGAGTAAATATTGGCACTTTTTGGATAAAGCATAAACCTACCTATTAAAATGTTTGACTAATGTTTGGTAAGGATAAATTTTTTAAAAAAACGATGCTCAGGTTTGTAATAGTTAACATGTTGAAAGCCAAAAAACAAAAACAAACAAACAAACAAAGGCTACCTAATGAATAAACCATGTTAAATGTAGGAAACTACCAATTTTAATGATATATGAGAAACAGTTTGGAGGACAATAGAATAAGGTCTTTAAAGTGGGAAAAGGAAAAAAGTCAATCTAGAATTGTCTGTCCCACAAAATTTAACTTTAAAATTGATTATATTTCAGATAAGTGGAAGCTCAGAAAAATTCATGCCTAGTAATATACATAAGAAGAAATATAAAATAAAAAATCAAATTAAATCCAAATAAATAGGAGAAAAGAAATAATAAAGAGACAAAAATGAAACAGGAAACAAAAAATAATCAAACTATGTTTGTTTTTAGAAGTTATCAATAAAAATAAATTTGTAGATACAAAGAGAAAAACACAAATTAAAAATATCAGGAGTGAAAAAGGAAACGTCACAAATACATATACTCATAAATTATATTATATATATTATATATAATTGTATTATATATATTATATATATAATTTTATTATATTATATATTATATATATAATTTATATATATTATATATATAATTTATATAATATATATAATATAATTTATGAATATATGTATTTGTGACATTTCCTTTTTCATATATATTTACCATGGGAATATTATGTTAATCTTAATGGCAATAAATTAGAAACTTAGAAGTAGATGTATTCCTTGACTACACAAATCATCAAAATTGATTCCAGAAGAAAGTAAATCAGAATAGTCCTGTATTTATTTTAAAAAAATAAAATTCATAATAAAACACTTTCTTACTACAGGAAAAATATGTGTACTTTTCCATAGATGGCTCTTCGCTGGTGAATTCTTTCAAACGTTTTGAGAAGAAATATTACGTCTTATGCAAATATTTTGAGAAAAAGGAGGAGGAATAATTCCTTTCAAACTCTTTGTAGGAGGACATTACTTTGTTGTCAGAACCAAATGAAGAATATTGAAGGAGGAAAAGTCAGATAAATTTTAGTAAAACATGCATTATATAGAGAACTGCAGGTGGCTGTGACAGGAAAAGAATTGAATTGCAGAGATAAAATGATGTAGATAAAACAATTAAATAAATTTAAGAGTGACCCCCTGCCCCCCCCCCCCACACACACACACAGATTTTGAGGATAATGTTCTCTGGAAGGGAGAATGCATAACTCTGAATAAAAGTCCGAATAGGTTTAGAAAAATGATAAAATTGAAGATGTAGAAATCGAAGATATAGCTGACATAAATTTGGTGGTCAAAGGGAGAAAAGGCAACAAAATACCTTCATCTTACGTAGAAACTATCACCATATGACAAAATTTTTTAAAAATAGTACCTTATATCCTGAGAAGGACTGGAAATAATATTCTATTTTAATTATATTTTGGATGAAAGAAAGTGTCAAATAGCAAGTAATGCCTAAAATTAATAATTCAAGAGTAATCTAAATAACATCTTTAAAAATTAATAACAAACTGTTGAATATGTTTGCCTCTGTTGAGTGTGGTTTCTTTGTAGAAAAAAAAATTAAAATTATTTTTAAGCCATCCTAAGATAGTTGACTTTTTCATTTAAAAAAAGTGCATATATTATTTGAAAATTAAGACAAATGTACTGGAACAGGATTCCAGTAAAATTGAAAAAGTGCTAGAACATACTAAAACTAGGAGATATACCAATCAGCTAACCAATCCATCATAAAAGTAGTAGTAAACCTTTATTTTCATGTTAGAAGTAAAAAAGCAAACAAAAATTGTGTTGAAGTATTATTTCTTGAAGGAGCTTTCAGCCTAACCCAGGACACACACATATGCATATCTCCTCACAAATTACATGCAAGTTGAATAGACTTTCTGACCTCTGAGAGGTTAAACAGAATCAGATGTGTTAAAATAGTTTAAACTGTGATCTCAATGCTGAAAGAACCACAAAAGCTGTGTATTTTAAAATTATACAACTTAATATTAATTTACACTTAAAATATTTAACTATAAGTATTTAAATTACTACTCTAAATGATAATTCCTAAATAAGCTGAAAATATTAATTTTTTAAGTTTCACAAATACTCTAGCCAACTGTGCTAAAGTGTATTGATAAAAAAGATGCTTTTCTGTTGTGACAGGGATTTTTGTCCATTTTGGGCAGACCAATGTTCTCACAGTTTATTTTATTTTTAAAGAAATCTCAGAGCTTAAGCAGATGTCCTGCAAGTCTCAGGAAATCTCCCACACCACATGATGGTGTTTAAAAGAGATTCTTGAAAAAGGAAAAAAACTAAACCTTTAAAAAGGACTAATGTGTTTTATACCAGCCAGAATACGAATCAAGTACAAAAATATACAAGAATATTTCCCTTTGTTCCAAAAAAAATTAGTGGCTCTATTATAGCTATTAGACTGTTTTTTAGACAGTTTTCCTTATTGCTATTGTTTTGGATTAAGTGGAAAACATTTCACTAAAATAAGAATTACATGTTTTCCATGCCTGTTTGTCATGTAACCATCAATTCAACCCAGCATCACTCTTGTCTGTAGAGCCTCCTAGAGTGATTATTCAGGGCAGTTCGCATCATAAATTTGTTTCCATTCAATGCCTCCTCGTTGCATTCAAGTTCATATTTTTAATATGGCTCCATGTACTTAATGATCTCTTACCTGTTTTTCTTCTCTTTCTTGCTTCTAGTGTTTCCATATACTCCTTCTTCTGTCTGGGAGTATCTCTGACTCCTTCCCACTGCTAAACCTGATGACCCTTCAGTTCCTCATGTGAGCTGGATGAAACCCTAAAATCTTTTCTAGATTGGAGATTGACATGAATGCTGGTTCAGGTTCAGTGAATTTGCTTTCTCTGTGTTTTGGTAATCACTAACAACTAGATGCCCTAAATGATGGAGACAAGGATACAAAGTAGAATATCACCCAGTGATCTCTTTGTTACTAAGCAAAGGGTTCAGACATTTGGGATTATGACAATTCAAGTAAACAAGGGATAAAAAATAAGGTTTGTCTGAAAAGCCCAGTCAACTTTTATGCAATCTGTTAAAACAAATATTTTATCTACTTCCACAGAGAGAACTTTATTGAATCTTTAAACAGCTGCAACTTAGTATTTATCATATTTAAATCTGTAACTGTCCTCTTATACTCTAAACTTAATGAGCAAAGGGGTAAGGATGCTTATTTTTTTTTTAAATCCAAGAGTAGCTATCATTAGCAGTCACTAAAAATGTATTCATTCATATATCTTGAATATTTTCCATGTGTCTACTATGTATTAAAATTTGTTGCTGGAAAAGGAACAGAGAGAAAGAGGCAATATTTTGGTAAAATCCTATCTTCATGAATTAAAAAAAAAAAAAAAAGAATAGTCTTCTAGCCAATAACAACTGATTACAAATGAGCAAGAATTTTTTTTGTTATAAATTGACTTCTCATGATTCAACTATCATGCCCCAAACCAACATACCGAACGAGTCAGGCAAAAGAAAGGCATTTCAAACAATGACAAAACTGAAAAGAAAGTACCTTGTAGGAATCTATCTGAAGATAATTCTCAAAGAAATACTCTTAACGAAAATATATTTCATTAAGAACATGGGTTTCAACAGGGAAGATAAAAGGTAGGGGAAGCAGTGGTGATGATCAATAGGTCTTGATAAGCATTTAATTAACTGAAGTGGATGAATATGCGATATGAGTGGAGGCAGGATTCCTGTAGTGGGGGAAAAAAAAACATACAGGAAAGAAAAACTGGTAAATACCCTGGAAGAAAAGTAAAATAAAATAAACTATGCCAGCAGAAAACAGGAAATTGGAAGGTGAATGAGATTAATGCTAAATTTCTCTAAAGGCATTATCTTATTTCATAGTATTTCCCCAATAAATTTCATTCCTCATTAGTTATGCATGTTCTTCATTGCTTGGTATGTGAGCAGAGTATTCTTGACAGAGACAATAGAACTAAATTGTATGCACAACTTCTGCTGCTGAAAGGTTGTCAGATGATGGTGGGAAAAACACATTTTTAAATAGAGAATAGAAAAATGCTCAGGAAGCTGTGAACTTTAGAAGTGACTTTATGCATACAAATGGAAGACCAGCAAGACAGATGTTTTCTGGAAGGGGATCGGTATGTGGGGTTGGGGCGGGCAGTACTTTGTTAATAGGATTGAGTTTATTGTTTTAGGTTAAGTCTTAGCTCTCTGCTGTTTCCTGGAAGCATGGCCATCAGTGAAGCACTACCAGCTGCCACCGCAGACTCTTGAAGCAACTGTGGAATAGCAAATAGCTAGACTGTCCCTGAAAAAGTGCCAATTTGCTTCTCTCTCTCCAATCTCCTCTACACACACACACACACACACACACACACACACACACGGAACAGACTTACTTTTACTTCATACTTTTGTAATTGGCAGGATGTAAATGTCTTTTTCTTACTATATCAAAGTCTAACATGTATCTGCATAAGAATAGTCCTTTCTTTAGACAAATAAACTGAACCCATCTCTGCATCAGAGAAAGGATTTAGGTCTCAGTGCCTCGCTGCAAACACAGTCATTAGAATACAAGGATAATTAAGCAGTTTTCAAATCCAATGGGAAAGAATGGAATCAAATGTACCCTCAGCTGGCATGGGGAACTGGGAACTGGCATCTGTGGCTTATAATTCCAACCCTTATGTTGTAAGAGAAAATTCTATTTTCTCTTATTCTATTAGGGTCTATTTTCAATTGACCATTGTCTCTTTTCACTTGTTTCATTTACAAGCCTTGTAATTAACCTTCACCTAGAGGTTTCATTTGCAGAAATGGATGGAGTATTTTTGGCTGTGTTGTTTGAGGAGTGGAATGGGATCAATATAATCAATTAGATTAAAATAGGATGTATTCCAATTGTTCAAGGCAACTGGACACATTTGACATATCTTAGCATATTAAAGAGGAGATTGAGAAAATAAGTTAATTTCAATTTATAATAATGAAAGAGGAAATTGAATGAAAAACAAGGGAAAAAATCTCGCAGAACTTTCTTTTGCCTCACTAAATGGAGTTGACAACTGTGCTGAGATTTCTAGTTCACTTGTTATCACTACCATCACTGTCACTGGGTCACCTTGTCATATTTCACATTTGTTACACATATTTCTGTAGAAACCACAATAATCAGTATACATCCAGACAGGTTTTGCTGTCATCTCTCCAAAATGTTTATTGACAAAAATGGAAGCAACTGAATGTATTAGCCAAGATCAGAATCTTCAGAGTTCAATCAGTAGTTTTTTTGTTTTTTTTTTTTAAAGACATACGTGATGCATCTAAATGAGGTTAAATTTAAGAAATAGCAATAAAAATGATTAATAATAATTCAGTGAAGCAAAGAAACATAAGCACATTTTCTGTGCAATTTATCCTCTTCAGTAATGGACGTGAAGTTGGAAGAAGTAGGTTAATTATTTCATCCATGAACCAAAAAAGAAATCAATTGAATATTTATATCTGTGAACAATTCCTACTTTGGACATGTTTTAGTAAGGTCAAATTCACTTATCTGTTGCTCTTATTTTCTCCTTTCTCTACCACTTTATGAAAAGATGAAGTCAGAAACAGCAAATCAGTTGACAAATTTCATAAACCAAATTACGAATTTTGCTAATTACTCTTTCATTTGTCATTTATATGGTAGCATTAGAGATGATACAATAGAGAAAAGGGAGGAAATATGAGTGAGAAAAATGCATGGATAAAATAGTTCTAGATATAATTTACAAATCACTAGCTCCAAATAAAGGAGAAATTTCCATACAAATCTTCATATGTCAGAAAAATATACCATTTTTCTTAATTTATAGAATAATACTACAGATGCAAATAAGCACAAAACAAAAAGAAAAAAGAAAACCTGCAATGTTCTCATATTTTCCCTGATATTACTGGTTTTGTGTTATTAATAGACCTAAACAGCTTTTACTAGTATCACTCCCATGTCACAATGTGTTGACACATTATGTATTTTCTAACACATTTGGAATGCTAGGTTTCCCTAGTGAATCTCAGTATCTCAGAGGATGAAAACAAAATCTGAACACTGTCAGAAACATCCAAAACTGCTCTAAATTAAAGATTCAATGGACTGCCCAATTGCCTTGAGATGTTCATTATTTGAGAAGAAATAAATCTTTTTTTTTTTTAAGTTTTTACTTATTTAATTATTTAATTTTCATTTTTGGCTTACTGCTATTTTGTCTATCATTCTTCTTATTTCCTAGGTCACATAACCAACATAAATATCAGAAAACGGTAAACTTTAATAAGTAGAAAAATTACAAAGAAAAAAATAAATTAGATTATAAAATATTTCACTACTCACTGCTGTTTTCGTGAACCTTCCATCATTGTCTCTCTGTTGCACAAGTATACGAAGAAAACGAACACACATATATGTCATTAAATATTCTTTGAATACCTGAATTTCAATAGCTACATTTTAGTCAGTATTTAGATATAATAATTCTGTATAGTTAGATATGTAAATTGCTTCTATCTTTTTTGCAGCCATGGTTGCCAAGTACATTCATGAATAAAAAATACTGTCTCCACTTCTTATTTCCTTAGTAGAGAGTTATGTATATTCTAACTTTGCTTTAAAGAGAGAATGAAAGACAATAAGCCAAAGTTAAAAATGACATGAAACTCCAAGAGTTTGGGATTTCACACCCAGTTACATTGCTTAGCAGTCCTGTCAACTTTGGGAATTTACTTAAATCATTTGAATTTTGGTTTTCTGGTCTAGTCCAAGAAGAATATGAATTCTACTCTAAAGATTACCTGGTGTGCCATGTGTAAGTTATTACTGTAATGTCTGACAAACTGTAGTGTTCATAATTGATAGATATTATTAATGAAACTTACAAGCACTGTGTTGTGGTTGAGAACTTGTCTTCTAGATCCAGATAGCTTGAATAAATACTGGCTCTTCCAACTCCACTGATTATGAAAACTTAAACAAGTTTTGAACCTCTTTGTGCCTCTATTTAATAATAATAATATCCAATCATCTGGCAAAGGTCATTTGGGTTGTATTATAAATAATACTGAAATGAACATGGGGTACATATATATCTACAAATATGTGTTTTCGTATTTTTCAGATAGATACTCAGAAGAGGGATTTCTGGGTCATAAGGTAGCTCTATTCTTAATTTTTCGAGGAACTTCCATACTGTCTTCGATAGTGGCTGCTAAAATTTACATTCCCATCGGCAGTTCACGAGGGTTCCCTTTTCTTCACATCCTCTCCAACATTTGTTATTTTTTCTCTCGTATTGATAATAGCCATTCTAATGGGTTTGAAATGATGTCTCATAGTTTTGATTTGCATTTTCTTTATAGCTAGTGATGTTGAGCATTGTTTTATATATCTGTTGCCCAATTGTATGTCTTCCACGAAAAAGTATCTGTTTAGGTTCTTTGCCCATTTATTAATCAGTTTGTTTATTGTCTTCTTGTTTTGAATAGTTATCTTTCCCTTATTTATTTATGATAATTTCTAAATTACAATAATCTATTTTATTCCATTAACTCCTCATAACTATTTTTAACCATGTCATACTATTTTAATTCCGTAGCTTCTATGTTTTCATGTCAGAGAGGACAAATCTTACAATTTGTTCTATTCTGAAACATTTTAGCTATTAAACTCATTTTTTATAACACTTTAGAAATATGTATGTTTATATGAATGAAAACATAGTAACTGTGTTAATGACAAAGTCAATATCTATTTGTGTCTTTTGATGCAATGACATTGGTGTTAACTTTAGTCATTTTGGAGAAGAGGGCATTTAAACTTTTTTTTGGTAAAAATCGAAATATTTATTCAACTTCCACAAAATTAAAAACA
The DNA here is from genome assembly GCF_000151845.1 of Pteropus vampyrus. Lineage (NCBI taxonomy): Eukaryota > Metazoa > Chordata > Mammalia > Chiroptera > Pteropodidae > Pteropus > Pteropus vampyrus. The sequence continues at coordinate 5,189,943 of NW_011888808.1, read as the reverse complement.
AATATGTATATAGATAGATAGATAGATAGATAGATAGATAGATAGATAGATAGTAAGTATGACTAAAGTTACTGGATTCTTGGCTATCTGATTTTCATATGACTCTCAATTTGAGAATATATTTATAACATTATGGAAATTAGATACTCAGAGAACAAAGCATAGTAATTTGTACCTTTCAAGTAATATTGTGAAAGATAGTATAGGATTCTATTTATAGTACAAAAGAGTTAAAGTCCTATATACCTTTTATCCAACTAGGAAGATCAGTAACTCCTTTAATTAGCCTAAGCAGAAATAATAAAAGTAGGAAGAAAACATCAAATTCAGTTAATCTTGGATAAAGAGGAGTACACAAGTTTTTGCCAAGAAAAACGTTATCTAAGCACTCCTGATATCATTGAAGGCAAGTATTTAGTGATCTCAAAAATCTCTAAATAATTATCACTTATTCAGATACTTTACCTAGGAAAAAACATATATGAGAGCACTACATTATATATAAATAACTTTAAGGTCATTCTTGGATTATCTCACCTATAATGTTTTAAAGAACAAAATCAACAGGTAAGACGTTTGCTTCAATTAGTGCTAATTTCTTGCTGAGAAAATATATAAGCCAATTATCTAAATAATGTCAGTTTATGAGTGATGTTATTATGTCGCCCAAAATAAGATTAACAGAGGAAAACATACACAATTTTCTATAAAAATCTTATAGTACTAATGTTTTCATATATGCAGCCTAGTTCTTATTGACTTCAAAGTAGCTTTATTTACACATACAGTGGCATAATTTCAATATATACATAAATTTTATTAGATAATGGCAGTCTACATGATTTTCTATCAGGATTATGCTCTAAGACCACATATTGAAGAAAATTCCAAAACACACCAGATGTGCACTCACACGCGCACACGCACACACACACATACACACACACACACAGAACAAATTAATAACAAGATTTAGAAAAACACTGAGTTCAATTATAACATAAATATTTCCATAATCTATAATCAGAATATAACCATAAATCAACTGTGGTTCTGAAGTTTTAAGCCTCCCAACCTTCAGTAGGCAGACAACAGAGAACAGAGGAAAGGTTCCCTATGTAATAAAAGTAAATAATTCCATTTAAGGCACAGGAGCAAAACAAGGCTCCCCACTCTGACACAGGTATCAGGGGCAAAAAACACTTCATAAGAAGTGAATAAGAAAAGCTTCTGCTTATCACTCCCTGAAGTTATGAATTATTGGGGAGTTTTGGGAGATGGGAGTTGAAACAAATCACCATGATTGCTTGGTGATTGACTCTACAGTATTCACTATCACCAAGTGACAATGTCCCCAAACAGCTTTTGTATTAATAGGAACTGAAGTTAGTTGAAGTCATTGCTAAAACTTCTAGACAGAGAAAGTAAAACACAGAGAAATAGAGAAGTAAAAGGGAAAATTAATTTATATCTAGAATGAGTTGCAACCACAAAAACACGTGAATGATACAATATCATGAAAGAAAACCTAGTCGGTATACTCCAAATTAAATTAAGTAACTACATAAAATTTATTTTTATTAAAGTGTATTTTGATCTTCAAAGGAAATGGATGAATAATTTAAGAGAACATAATATCAACAAAAATTGTATTATAAACACAAACAGAAAGAAATTAAAGTTATGTTTATATAATGTATATATGTATATAAAATGAATACAGAAGTGGTGGAGATATTAGTGTGTGTGTGTGTGTTTAAAAGAAAATTGAGGGCCTTAAGATAAATATAACAAGAATTCAAAAGACTGAACAGCGAGAGTAGCAACATTTTAGCAAAAATGACTACAACATTTTATAATTAAGAAAATATATGAGGCCTCAAATTAAAGGAACACTAACTCAATCTAGTAGACTCATATTCTATGAGCTCTAGACTGAGTTAATAGGAAAAGTTTAGAAATTTTAAAATAATGAAACCCAGACAAGTGTCCCAAGCTTTAAATCCTCATCTGGAGTATAAAAGTAGATCAGATATCATAAATGTTTTTAAAATAACAATCAGTACCACATTGCAACCTATTCTGCTGTCTGCTTAAAGCAGGGGATTCCATCTGCCCACACTCAGAACAAAGAGATTCTGAATATATTAAACATTAGAATTCAATTTGTCAAAGACCATTGCATCTGAATATAGTTATCATTAGATAGTAAAAGTGAGACTATTAGTGTCCCGGTTAAAATCCTGTTCAAGGAAAGGAAAATGTAGTTAAAAAAAAAAAAAAAAAAAGGTCAGTCAGAAAGAAAAGAAACGCTCATTGTAATGTTTCAAGCCATATTCTTCACATATCTAAATTACTTTTTTATATACTTTAACAATTTAGGTTCATTTTATATTTCAAGATTTTGGTCTCTATTTAGGACCACTGGAGGAATATTTATAAAGAGAGGAATAACACACTCAAGAGTAAATAATGCCCTTGTGACTGAAGGAGTTAATATAACTTCTAAAGGAAATTAACTTTGTAGAAGTTAGTACTTTAGAGCTTCTGACTTTTTTTTCTGTCCTGATGAGGGCCAAAAAATCCCATTAATGCTGCTGTTTACTTCATATTACAACTAGTTCAGAATATTTTGTTTGGGGCAAGGGGAAAAATAAGCAGAAAACACAACAGATATTACCATGCGACTATCTTAAAGCACTTTGTCTCAAACATTTAACATCTTATCCCTCTCCCTTCTTTGCATGGATCTATTCTCTTTGAAGACATATGGTTTGCATACTAAAATTAAATTGAAAATTTTTAAATATAAACAATTATCAGATTATACATTCGACCCCTAATCAATTATATTCAAGTGAAGGATGGTTAACTCAATGAGAAAAGAAAGAATTTTTGAGAAATCCACAGCTATGTTCTTCCTGATATTTAAATTGCTGACAGGACCAAAAATATACCTAGGAATATCACTTAGTACAGCTAGCAAAAGTCAAGGGAACAGATATTTAAGTGGTAAATAGTAGAAGGTCACACGCTAGTGATTGCACACACATATGCTGGAAACCAACGAGATGTCAGGGGGAAACATAAAGTTCAGCCAAACTAATACAACAAAGAATCTATACACAAGCATATCATTTAGCCTAGATTATAACACAAAATATTTGCTGGTCTCTGTCTTAAATAGGTCTGTTTTCATAAGCAATGAAATAGAATGGAAAAAAAGTGGCATTTCCTTTAATATATAATTTGCAATACACAAAGATCACCTTACACTTAATTTGTACAGTTTTAACTTACTCTTTGTAACTTAAAATATAAGGATATTTTTCATTTGTGGAAATATTTACATAATAATTGTGCTGTTTTAAATCCATAAGTTTTCAACTTTTTTAGTTAACCTGTGGAGGACACGGATTCTCTTCCTTCCTGTAAACCGATCAGATCCACAAATAAAAAGAGAGAATAAAGAGCAGAAGGAGACAGAATGAGAACTGAGAAAACAGAGTAAAAATATTACTGTGATGATTCCTGGTGTGGGGACAAAGTATAAATTCTGAAGAAAAGGTGCTCAACAATCAACATTGTGCCAACAAGTGGTATTTTGATACATGTGTCAAGAGCATGAGTTACTTATTCTTTACATAAAGTGTCTCATATATCCAGATCTCATTTTATATTTTGTATACAAATAATATTCATTATCTGTTTGGTATATTATTTATAATGCTTTGCAAAGCCGTGGAACAAATTCAAATTATTTTAAACTAGTAGACATACACACCCTAGATTATCCCCAAACAGAGCCATTATCATTTCCTGGGATCTACACTCTACATATATACTTCATCTCTGTGCAAAATTCTACTCAGTGAAGTAAATGAGAAGATCATTAAACCATTGACAGTAGCTCCAGATGGATGCCTGATCCACTGTGAGCATGACACGCAGGCCTCCATGACAGAACTGACCCTCCCAGCTAATCTATTCCTTCGGTACATGTGTCCCTCTGGCTGCTGTGGAATAGTTAGTTACTGGATCAGTGGAGGAAGATCTAGGACAAGTAGATACTTGTCCTAGATCCAGTGTTAGGAGGAATTGAGAACACTTCCTCACTTCCTTCAGACTACTGCCAGTGTTACTGCTCTACACAGAAGCATCTGAGCTCTATTGGCAATCTAGGACTATCGCAGCTGATATACTCAAAGTATGCTTTATTTAGAGGTTAAATGCATTCTTAACGTCTGCGCTTTTGAATATCAGCTGAGTGACACATGATTACTGAACACATTTGAGCTCCCTAGGTTTAGAATCAGGCTTTTTGTTAAACCTTACGTTTTCTCACACTTCTTGAATTTGGATTACATTTGCTCATTTTTGTTTCCATTATTGTTCTATGACCTTCCATATCTTCCTGCCCGAACTCCACTATTTAATCTAGCAATGAGCTGTTCTAGTAAATGAATTTGTAGTACTATGTCAGGAGCCATTGATGTGTTAGTGGAAAAACGCTGGTCTCTATCACTCTCCTTTTCTGTAAATAACAGAGGTGCATTTTAAGAGGAACCTTCGAAGACCTCCGACTTTGCTGTTTAACACACTGACATACTTTTAAATGGTGGAGATGCTGATTCAACTATTTGTAGTGTTTCTGGATGTAATTCTCCCTCTCACCTCTTCCCATTCCAGCCCAGATCATACTATATTTATGGATGCATACTCTACCCCTACGAAAGATTAATGGTTTTAATTATTTGCCAACTAAAACATTGCAATTATACACAAAACATGTATAGAACAGAGGCTCCAAAAATACAGTTTAATGTTTATTATAAAAGAAGTTCTTAGTTCCTTCATATTGGATTCAGTTGGTAGTCTTGTTCATTCATTCATTCATTTACGTTAAAAAAATGCATCTAATGCCTACAAGGTTTAAGTGTGGTTCTAAACACTAAGAATCATCTAGTGAACATAGCCTAGTCTCTTCCTTCTAGGGGTTTGTAACCTATTGAGGGTGGTAGTAGAGATAGAGATAGAGAATAAAGGCAGGGTCAAACAAATCCAAAGGAAATTTTAGTGTTGTGACAATGTTAGTGTTTCTGACTCAATTCCTATCTCATCATCCATATCCCACCTTTTTGACATGCGCACACCCAGAAATTCTACTTTAACAGCTACCTTTTAAAAAAAAAAAAAGCTTAGAATAACCTTTTCTCCCTTCCTTTCCACGTATGATCAAATCACAAACTATTGTCACGTCTGAGTTCTAACTATCTCTTTAAACTAGGTTTCTTTTTCTCCAGAACCTTCACTGTGGTCCAAGTGCCCTCTTGAGTCAGGGCCCTGGTGCACTAGCAGGAACTGTGACTCCACACTCAACTCTGAGAACACTTCTGTGAATAAGAAAAGAAATGACACCAACTGTCCACTCCTGCATCATCCAACCTGGGAAGTTGTCCCCAAAGAACGAGGTCACATATGGTACAATGGCTATTGACTCCTCTCAAACCACTGACTCAGTTATACAAATCCCCATTTTTTGTCTAAAGAGAATCAGAGCAATTCGTCTAGATCATGCAATATTATATAGATTTTAGGGGCTCAAGTCTGTGAAAATCAGAGCAGAACAATTAGTTTTTAGTACCTATGTCTTAAAAAGATGGTTATATATGAGAAGACAGAGCTATATGTATTGGTTCATTTTCTTTTAAGTTCCAATTATATAAATTGGAATTGAATTGTATTGCTGAAGTTAGCCAATCATAATGTTTTTCTATTCAATATATGTAGAGTCGCACTGTTATTCTTGATTTATTTTACATATTAAATTTAGGTAGTCTCGATAATTCAATGTAAGTTCACTAAAACAGGGGCTCCATGAGGGCAGGGGATTTTTTTTTAAATTCTTTTTGCTTTTAAATTCTTAACACCTAGAAAAATGTCAGGCACAGAATAGGTGCTTGATAAATATATTTTGATTGAACAAATACATCAAAGTATTTTTTTCCTTTCTCCTTTCATGAGAAACAAAAAACATTCTGAAGAAAATCCTTTTGCACAGATTACCACTTTCTTTCATTTCTCCCATTTGCCTCAAAATGAGAAAATTGAGAACACTTTAGGAAATGTGGGGTAAAATTACCACCACTATGAGTTTATACAATTCAGCATGCTTACGGATGCTCAGCTGTCAGGAACAAAAATCTAGCTCAAAAGATTTAGTAAGCAACTAAATTATTGTTTCACAAAGCTGACAAAAACCCAATGATATATTCTTCAGACATGGCTGAATAGATGCTCCCATTATGTCCTCAGGGATCTGACTCATTTTTTTTCCTCCTCTCAGAAATGTTTTTGTTTTCATTGACTTAATTCTCAGGCGGACTTCTGCATATGGATTCAAGATGCCAGTGGCATCTACAGGCTCACGTGACATTGCACTTCGAGTTTCCAGAGAAAGACAAAGTATGTTTACTGATACATCATTCTGATAAATGTCCAAGGAGCAATAAGATAGTGTCAGCATAGTTTACATATGGATCACTGAGCCAACCACTGGACTGGGTGATCTCTGGGTCTCCTGTTGACCTCTGGGCTGGAGGCAGAAAGTAGGAGTAAGAGTAGCTCCATCTGTGAGCTAAGTGGACATAAAACATTGTCAACCACTCATAGTCCAGAGAACACTGCAAAATCTCATTCCCCCTTTTTTCTCTGGCCATACCTCACCTCACTCTCTTTCTAGTTCCCTTCTCTGTGTTCCAAATAGATTGACCTTTTTTTTTTTTCCCTTAAATTTATCAAAGCACATTCACTCCTGAAAGCTTTCACACATGCTGCTCTATCTGGAATATTCTTCCTTCTTCTAGCGTCTTCATCCCGACTAGCTCATTTTTATCTTGTAGCCCTCAATTTAGTGATTACTTTCTCGTGGAATCCATTGATGGTTTTCTAGTTTGGTCAAAGTCTCTTGTCACATGCTCCCTGTTAGAAAATGCATATGCTTCTTTTCAGAACTTGTCATTATTGTAATTGTTTATTTTCAAAGTATTTGTTGACTTTGATCTCTTTACCTAGAGGAAGACAGTTTCCTACACTGTCATCTTCCTCAGCGTTGCTCCAGCATGTGACATACTGTCTGGCACATGGTAGACATTAAAAATATTTATTAATGAGTGAAAGAAAATGTGTCAGATAAATAATTGGATTAAGTAAATATTGAATAACTGACTAGTTTATTGGGAGAACAATTTTTTTCAGTAAAGATATAGATAGTAAATATTTTAAGCTTTGCAGTCACACAGTTTCTGTTACACATTTTTCTTTGGATTTTCCTTGTTTGTTTGTCTCTGTGTGCTGTTTTACATCCATTTAAAAATGTAGAAAACATTCTATACTAAACAGGTCACTGGCCAGATTTGCCCACCTATGCATTAATATATTGGTAGTTTTGATTCTGTCTGTAATTGCATATGATAATGATAATGACACTCTAACTCAACCGTTTTTATCTTTTGCTTTGCTTTTGTTTTGGACATGTGCACTTAACTTTCTACCCTAAATAAATACTAGTTCTGTTCTCAGCACCTAATCCAAGATCATGTTGTTGTGCTCTCTTTTCAAACCCATTTGTTACTAACTTCTCCTCCCTATAAAACGCCTGTGCATTTCTTCTGATCTCCCACTGTCTGTGCCACACTGTGCCTTTTCCATTCTTTAGCCAAGTGCACCTGCTGCCCTGGCTTCTTATTGCTGTTTCAAATTTTTATGCTGCATCATCATCCCTTCTGCTTTTTGCAGTATATAGTGTAATATTTCAGTAGAAGGAGAAATGTTTATTTAAAATAAACTGAGTAAAACAGACATTCCTAGATTCTGACACCTGAGAAATAGCATGCCATCTGCCCTCCATAAGGAGCACTTTGCCTGAGGGACATAACCGTATAATCCAGGTAAGCTCTTACTAATGTGTAAATTGTACTGCAACCTACAAATTGTAGTTGTCATTCTAGACCTTCTGTCCTTTTCCTGCCCTCAGTTCTATAGTACATTTTTAATCCTTTTGTTGTTGTTGTTGTATACACTTTGACATCTCTTCCCCTGGAATACAACTACTAGTCTTAAAAATAGGAGACTTAGAACATCTCACTCATTATTTTTTTGTGCCTTCAGTTTCTCAGTATGAATTGCAGGATTTTTCTCTTTTCTAGGAAAAAAAAACTGCACATTTTAAGTACCGCTGTTACATAATTGGAGGGTAATAAAGTAAAACCTTAAAACATAAGCGTATATAGATATTTTAAATGTCATCTCTAGTGAATGCATGATTTATAAAAACATGCTATATCTTGCAATCTTCAAAAAAAGAGTTCTGTCATCAACTTAAAATGAATCATATGAACTGTGGCAAAAATAAATTGTTTTTCAGTATTTACCATAGACATCTAAAACAACACAGTTTAATAGTTCTTTATCAAATATGACAAATATTACATTAAGATAAACTTTACATACAATAAATTACAAAGAACTTAATTCAATGAGTTTTTATAAATGCAACACCTATGTTAGCACCAAAACAATTAAGACAAAAACATGTTTCCATCCTCTGGAAAAAAATTTTTTATGCCTACTTTCAGTCCACAGAATTAGTTGTTCTTGCTCCTGAACTACATATAAATCGAAGCATAGAGTATGTATTATTTTGTTTCTAACTTTTTTATTCACCATAATGTTTTGAGTATTTTCATGTTTCGTGTGTTCCAAGGGCCCATTCCTTTCATTGCAGAGAATTATAGCATTGTGTTAACGATGGGTTATGAATATACTCCAATTACTTCATCCATTACCTATTTGATGGGATTTTGAGCTGTTGGTTTTTGTCCATTATTGATAAAATTGCTAATGAACACTCATGAACAAGGTTTTTTGGTGGACTTAGATGTTTATTTCACTTGGTGGAATACTTAGAGTATGTTCCCTACATTATAGGATACTTGTATCCTTAACTTTATAATACATTGCCAAACAGTTTTCCAAAGTTGTTGAAGCATTTTACATTCCCAGAAGCAATGTTTGTGAGATTCAGTGACTCCAATCCTTGTAAAAATTTGGTGCTTACAGTATTTTTAATTTTACTTTTTTTTTATTAGCTATGAGGTAGCTTAATATGCATTTCTCTGATGCCTATTGATGTTCAGTACTTATTCAGTTGTTTATTGGCCTTTCATATAATTTCATTTTGGTCTTTATATCATTTCTTTTATGTTTTTTTGACCAACTTCATTGTTTTTTGTTATTACTATTAGCTTGTAAGAAATCTTTATATGTCTTGAATAAAATATCTTGCATATATATTCTTGGTTTGCATATTTATTTATTTAATTGAATTTTAAAAAGAAGTAAAATACTTGTAAATAAGCTTTTTATTTTAGAACAATTTTAGATATAGAAATTGCAAAGATAGTAAAATATTTCCTATACACTCCACATCCAGTTTCCCCTATTAATGACTAAGATCTTATGTTAGTATGGAATCTTTGTTACAGTTAATGGAGCAATATCAATGCACTATAATTAACTAAAGTTCATGCATTTTTATATTTGTTTCCCGCCCCCCCCCCCATATCTTTTTTTTCTGTTCCAGGATCACATTCAGGATACCGTATTACTTGTAGTAGCTATATGTCTTTAGGCTTCTCTTGGTTATGACAGTTTCTTGAGTATTTTTGATAGCTGTGACTTTTTTGCAAAACCCTAATCAAGGATTTTGTAGAATGTCCCTCAAGTGGAATTGTCTAATATTTTTTCTCATAATTAGACTGAAGTTATGTATATTTGAGAAGACCAGAAAGATAAAATGCCATTTTCATCACATCATAAAATATATACTATCAGCCTGACTTATTATTGTTTGTGTTGATCTTGAAGACCTGTTAGGTAATATTTGTCAGGTTTGTCCACTGTCAAGTTACTCATATACCTTTCCCCATTCTCATTCCTTACTGTATTTTTTGGAAGAGACTCATTGTACACAGCCTAAACTTAAGGGATGAGAAGTTATATGCCACCCTGAGGAAAAAGTATCTACATAAATTATTTGGAATTCTTTGTCACTGGAGATTTGTGTCCTTTTCCCCATTATTGATTAATTCAATGATTTATGTTTATCAATAGGAACCCATGACCATATATTTAATACTTTGGGTTATAATACAGTATTTAATGTATTTTATTGCTCAAAACATTCTAGCTTTGGCTACTCAGACCTTTTTTAGTTGGCTTCCGTACCCCTTTAATATACTTCATAAATTACATGTACATATATATGTGTGTTTATGGTTTATTTGTTTGTTTGTTTATTTAAAATTAACAGAGGGTTTTTCTAAGAGAAGTTTTAGGGTTACAAAATAATGGAGCAGAAAACATAGAGCATTCTCAGATTTCTCTTTTCTCCACTTACCCAGTCTCCCTCATTATTAACATTTTGCGTTAGTGGGGTATATTGTTGTAATCGATGAGCCAATCTTGACACATTATTAACTAAAGCCCAAAGGGTACAATAGGGTTTACTTTTTGAGTTGTACATTCTATGGGTTTTGACAAATGTATAACATGTTGTATTCACTATTAAAGATTCATACAGAATACTTTGCTACCCTAAATATCCCCTGTGCTCCAACTATTTATTCCTCTCACTCTCTGACCTAAACCCCTGGAGGATTGTTCTGTTTCTACATTTTTCCTTCTCTAGAATGTCATATAGTTGGAATCATACAGCCTTTTCAAACTCTTGTCTTTCACTTAGCAATATGCATTTAAGATCCCTCCATGTCTCATGTGACTCGATAGTGCTTATCTTTTTATCGCTGGATAGTGTTCCACTGTATGGGTGTACTAGTTTGTTTATTGAGTCACTTAATTGAAGAACATCTTGGTTATTTCTAATTTGGGGCAACTAAGAATAAATTTGTTACAAGCTTTCTAATGCAGGTTTTGGGGTGGGCATAAATTTTTAACTAATTTGGGTAAATACCTAGAAGAACGATTCCTGTGTTGTATGTTCATCTTTGCAGGAAACTACAAACTGCCTCTAAAGTGGCTGCGCTGTTCTGCATTCTGACCAACAATGAATGGGAATTACCATAGTTCCTCATCTCTGGAAGCGTTTGGTGGTATAAGTGTTTTGGGTTTTAGTCATTCTCATTTCATTGTTGCTTTAATTTTCAATTGCTAAATGACATATGATGTTGAACATCTTTTCATATGTATATATATATTGAACACTCCCTTACTTTCTGGCACTACATGATGTTTCAGGCCTATCTTATGTATTTCCTGCCTCAGTCATAGAACCAATCTTTTTTTTTTTTTCTTTTTGGGGAACCCTGGTTCTTTTTCATGGAGAATGGCATTAAGCACCAAGATCTGGGTGTTAGACACACTCCTTATAACCAGGGTATCAGTGCTTCTAAGCGATCTCAGTTGATAAAACAAGGACATTTACATGTGTATAGATATAGCCTCCATAGATACACATATCGATATTTATTGCTGTATGCAACCTTCTGTATCTACATTAAGCTAAACATGAGTTCATACTGATGTCTCCAACTCTAATATCTTACCACACGGATCTTTCCGGCCTTCTTCTTTTGCTTAATTCTAATTTCTCACATCATTGGTATGAAACCTGGCTCCCACAATCTGTTATTTGTTCAATTATGGTACACTATATGAGGGTAATAGAGTTATTAACCATCACTCTCATGTGAAACAGCTTTATCAGCTAGAGTACAATGCTTATTACAGTTGCTTTTGCCATTAGTCTTACAGAATTCACTCATTTGCAAAATTACTTAGATCGTACTTTTTCTCCTGATTCCCTTCAGTGAGGTTGTTCATATACTCGTAACAAATAGATTGTTTGGTCATGTTCTAGATTCCATTCTCAGAAGCCCAGATCTCCTAAATGATATTTTAAAATTTGCATACATAAACATTTTACTCTTTGTGCCATGAAGTTCTGTGGATTTTAACAAATGCATCATGTCATGTACTCACCATTACAGTCAGAATAGTTTTATTACTCCAAAAAATCCCATTCATCACTTATTCAACACCACTACCACATTAAACTCCTAGAAATCTCTGTTTTTACTATCTCTATAATTTTGCCTTTTTCAGAATCTCATTTGGTTGGAATTATATACTACAATATATTCTTTGCAGACCGACTTCTTTCAGTTAATAATAGACATTTAAGATTCACTCAAGTCTTTTTGTGGCTTGATAGTTAATTTTTTTATTGATAAATAGTAGTCCATTGTATGGATGAATGACAGTTTGTTATAAGAATATGTATTCTCCTATTGTTAGATGGAATATCCTATAAATGCCAATTAATCCAGTTGATTAATGGTGCTATTCAGAGCAATATATCTTGATTAATGTTCTGTCTTCTTTATCTATCAATTACTGTCAGAAGGCTGTTGAAGTCTTTGATTATAATAGTAGATTTCTTTATAGTTCCTTCAGTTTTATCAGTGTTGGCTTTGTGTATTTTGATATTCGTTGTTAGATGCATAGATGTTTAAGGTTGTTATGCCACTATGGAGAATGACCTCTTTATCATCGTGTAGTACTTCATGTTTTTCTCGATAATTTTCTTCTGAAGTTTGCTTTGTCTGAAATTAATATAGCCACTCCAGCTTTTTGTTGTTGTTGTTAGAGTTAACATGATATAGCTTTATCTGTCTCATTACTTTAACTTGTCTATGAATTTATATTTAAAAATAAATTACAGATAGACAACAAATGGTTGGGTATAATTAATTCTTATGCACTTTCAAAATTTGTCTTTTAATTGTGTTTGCACAATTCATATTTAAAATAAGTATCGATATAGTTATACTAATATCTACCATATGGTAACTCTTTTCTATTTATTAGTTTTTGGGTTTTTTTTCCCCCATTCATTTAATGCCTTCTCAGGTTTAAATTGAGCCTTATATATGGTTCCATTTATCTTCACTTTTTGCATTATATTTCTGTAAAAAAAAAGTTTTAGTGGTTTCCCTAACACTTATTCTTAATTCTTAATTTCTTCCTTCAATCCTTTATGACATCACTGCTGTTCATTTCACTTGTATATGTGCTATAATCACCCACTTTAAACATTTCCCTTTGTATAACTTAAAAATAAATAGATTTTTTCCTCTCTTAATGAAAATTCAAATTTCTGACTTACATTCTTTGCCTCTCCCCACTCCCCGCCGCCCTCCCCCGCAAAAAAAACCCTTCTTTTAACACTCTTGCATGACTGGTCTTTCTATGAGTTCTCTTAGTTTTTATTTACCTGAGAAAGTCTATATCTCTTCACTTTTGAAGGGATATTTTTCTTGACATAGAATTCAGGTTGCCATTTTGTTTTTGTTTTGTTATTCCAATAGTTTAAATATATTAGTTTATTCTTGCTTGCATAGCAGCATAGTTTCTGATAAGAGATCCATTGTGATTCTTACCCTTGTTTTTCTCTGGCTTTCAAGATTTTCTTTTTGTCATTGATTTTCTGCAGTTTGAAGATAACATACCTAGGTACATTTTTTTTTTTTTTAATTTATTTTGCTAGATGTTCTCTGAATTTCCTAAAGCTGTACTTTGGTGTCTGTCTTAATTTTAAAATGTTCTTGGTTGTCATTATTTCAAATATATCTTCTGTTTCATTCTCTTTTCTCCTTTTAGTATTTCAGTTACACATATTAAATCTTTTTGAAATTGTCCCACTTGGATGTTCTCTTCCATTTTTCTTTCTCTTTTTTGTTTTTTATCTTTCATTTTAGCTTGTAATATTTCTATTGACCTATCTTCAAGCTCAGTGATTCTTTCTGATGTCTGGTCTACCAGTGATGAATGCAAAGCATTCTTTAATCTGTTACATTGCTTATAATTTCTAGCGTGTCCTTCTGATGCTTTCTTAGTTTCCATCTCTCTGCTTATATTACCCATCAATTGCATATTTTATACTATTTCCATTAGAGCCCTTAACATATTAATCAAAATTACTTGAAATTTTCTGTCTGGTAAGTCCAACATTTGTTTCATATCCAAGTCTGATTCTGATACTTGGTCCGTGTCTCCAGACTTTATTTTGTCTTGATTTTTGAAGTGCTTTCTAATATTTGTTGAAAGCCAGACATGTTTAATGGGTTCTAGACTCTGAAGTAAGTAGGCCTTTAATACTAGGATTTGTGGTATACTGGCTAGGAGTTAGGTTCTGTTTAATGTTTGCTATAGCTGCAGGTGCTAAAAGCTTCGGATTGCTCTAGTGTCCTGTTGTCGTTGTTGCTATCTTAACATGGGCTTTTCTCAGTACTCCTCAGAGGGAGTCAACTTCTTGCCCCTCTTTCAGCTGTGAAGTACCATCATTATGCGGCAGCCCGTTGGTATAGTGGCCAGGTGTGGGGGAAGGAATGTATTCTAAAATCTGAAGATTAAATCTGTCTTTTAGTGGTCTTCTGTCTCTGGTTTGGAATTTTCACATGTGTCATTTTAAGTGGTGTAACTGTTTTCCCACTTATCTGAGACAAGAAGTCAGTGGAAGATGGAATCACGGGACAGCTCTTCTCTCGCTGGTAAAATACCTTTACCTTGGAGAGTAGGCTTTTGTAATGGAGAACGTTATAAGCACATTTCACAATAATCAATCTTTTCCCACTGACAGAGAGAGATAGGAGGGCATTTTTGAAAACCTGGTGAGCTTTCTGAAGATAAATTCCACAAATTTGACGCAACTGCCAAACCATAGCCCCGGGAGTTTCTCATTCTCAAACCACTCTACAAACTCCAAAAAAAATCATCAAGTTTATGGCCCCAGAGATTGTATTCCAGGTAAGCAGATCTCTGCTCTAATTTTCAGAATTCACCTGTTTTTCCAGATTTCAGAGTGGATAGTTTGCTCTGCAACCTCAGTTCTTTAATAGGCCCAAGAAAAGTGATTTATTTTTAGTTTGATAATTTATTTCTTGATGTAAATACAAACCTCTTAGTTCTTTACATACTGAGACTGACACCCAAAGTCTGAATATTTTAATTTTGATAAAACCAAATTTACAATATTTTTTCTTCTGTTTCTTTCTTTCTTTTCTTTTCTTTTCTTTTTTTTTTCCCCCTTTTATTCTAAGATATTTCTGTTTACCCCAAGGTCTTGAAGATTTTCCTACATTTTTTTTCAGGAGTTTCATAGTTTTAACATTTATATTTAAGTTCCCCATCTATGTCAATTAGTTATTGTCTGTAGAATTAGGTAAGAATTTAGGACCATCTTTTATTAACATTTATCTAGTAGATGCAGCAGCATTTTTTGAAAACACGTTCTTTTATCCTGAGCTTTTTGTACTTTTGTTGAAAATCGATTGTCTATATAAATATGGGTTATTTTCAATCTGCTTCATTGATCAAATTTATAAACCTAAATTTATAAGTTTCTCTAAAATGTTTTAATGTTTGCATTAAACAGTCATTTATTTTTAAAAGTAATTTTTAAAAAGCAAAATAAGTGTCTTTTATATTCTCCCATATATTTACTGTTTTTGGGTGCTCTTCATTTCATCCAGAAATCCAATTTCTATCTTGAGCAATTTCCCCTTTATTCTGAAAAAATTTTCTTAATATTTGTAATGTAAGAATTCCCCTAACCTTTATTTTTCCTAAATTCCTTTATTTTGTATTCATTTTTGAAGGATCTTTATAGGATATTGAATTCTAAAATGATAGTTCTCTATTTGTTTTGTTCTATTGTGTACTGGTTTATAATTTTTAAAAATCTTTTTTCCTATCATTGTTTCCTAAATATAATATGATATTTATGATATTTCTTAAAGGCAATTTCAAGAATTTTTCTAGCTTTCATCTTTCAGTGATTTGTTCCTGCGGGGGCTAAAAAAATAATACCTTTCCTCCCACCTTCTAAGTTCTTCTAGCTAGGAATCAAATTAACATAGATTAACAGGAGAAAATCAAATTCTTACTACATTGCTCATGCAGAATTCATATATGCATGAAAATTCCAAACAGTGAGACAACATTGGATGTATAAGACATTTTGGACAAAGGAGAAAGGGGTGAAGGGGTGTTAGATTTTAGAAATGAGAATGGACAATTTACAGGCAGTTAAGGAAGAGCAGAACGCACATGGCAAGAACATTCTAGCTGGGCAACTCAGAAACAGTGGGACACAGTGGGCATCTAACAGGCCCCTGCCTAAAGCCCTCTTATTTACCTTACCTAATTCGAATTAAGCAAACATCCTAAGATTTCCTACCTGAAGCACACTTTTTTGTTTCAATCTCTTGGGAAGGAAAGAAGGGAGGGTCAATAGTTTTTTTCAGGGTAGCAAAACCTTGGTTCCCTTGACTCCTATGGATTTTTCTTCATCCTATATTAGTTTTCCTAAGCTTCTTAGATTTTTAATATAATGTGTTCACCAAATAAGCAAGACTTTCAGTAATTATTTTTTCGCTCTGTGACTCCAGCTAGATATATGTCAGTCCAGTTTATAGTTCTCACAACTCATGGAGGTTCTGATTCTTTTTATTTTTTAATTTGATTTTCTTTTTATATTTCATATTGGATCTTCTTTCAAGTTTATATTCCTTAATTTTGCCATCTCCAATCTGCTGTTGAATCCATGTGTCTTTTTATAATTTCAGATATTATAGTTTTTATTTCTAGAATTTTAATTTGATTCTTTGATATAGTTTCTACTTCTTTTCTGAGATGATCTATTTATTATGACTGTATTTTCATTTAAGTCCAAGGACTGCAAAATTTATAATACCTGCTTTGTATTATTTTTCTATCGCTTCATAACAAATTACCAGAAATGTACCTGCTTAAAATACACCAATTCATTATCTCACCATTTTGTAGGTCAACCATCTCAGTGCATTCTTTTAGATGTATAGGGTCTCACAAGGCTGAAATCAAGGTGGCAGCCGAGCTGGGCCCTTATCCAGTGTCCAGGAAGGAATTCACTTCCAAGGTCCTTCTTGTTTTTGGCAGAATAAATTTGTTTGTGGATGTAGGACTGAGGTATTCATTGTCTTTCTCCTGGTCTAGGGCTACTTTCAGCTTTTAGAAACCCTTCTCACATACTAGAAACCACTTCAGTCCTTGCTTGTGACCCCTCCATCTTAAAATCTATTACTGTGTCAAATACTTCTTATGCTCCAAATCAAGCAGATAGAAGAGTATGTACCTTTAAAGACGAATTTTCTTAGAATTGGTTTAACTAATTTTATATATGTGTGTGTGTGTGTGTGTGTGTGTGTGTGTGTGTGTGTGTGTGTGTGTGTATTATATATATATAAAAAGATTTATTATAAGGAATTGGCTCACATGCTTTTGGTTCAATTCTGTAGTACAAGCTGGCAGTAGAGTTGATGCTGTTTAAGTCTGAAGGCCAGCACCCTGGGGACCTGGGAGAACCAATGATACAGATGAAGTCTGAAGTCGCCCACTGGAGAATTCTCCCTTGCCCTGGAAGCCTGTCTTTCCATTTTATCATGCCTTCAACTAACTGGAAGAGGGCCACTCACATTATGGAGGGCATTCTGCTTTACTCAAAGTTAATCTCATTCAAACACACCTTCCAAATTGACACCTAAAATTAATCGCTGTGAGTAATGGCCTTAATTTCATCTTTTCATTTACTTTGCTATGTTACATGACATGATCGTTGTTGTGATTCCTCAACATATTACAGTCCCAGCAATTAAGACAGAAAATCTCGGTGGGCCTTTTTAGGATTCTCCTACCACATGTTTTAGAGTTCTTGTCTGTTCATTTTAACACACATGTTATCTCAATTTCTACTTATATTGATTACTTTTTCTCTTGATCTTTGATCACATTTATTTCATGCCTGATTACTTTTCACTATAAACTGGATAGTGTGTATAATGTGAAGAGACTAAATTCTGTTATCTTCTTCGAAAACGTGTTTATTTTTATTCTAGTATGAAATCAAATTACTGTCTGTCACTTTGAACTTGTGGAAATTTGACATTGTACTTTTATTTTTTCAAAAGAATCTCCTAAATCCTGCAGTGTAGTCTTAATTTTAAAGTGCAACAATCCTAAAACATTTATCATGTCTCTTTAATGTTCTGGGACTCATACTTCATACTTTGCTACAGCTTAGCAGCTTTAGCCTTCCAATGGTTACTTTCTGACAGGCTTCTTGAAGTCATTTCCAGGTCAGGGTTCCATTCAGGGATTAAAAGGGACTTGTATGCAAATTGTGGAATTGCCCTTTTGAGTGGCTTCCTTCTTTTTTTTTTTTTTTGGCTTCCTTCTTGATATGATTTTCTTTCTCAATTTTCAGCCAGCCCAGCAGCCCAGAACTCTATCTTCTAACATCCTAAATTAATAAGACTGCATCTTTTTTGCCTGAATTTTAATCAACTTATGCCCCATGAGCTGATGATTTCATTCAGATTAAAGCATCATAAGAATGTCACTTAACATATTCCCCTTTATTTCAAAGGGTTGCGTTTACTCAGACTTCTGATTACCTTTTCCTTCTAGTGATTTCTTTTTAGAGATTTTTCTCTACTTCTTTTTTCAAATAAATTTTATTTGTTTATTC
>NW_011888808.1:5166200-5168802 GCF_000151845.1 Pteropus vampyrus | reverse complement strand
TAAAATGAGTAGGATGGTGAGAAACAGAAATTCTAAAACTTTAAATTTGATTTGAAATGATACCAGACTTTATCAGTTTTATACTTTGCCTCAACTCTCTGGATGAAATGCTTATCTTTTAGCAAACAGATTTAGCATTGGAAAATTTAGAAATCTTCTCTGGAGTTGGGGAGGAAGGAAGAAAATTAGGCCTCTTTTTTTTCTAAAAAAATGATTATTATGCAAACTTTTTAAATTGTAAAATCTCTAACTACAATAATTAAATTAAAATCAGAGAAAAATGAGATGGTGTTTTATTTAGTTCACCATAATAAATAAGCTTATATATGACACATTTTATTCCTAGACAGTGACTTATCCAGCCTCTGAAAAGTGTGAATTAATTTACCCAAACACCATATCATATTTTTCCTATGATTTAAATAAGAAGTTTAAAACAGTCAATTGATTTAGTTATATTGTAATAATATCCTCCTATATTTTGCCATAGCTCTTTGTTCACTGCAGCCATTTTATTGATGTTTTTTAGATAAAAACAAATCTAGAAAAAATCGTTGGCTATTATCTTGACAATTATGGAATGATAAAACAGATTTTTCATATTCATGTTTGTGTTTATTGTAATGGGTTAATGAAATTATGTTTTTTGAATTAGTGTGTTCTTTAACTCTGTGAAACTCTAATCAAACGTTTTGATCAATGTATTTTTAATTGCTGAAAAACATGTAAGGGATAATTGATAGATTTAGAACAAGTTTTAATTTGAAGTTGTCAAATATGAAAACTGTCATTATTTTCTTTTTAAAGAAAAAACATTTTATTACTGAATTTGAAAAATTTTCTAGATTTTTTTTGTGTGTGATCTCAATTTTTGTTTCCATTTTTTTCTTGTCTCTAAGCTCAGATACAGCTTAGTGGATTTTTCTAAGGATGGTGATGACAATGATGATGATGATGATGATGATAATGACGATTATAAATGTGTTTAACCAGTTAGGTTATTTGAAGAGTGCTACATTATACTATGGTATAGGTGGAGAACTTAATGTGAATAAAGGGCCGTTTTTCACTTGCCATTGGTCTATGGTCTATATATTACTAAAGCTACATTTGAAAACGAAAGGAAGCTAAAAATGTTTTTGGCATTAATAATCGAAGAAAACAAGAAATGTTATAATTATTCAAATTTCATTACACATATGCTGAATTTTAATCTTTGTTTCTGTCATACTACTTATTTTCACAATTTGTTTATGGTGAACATGGATTTATATACTCTTTTTATTTCCATTAATTATCTTAATTCTTAATTCTCAAAACAAAGCTATGAAATAGGGACTACTTTATCTCTGCATTTTATAAATGAGGAAAATGAGTTGCAGGAGGATAAATGACTTTCCTAGAATCTCACAGCTAGTTGATGCAAAACAAATATATGGACTCTGGAATTTTGGCTGCAGGATTCATGTTTTTAACCACTTAACTATGTTTCCTAAGAGTTAATGGGCCTTTCATAGAAAACAGTTCCAAAAAGAAAAGGTTGCGAAGCATGAGCAGACAGGAAATTGAATGCTGAAATGGCCAAGATGTGTTGTTTTGGAGAATCTGTTTTCCTATTCCACTAAGCTCTAAGACTTCTAAACTGCTAAAATGATTAATGGACAATAAAACTGTTACTTGATTCTTTCATACATACGTGTACATATGTGCCTAAAACTGTATCCACTAGGATAGATACATGGGTAATTTTTTTAAATTTATTTTAATCTCTATGGCTTTCATTAGGGGAAAAGATATATTAGTTTACGAAATGAAGAAGGAAAAAAAGGAAAAATGTGTTAGTGATACACTTCACTAAAAGATCAGGAAAAGAACATTTTTTTTGATAGAGGTGGGTTGAGGGGATAATGAGGGCAGATAAGAGTAGCTACAGAGTAGGAAGGCAGTTCGTGGAAGAAAGAACAAAGTAATTTAGAAATATCTCTATGGGCTCTGGGTTTATTTCAGTTTTGGTACATATTTGTAAAAGAATAGAATTTGTTGATAAATTATTTTGGATCTTATAAACGCACTCTAGTTTTGAACTGGATGAGGAACACACAGAGGCATATACACATCGAGAACCAGACAGGACTATCCTCCCTGGGAAAACCTCTATTTCTGCTTTAAGCCAACACTGAAATATACATATTAGCAATGTCGGAAGCGAAACACATTCTACATGACATGACTGAAAAAATCTTAATTTGAGTGAATACGTTGTTGAGTATACTGGAAATAGAGATCTCTTGTTTAAACAAGAGCACATCTCCCGTTTAAGATCCCATTAGACATATATTTCATACCAGCTCTGTCAGGGGAGCCTTCCCACAATGTAATTTAAATGGAAGTCCTTCCTTACATTTCTTTTCCATGCAGAGCACTTTAGCTTATGCTCAAATTCCTTAATCCCAGGTCTTGATTGAACCACTAAATCAGAAACCTCTTTGAACTATTTTACAATGATAATTATCCAACAAAATGACCTGAAATGGCATTATTAAGTATTAAATTACATCCGGCCGTATTGATATGTAAACTTAAATTTAATATATAAGTAAAT
>NW_011888808.1:5163458-5166150 GCF_000151845.1 Pteropus vampyrus | reverse complement strand
CTATGCACACATACTTGCATATAATTCATATATACATACATATACTTTAGTAGAAGTGAAATTTCGTACAACTGCACTTGGAGGAAGTACTGAAATCATTATGTGCCATTTAATTTGCACTATTTAAAATAAGTACAGCTGGTCCTTGCCTAATCATGCATTCTAAACTATTCAAATTATGTATTCCTTTAAGATCTAATTCAATTTCTATCTGCCAAATAAAGAATTCTTCAAAGACTGTTAACACACTGATATTTAAAACATGATTTAGCACTACTTTTCATACTGACTTAGCTTTCTCACTCTTTTAGTCATATCCATTACTCATGCCACCTCTACTTGAGAGCAAAATTCTTTAAGATAAGTACAAAGTTAAAGGTAATTTTTTAAAAATGGCTCATAGTGAAATTGAAAGGGCTTAAGATCTACACTCAAATAGATGTAAGTTGCAGTTCTCACCTAGTACTTGGCCGAGTGACTTTGACACATTTCCTAAATTATCGGGCCTCAGTTTCCCCTCTGAAAAATGTACTTGAGAGTGTTCTGTAGATTGTACTTTGGTCTATTTGTTATTATTTTTCTAGGATCATATATTAATGCTAAAATCATACTTCATTTTCAATAATCTTTACTGATTGAGTGATAATTTTATTCTTATTTTTCTGAATGTGTTATGAATACCAAAGCTAATTAGATCTGTTTGCTTCTATTTATCGCAACACTTTCAATGAACAAAATTTAACACTTTTTGAATAATATTCCTAAATGATATATTCCTGATATCAACAATAAAGATTGTGTAGCTATTTTAAGATATGCACAGGATGCCAAATCAGATATACCATCATGTCTGAAAAATTTCAATGTAAAATGAGTAGGATGGTGAGAAACAGAAATTCTAAAACTTTAAATTTGATTTGAAATGATACCAGACTTTATCAGTTTTATACTTTGCCTCAACTCTCTGGATGAAATGCTTATCTTTTAGCAAACAGATTTAGCATTGGAAAATTTAGAAATCTTCTCTGGAGTTGGGGAGGAAGGAAGAAAATTAGGCCTCTTTTTTTTCTAAAAAAATGATTATTATGCAAACTTTTTAAATTGTAAAATCTCTAACTACAATAATTAAATTAAAATCAGAGAAAAATGAGATGGTGTTTTATTTAGTTCACCATAATAAATAAGCTTATATATGACACATTTTATTCCTAGACAGTGACTTATCCAGCCTCTGAAAAGTGTGAATTAATTTACCCAAACACCATATCATATTTTTCCTATGATTTAAATAAGAAGTTTAAAACAGTCAATTGATTTAGTTATATTGTAATAATATCCTCCTATATTTTGCCATAGCTCTTTGTTCACTGCAGCCATTTTATTGATGTTTTTTAGATAAAAACAAATCTAGAAAAAATCGTTGGCTATTATCTTGACAATTATGGAATGATAAAACAGATTTTTCATATTCATGTTTGTGTTTATTGTAATGGGTTAATGAAATTATGTTTTTTGAATTAGTGTGTTCTTTAACTCTGTGAAACTCTAATCAAACGTTTTGATCAATGTATTTTTAATTGCTGAAAAACATGTAAGGGATAATTGATAGATTTAGAACAAGTTTTAATTTGAAGTTGTCAAATATGAAAACTGTCATTATTTTCTTTTTAAAGAAAAAACATTTTATTACTGAATTTGAAAAATTTTCTAGATTTTTTTTGTGTGTGATCTCAATTTTTGTTTCCATTTTTTTCTTGTCTCTAAGCTCAGATACAGCTTAGTGGATTTTTCTAAGGATGGTGATGACAATGATGATGATGATGATGATGATAATGACGATTATAAATGTGTTTAACCAGTTAGGTTATTTGAAGAGTGCTACATTATACTATGGTATAGGTGGAGAACTTAATGTGAATAAAGGGCCGTTTTTCACTTGCCATTGGTCTATGGTCTATATATTACTAAAGCTACATTTGAAAACGAAAGGAAGCTAAAAATGTTTTTGGCATTAATAATCGAAGAAAACAAGAAATGTTATAATTATTCAAATTTCATTACACATATGCTGAATTTTAATCTTTGTTTCTGTCATACTACTTATTTTCACAATTTGTTTATGGTGAACATGGATTTATATACTCTTTTTATTTCCATTAATTATCTTAATTCTTAATTCTCAAAACAAAGCTATGAAATAGGGACTACTTTATCTCTGCATTTTATAAATGAGGAAAATGAGTTGCAGGAGGATAAATGACTTTCCTAGAATCTCACAGCTAGTTGATGCAAAACAAATATATGGACTCTGGAATTTTGGCTGCAGGATTCATGTTTTTAACCACTTAACTATGTTTCCTAAGAGTTAATGGGCCTTTCATAGAAAACAGTTCCAAAAAGAAAAGGTTGCGAAGCATGAGCAGACAGGAAATTGAATGCTGAAATGGCCAAGATGTGTTGTTTTGGAGAATCTGTTTTCCTATTCCACTAAGCTCTAAGACTTCTAAACTGCTAAAATGATTAATGGACAATAAAACTGTTACTTGATTCTTTCATACATACGTGTACATATGTGCCTAAAACTGTATCCACTAGGATAGATACATGGGTAATTTTTTTAAATTTATTTTAATCTCTATGGCTTTCATTAGGGGAAAAGATATATTAGTTTACGAAATGAAGAAGGAAAAAA
>NW_011888808.1:5159200-5161263 GCF_000151845.1 Pteropus vampyrus | reverse complement strand
TTTTTCCCCTGAGAATGCTAAGAAACAAAGTTTTATAGTTATATATCCTTTAATTAAATCTTTGGTTTTATTTAAATGAAATACTTAACATTTCAAATAACTCTATGTATCTTTCATAAATGAAGCCAATCTAACATCCTTTTAAGTACTAATGATAACTCATTTTCAATGATTAAAGCTATATTTGATATACTGATCGCTAATATTCATATAGTCGTTTTTAAAATCAGGAATAAAAGTGTCTGTCTATGTGTTTACAAAGATAGTGATATACAAGCTTTTATCTTCAAGGGTTTTTTTTTTTTTTTTTTAAATGAACATGAAGATACTTTAAAGTAAGCCAAACTATTAGAAATGTTTTGTTAAGTCTGTTGAAGCAGTCGATTATTAGGAAGATTGGACTGGATTAGAAACCACACTATGAAAGAAACATTGTTTTGCATTAAAAAGGAAGATTGCCATGCTCATTCCCATACAACTTTTAATGATTTCAAATATGTTTCCAGGCTGTTGTAATATTTTACGTTGTATCTTAGTATCATAAGAACACTTATCATGAGATCTACCCTCTCGACAATTAAAAAATTTTTTTTTCTTTTTGTTACAGTGACATTGGTTAACAAAATCCAGTAAGTTTCAGGCATACAATTCAACAGTAAGGCATGTATATATATATTGCATTGTGTGTTCACCGCCCACAGATTTCTTTCTGTCACCATATATTTGATCCCTTTTACCCCATATACCTCCTCCTTCCCCTCTGGTAACCACTAGTCTATTGTCCAGGTCCATGAGTCTTTGCTTGTTTGTCCTGTTCATTTGTCGCTTTTAGGTTTATATCCCACATATAAGTCATATCATGTGGTTTTCGACTTTTTCTGTTTGCCTTTTTTCGCTGAGCAAGATTATCTGAAGATCCATCCATGTTGTCACAATGGCAGCATTTCGTCTCTTCTATGGCTGAGTAATATTCTATCATGTATATGTACCAGAAAGGAAAACCTCTTCAGTAAATGGAGCTGAGAAAACCAGAAAGGCACCTGCAAAAGAATGAAACGAGTCTGTTGTTTATCACTATACACCAAAATTAACTCATAATGGATTAAGGACCTGAATATAAGACCTGAAACAATAAATTGCATACAAGAAAACATAGGAACGAAACTCATGGACCTTAGACTTAAGTATATAATGCATTATTGTTGACTACATGTACATGTTGTACAGCGGATCTGTAGGGCTTATCCATCTTGCATAACTGAAGCTTTATGCCTGTTGGTTGGAAACCACCCATTTCCATCTCCCCTAGCTTTAGACAACCACCATTCCACATATGTCTATGAACTTGACTACTCTAGATACCTCACAGAAGGACTTGTCTTTCTTCGACTGGCTTATTTCATTCATCATAATGTCCTCCAGGTTTATCTACATTGTTATGTATTACAGACTTCCTTTCTTTTTAAAAGTGGAATAATATTCCATTATATGCATATATAATTTTCATAATCCATTCATCTGTGACGGACATTTAGGTTGTTTCCATATCTTGGTTACTGTGAATAGTGCTGTAATGAATATGGGAATGCTGATATCTCTTCGATAGTCTGATTTTAATTCTTTTGGATATATACTCTGAAGTGGAATTGTTGGATCATATAGTAGTTCTACTTTTAATTTTTTGAGGAACCTCCATACTATTTTCAATAACAACTGTTATATTCTTAAAGTAGTAAAAATACTAAAAAATAATACAGAAAGAGATAAGGCATTTTTTTCTCTCCATTTTATAGATGAAGAAACAGAGGTAGAGTTTAAATCACTTGAACAATGTCATAAGGCCACTGAGTGACAGAGCCATAATACTAAGCACACATTCTCTAATGTAAAGTAATATGATTAAATATTTTACCTACTTTCTCATCAAGGTAAATTCTAATCACCACCATTATATCACTATCACTGACCCCAAATGAGAGGAAAAAATGAGACATGAAAAAATAATGTAGGATTCTGTATAACATACTTAGCTCTACAAATACACTGAGATTAATATCTTAGCT
>NW_011888808.1:5152349-5159150 GCF_000151845.1 Pteropus vampyrus | reverse complement strand
ATAATGGATTAAGGACCTGAATATAAGACCTGAAACAATAAATTGCATACAAGAAAACATAGGAACGAAACTCATGGACCTTAGACTTAAGTATATAATGCATTATTGTTGACTACATGTACATGTTGTACAGCGGATCTGTAGGGCTTATCCATCTTGCATAACTGAAGCTTTATGCCTGTTGGTTGGAAACCACCCATTTCCGTCTCCCCTAGCTTTAGACAACCACCATTCCACATATGTCTATGAACTTGACTACTCTAGATACCTCACAGAAGGACTTGTCTTTCTTCGACTGGCTTATTTCATTCATCATAATGTCCTCCAGGTTTATCTACATTGTTATGTATTACAGACTTCCTTTCTTTTTAAAAGTGGAATAATATTCCATTATATGCATATATAATTTTCATAATCCATTCATCTGTGACGGACATTTAGGTTGTTTCCATATCTTGGTTACTGTGAATAGTGCTGTAATGAATATGGGAATGCTGATATCTCTTCGATAGTCTGATTTTAATTCTTTTGGATATATACTCTGAAGTGGAATTGTTGGATCATATAGTAGTTCTACTTTTAATTTTTTGAGGAACCTCCATACTATTTTCAATAACAACTGTTATATTCTTAAAGTAGTAAAAATACTAAAAAATAATACAGAAAGAGATAAGGCATTTTTTTCTCTCCATTTTATAGATGAAGAAACAGAGGTAGAGTTTAAATCACTTGAACAATGTCATAAGGCCACTGAGTGACAGAGCCATAATACTAAGCACACATTCTCTAATGTAAAGTAATATGATTAAATATTTTACCTACTTTCTCATCAAGGTAAATTCTAATCACCACCATTATATCACTATCACTGACCCCAAATGAGAGGAAAAAATGAGACATGAAAAAATAATGTAGGATTCTGTATAACATACTTAGCTCTACAAATACACTGAGATTAATATCTTAGCTTGCAAACAAATATATCACAGTTTAGACACTATCAATTAAGCACCAAAGATACATGTAAGTGCTTCATTTAGAATAGGCCTTTCTAAATGAAATCATGCCTATTCCTCTGGATAAACCTAGTCAGTGTCCACATTAGATCAAAATTTGCATAACTCAGGACTAAAAGTCAGTGGGTTTTTTTCTAAAAGCCGTCAAATATTATTTAACATTTGAAAACAATTTGACTGAATTTTTAAAAATTTCAAGAAGCTGTGTATTTCTTTTGTTGATACAGTCACAAATGTAAAAGCTGATATGTTTTAAAGCAGCAAAATATGGCTTATATTATGTACCATTTTCTACATGCTGTGTTACTTTGTGTATTCTCTTCAGACCTCTAAAAGTGCCATTGAGTGAGTGAGTGATTGGCAGTTTTACATTTATAATTGACCAGTATTGAAAATGTAAATGAAAGAAAAATATAAGATGTCAGATGGTGATAAATTTATAGTACACTTTTTTTAATGTAATGTTCTATAACTGAAACAATATTTGAAAGAAATTATCTTTGAAGAAATTTTTCCTGCAGGCACGCATATGGATCATTCTCTAAATTGCCTTTGTTAACATTTTATTGAAAATGAAATACTTAACACTTTTACTAATATTAACCCTTCAGTACAACAAGTAGTACTTTTATTGTGATATTAATATTGAGTACACAAGCATCTGGAAATAACTATGCTTGAAAATGGTTCTGCTATAAGACTCTGGTACTGCATAATAGTTTCATGTAAGTTTTTTAAAATTCTTAATCAATGTAGATTTTAAAAGCTGAAAGAGAAGGAAAACAAAGAAACAAACAAGCAAACATACCCGAACCTCTAAAGCTTGAGCTAGTCATCTCCCACAATCTTTGTTACAGCTCCTACATTCTAGAAGTTTTCAGAACCTAGATTTGGATGGGGTTTCTTAGGGAAGCCATGAAAGCAAAGGAACTGGAATCGAAAACCCTTGGCTGCTTTTCAGTTTATACATGAAAAATAAAGGCCACTGGACTTTTAAACTCTTCATTTGCTATTTTGGTTATTGCTGTTTGTTTGTTTGTTTGTTTGTTTGAAAAACAATATATTACCTTAAGCTAACCTCGATATTATTATTTCTTTATGGACTTTTTATTCTGTGCTGTGCTGTACTTTACTTTTTGTAGACAATGAGATAAAAATTTCATTGGGGAATTAAAACATGCCCTGGCCAAAAATAATATTTCAAAACTCTATTTCAGGGAAAAATGATCATGATGGAATCTTTTTTCTAGTCTACATTGACCCATGTGCCTTAACCTTTGTCAAATAAGTTGTAGTCTACAAAGCAACGGTAATTTTACATAGTACATAAAAAACTATTTTTCCAGTCAGTGAAGACACAGTAAATCAAAAGAAAACAACCGAGGTCATTGCTTTGTTTTCCAATGTCCCATTAATTCCATCCATCAGCCATAGGTTGGTACCCTAACCCTGTATAGAGACCTTGAAAATGTGAATATTTATTTTCTTAAATTTTAGAAATGGAGTTAGTGTAAATGGAAATGTACAAATAAATCACCAGTTTTTCAAAAAAAAAAAAAAGATAAAACTGCAAAGTCTATAATATAGATTGATGAAGAGTATCACCCAAAAGATGCTACTTAAGTGAGCATTATATGTACACACAGGTAGGTGTTCTTGAAGATTTAATCCTCTACTTGAAATGTACAAGTCCAAGTTAGTAAATGCCTTAGACCCCAAAGGACATGTGATTCCCTGTGGTTCTAATACTGCGACAGCTGCACATAAATAAATAAATGCTTAAGTATTCAATTGTTTGACAGGTCTCACATTTGCTAAAAATTAGCATTGCAATATCAAGCAAGGATTAATATTTTTCTAAGCATACTGAACTCTCAAACAATGATTTTTGAGAGGCTTACTCACAAAATTCTAACCGGTTCTAAGATTTTATGATTTAGTGAGTTAGCTAACACTCAGTATGTTACAAAGGAGGTCACATAATGTAGTCACAGACTTAAAGCTGGAAAAAAGTTAATCATGCAGGAATCAGAGAACACTGTTAATATCACAATTAGTCTTTCTCAAATGTTGGCTATAAGACATTAGAAAATTTTTGTTGAGTTAAAAATACTAAGATATAAAAGGTGGTGATTTAACTCATAAGTAAAGTCCTTGTAACAAATGTCTGGAAAAAATTTAAGTAAGCAAATTTGTGACTTAATTCGATGAGGAAAAAAAAAAAAAATCCCAAACAGAACTATCATTAATTAAATATTTTGAAAGCAAAACTGAACATTTTTTACTTCGACATCACTAAATTTTACAGACAGGAAAAGAAAAAACCCTACTGATTAATGATGATCTTAACATGGATAAAATTGTAGTCTCCATCACATGGCGGTTGATCATATTTCACATTTTTAAAAACCATGAGGTTAATAGAAGCTATTTTGCATTGGTAGATTTTTAAATGTTTTCAATAAATTAGCAGGACAGTAATTTAGTATTATTATTTTCAAAATTCTGAATTTAGTAGAATATCCACATTTTATGGTGAAACAGAATGAGGTATTATTTTTGATATAAATGACTTTTTAAAATATTTAGACAAAAAATAGTGAACATATTTTATTATATTATTAATTTGGTAACTAGGTTCTGGCTTAGCTGCCACTAATATTTATTATTTATTATTAACTATTTACTATTTATTAGGACATCTTTTTTTTTTTTAATGTATGTGATGCTTCTTCACACTATGTACTTTTAAGATTTGGCCGAGATGTGTATGCCTACATGATGAAATCAAAGGTAGGCCTTAACACAAGTAATCTTGTAAGAACACAAATTAGCCACAGAAATCTCTCATGCCTAGACAAGAATATGATTTTTTTAAAGAATTTTTAAACTCTTAGCAATACTTGAGATATTTGATGATAATCTATAATATATATAATCAAAATAATTTTATTACTTGCCATCGTTAAACAAAATTCAACCAAGTAAATACAAAGATCTGTTTTCATTGAGCAATTTATGAATCAAGCAACATCACATATAGCAACTAGAAGGTGTCTCTTAGGGGTTGTACAAAACTGAAGGTTAAGGTTTTTATAGGAAAATGGGTGGGGCAAGGGAGCTATTAACAGAAGAAAATAAAGGAATATTCTGGGCCCAGACAGTTTTTCTTTGGGAGAAGAGAGTGAGAGTTTTTATCATGCAAACTGCCTCTTCTTTCTGTATGGGGATAGAGAGGGAGCATGTGACAGATTATCTTACTGGTACTTAACCAGAAAATTTCATATTGATTAATTAAGATTATGTTTCTGGGAGAGGTTGAAACTGCAATTATATCAAATTTGGTATCATGGGTTTTTAGCAATAGTGACACCGTTTGGGATCTGTGCTGTTGTTTTTCTTTTTCTTTAACACAGTTAAAGTTCTTTTCTCAACAGATGATTTAATGGGAGTATATGTTTATCAGTAAATATTTAAAAACATACCTTGCAATAATAGTAAGAGATATACACATTTAAGTTACATTAAACTAAATATCATTACCGAACTCAAAGGGTTTGTTTGCTTGCGTGCGTCAAAGATCAATGAGACAAGAACAAGAATTTGCAGCAAAAAAAAGTAGAGGTTTATTTGAGGAAATAGCATTAAGCCTGGAGACACAGGTGAGCTGGTGCTCTTAAAACCCGGTTCTTCGATGGTCTCTAGGGGATAGGTTATATAGGGGAAAAATTATTAGTCCTAGTAGCTAAGGGAGTTGAAGTCATGGGCTCTACTGATTGGTCAGAGTTAGGTTAGAAGGCAGTTGATCATTGCATCATGTCCTAATGTCAGCCATGGTCTAGTTCTGTCTGGATTCAAAGGAATGTTGCCGGTAGAGTCATTTCCCCTTCACGTGTCTGCAGCTGAAACACACCGAGGTCAAGACATCATCTTTAGTTTGACCAAAACTGTTTCTGTGGTCAACAGAGCTGAGGCTTTGTTCCCAAGATTGTCGGATGCTGACCAGAATCTGATATCCTATGGGCTTAATGGTTGAGGGAGTACATGAGCAGAATGTTCAAGGTAGAAGGATGAGGAAAGAAAAGAAGCGAGTGAGTCGTGCTGCTATTAGACTATACAGGCCAGTCTGAATCAAGGAGGAAGAGAAGAGGAAACATCATCTTAAAGAAGATAAGTTTTTGCATGGTTACATTTTTTTATGTACAGCTTATAAATTTATATTTGTATATTAGATACTTATGGGTTTGGAAAGAGCTGGGTATTCAGATGTACTTTTAAATAAGATAGTAATTCTTTTAAATATTTTAATTAAATACAAATTTGTTTTGACTGATTTGCTTTTTAACTTAATAAGTGTATAAACAGGCCTCTTCATTCTTAGTATAGTGTTATTCACACATATAATGCTGACCTTTTTAAATTAATGTAAACCACAGTCATTATGTTTAATATTTAAAACCTATCACCTAATCAGCCTAATATTCTCATTCCCACATAACGTCACTTGAGAACCAATTGCCACTGCTAAGAAAAATCTAAGAGCACAATTTTACAATACTGAAATCTCATCTCGACGAATGTGTATGTACTTTCAAAATATCATCCTTACTTAGATTTTCAAATCAAGGTTTATCTAAAAAAGCATCGACTAGAAACTACTCAAGTAAAAAAAAAAAAAACATGAAGTGATCAGAAGACAGGTAAGCAGAAAATACTGAAAGGAAGAAATTCCACGTGAGCAGCACAAAAGCATTGTGTCAAGCATGAAAATACTGATGGTCTCTTCGAAAGCATTATTCTGAAATTTTTAAATTAATGAAAATAGAAATAGTTATGTGTGATGTTGAAGGTAGGGTGAAAGACAGATAAATTCAAATTATGTGAGGTGTGAAAAGTAAGAAATGTTTTAAAATCACAAAACAAACAGTTGCAAATATTTTGGTTGGCCGCATATCTGTTTTCCTCAGTTCTTATCTCAGTATGGCAACTCCATTTTGTGGTTGGAGTCATCCCCTTTTCTGTTCTCCCAACACTAATATCTAATCTGTCAGCAAATCCTGTTGTATTTATCTTCAAAACATATCCAAAATATAACTGTTTCTCACCAACTCCTCCATGACACCATTATCTCCTACTTGAACAAGTCTCTGTGTTGGTCTCCCAGCCTGACTACTCCTAGTCTTGCCCTTACAGTCTGTTCTCTATAAGGTGATCAAAATGGCCTATTTTAAATCCAAATCAGATGAAATTTTTCTTCCGCTTCTAACCTTCAAGAGCTCCCAATCTCAGCCAGAATAAAATTCCATGATGTGATCAGCCTCACCTCATTGTGAAATCCTCTGTGCTTGATTTACTGTTTTTCATTCCTGATGATCTCCGTTTTTTTTACCTCAAACTGAGCATGTTACTGCTCCAGGGAATTTGACTGGCTTTTACCTCTGTTTAGAGAGTTCTTCCCACTTGTATGCAAATGACTGGCTTTCTCACTTTATTCAACTCTGCTCAAGCATCACATCATCAAAGAGTCATTCGCTAACAGTGGTTTGCATAAAGGTACATACTTATCAGTGTTCCTTGATGTCCTGTATTAGTTTTCTATCACTGTGGTAACAAATAACCTCAAGTTTGGTGGCTTAAACAATGCAAATTTATTATCCTACAGTTCTGTAGGTCAACATTCTGATATGGGTCTCACTAAACTAAAACCAAGGTGTTGGCAAAGGCTATGTTCCTTCCTTTCCAGGAAACAATGTTTCTTTGTGTTTTTCACCTTTTAGAGACTAAT
>NW_011888808.1:5143642-5152299 GCF_000151845.1 Pteropus vampyrus | reverse complement strand
CCTCAAACTGAGCATGTTACTGCTCCAGGGAATTTGACTGGCTTTTACCTCTGTTTAGAGAGTTCTTCCCACTTGTATGCAAATGACTGGCTTTCTCACTTTATTCAACTCTGCTCAAGCATCACATCATCAAAGAGTCATTCGCTAACAGTGGTTTGCATAAAGGTACATACTTATCAGTGTTCCTTGATGTCCTGTATTAGTTTTCTATCACTGTGGTAACAAATAACCTCAAGTTTGGTGGCTTAAACAATGCAAATTTATTATCCTACAGTTCTGTAGGTCAACATTCTGATATGGGTCTCACTAAACTAAAACCAAGGTGTTGGCAAAGGCTATGTTCCTTCCTTTCCAGGAAACAATGTTTCTTTGTGTTTTTCACCTTTTAGAGACTAATTGTATCCTTTGGTTCATCCATCTTCAAAGTCAGTAACCATGTGTTGAGTCCTTCTCATGTTGTCATCTCACTGGTTCTGTTTCTCTTTTTTCAAATCTCTCATTGACCTGAAATGTTCTCTGCTTTTAAAGACTCATGTGATTACATTGAGTCTGCCAGAATCGGGCAGGATGAGCTCTTCATCTCAAGATCCTTAACTTAATCACATCTGCAAAGTCCCTCTTGCTATGTAAGGTAATATATTCAAAAGTTTCAAGGATTGGGGTGTGGACATCTCTGGGTGCCCTTTTACTGCTTACCTCACCTTTTTACCCTGCTTTATTTTTACCTGTAGCTCTTATCACCATCTGCAGTATTACATGCTTGTTTATTTGCTTCTGTCTTTTCCCCTTTAGTTGAATGCACATTTCTTGAGAACAAAGACTGAATATTTTCTTTACTGCTGTATCCCCAAGGCCTAGAATAGTCCCTGGAATATAGAAGTCATTAAAGAAATATTTGTCCAATGTATAATTAAGTCAGGTATATTTAATAACTTAAATATATATTTATGACTAGGAATAGTAAATTCAATATTGAAATTAAGAAATATTATTCAAGAAATTTGTGATTTCATTTAAATATAAGAATAGAATTTACAGGTGTAATGAAATAATATATGTTATGTGTTTTCATTATAGCAATCTATCTGCAAACCACCACATTTCCCACGCCCAACCAAGAAATTTTAGGTTAAGAAAAATTACCAAGTCTTATATAAAAAGTTTGTATCCATATGAAACTTTTGTTCTTTAAAAGAAACAAAACATACAATAGTATATTAGTTGTTAAACTAGGTCACCCCCTAAAGATTCCAAAGTGTTTGTGGGCAGGGGGGTCACTAGGAAAAACAAATGAAGTCTAAACATTTCATGCTAAGGGAATTGTACATCAGCATCTTCTAATTAAAAAGTGTTAACACCCATTAAGAAAATTATCATCTGAATTCATTACCTTTGCCATTGGTCATAGCCTGATTGTTTACATTTAACTTTTGACTATGTTTTATTTTTGAGAGATTGCATATAAACAAAAGTTTACATACTTATTTTTATTGGTTTCACCACTGGGCACAGTTAATTGTGCCTGCACTATAGACTGTATGCTAATAAGAACACAAAGAATAAAAGATAACATGATATTTTTCAAAGCTCTATAATTAATATCTGCAATATACTTCCCTTTATGATATCCAAGCCATTTATATCTATGACTATATACTGTGCTAAATTTAAATACATTCACATATTACATATGGTTCACATAACTCTGTTAATACTGCTAATACAATAAAATTTTAAATTTTCTGATCTTTATGTGGTTGTCAACTTCATAAACTTTTCAGTGGCTTCTATTCATGTGTAATTTTCTTTATTAAGAACAAATATGAAAATTAATTGACAAATTATACAGAGAAGCAAAGACAGAGACACAAGAATGAATATAGAATTGTATGAAAAATAATAAGATAGTGAATCATAAACTTATATTTAGCATAGCCTCCTTTATTCTCCATTTTGATTTTATTGAGGGGAAGCAGTTCATTGTGGTGGTAACAACCATCTGTCCTAAGCCAGGCCAGAAGCCTCCAGTGATGCGGCCGAGCTTGGAGGCCCAGCTATCCTGGGACTTTGATTCAAAATCAGGTTTTTTTTCCCCCAAGTCTTCTAGGCACCTGCATATCCTTCTCAGTTTGGGCATTCTCTCTTTCATACTATTCTCTCCCAACCCCAGTGCAAGATATAAGGAACTGAAAACATCTAGACTGATTAATATTAGAATGAGAATGAACTTATTTAAAAATGTCAAATAAGTGTGGAAGATTTGAAAAGGGATGTGTGAGTGAGAGAGGAGACAGCTCAGAATTGAGATAGAGAAGGGAATTATTTTTTTAAAAAGAGTAAATAGTAAGGTTTAAACATACTTTGATGATTATGGTATTCTAAATATCATGTCTATACAAACATTTAAAAGTTTTAGGGTTATTAGAATGTTACTCGATATGAGATAATATTGATAGTTTTGCATGTTAAAACAACTTTATGTTTAGCACTACTTATTTTGTTAAATAATGTTTTCTTGTTTTTCTTAAATATTGATGATATTTTTTCTTTAGAGAAAAGCCATTTTACTATTCTAGAATGATGACAAATAACAAAAGTAAAGTTGATAACTCATTTAAAAAATTTCCACTCTTGGGACAATATTTATAGAAACTAACTCAGAAATTTCACAAATGTTTGTTTTTATGATGTGATTTGTTTCTTAAGTTTAAATTTAATATTTTAAACCAGGCAGTAATTGAACTGCTAATTATTTTAACAAATCACTTATATTTTGCTTTTGACTGTGTATTTTTTGCAGACTTTTAATTCATTTGCATTAATTGAGTTAGGATAAAAAATGCAAAATGTTAAGCCACTATACTTAGCTTGAGATCTTGTATCTAGTTGAATAGTTACTGTATCAATTAAATGATGAAATTTATGAAATATAAATCTTTATCTAAAAATAAAACTCTTCTAATTAGAGTGCATTTATTTTGGCTGTTGGTTTAACTGTGGACTGAATCAGATTATGTTTAAAAAACTCTAAATACTCGATAACTATTGGTAACTTTTCAGCCAAACAGTATTTTGTTGCAGGGACCATGATAAAACATATATATATTTATATAAAAATTACACAATGGTATAATTCAGTATATGGATAATTTCAACACAGTTGCCCGCACTCCCCTCCCCATACCATGATTTTCCTACATGTGGTCCAATATCAAAGAATTAACAAAAGGTTCAAGAGTTGTTTCATGTTGTTTTGTTTGTTTTATTTCGCTAGTGCTGAAAAGTTGACAAACATTAAAGTACTTTCACAGGGCTAGAAAGATATAACTTTAGACACATAATGGTAGTCGAAGTACATTTTGCTCTATTCCAATAACCTATAGCTTGAGCAAGATGTTCTTAGGGCAGCAAAATGCATACGAGCATCTGTGCATGATACATCTGATAAATCAGAAGTCTGCTGTGGTCGTGGTTACAAATACCTGCAATAATGGAACTCTTGGCCAATTAGGCGCTAGGAGGGCATGATTTAAATGTTACCTGGCAACACACACAGTGATTTCTTCTAAAAGTGACTGGGGTAAAGGGTATGGCGTCATGTTTCTAATTTCACCTCAAGCCTTACCTCATCTAAGGAGTTTTCCCATCCTAACTCCTCTCCTTACTTGTCCCCCTAGTTAGGTCAAGACCCTTATAAGCTGCAATACAATCAAGTTCCTTCCATCAGAGCACTTATCACAGTGAACAGTAATATAATCATTTGTGACATTAAACAATTATTCTTTTCTCCTGTTAGAGAATGAGCTGTATGTGGTTAAGAGCTGAGTAGATATTGATTACCATCACATCCCCAGTGCTGAGCAAAATGTATGACACATTAGCAGCTCAATAAGTAACTGGAGAATAAATAGCCGAATACATGAATGAATGAAATTTTACCTACTGATTACATTGAGGGCTTATGCCAATGCCTTGACACTAGAGATCAAATGTTACAGAGTCAAACTCAGTTTAACATGAGTCAAGTACACTTTATTGTCCTTGTTTACTAATGACAAATAGATTTATCAATGTGTTTGTCTGTTAAATGTCAACATTGATTATTGTCCAAACATCCACCTATGACAGGACCTTTCTACTCCATGAGTGACATCATACTACATCAGCATTATCAGCCAGTTTTAAGCAGATTCGATACAAAATCATGTGCCCTGATACAAAATGAAAATGTGGAGCCCTTTGTTAAAAAATTATTTAAAAATTAAAAATGCACTAGCAGGCCATTAAATCAAAAATGAGCCCCTTCTAAGTGTGGGGCTCTGTGTGACTACACAGGATATA
The DNA here is from genome assembly GCF_000151845.1 of Pteropus vampyrus. Classification (NCBI taxonomy): domain Eukaryota; kingdom Metazoa; phylum Chordata; class Mammalia; order Chiroptera; family Pteropodidae; genus Pteropus; species Pteropus vampyrus. Next base: position 5,147,958 of record NW_011888808.1, on the reverse strand, counting down.
CACCTATAAAGCCAGCCCTGTCAATAGAAAGAAGACATTTTGGGGTTCCTGTAGTTTTGGAATCTGATTTTATAAAACTTCTCCTCCTCCTCCTGTTTTGTCTTAGTGTTTCATTTCCTCTTCCTCATTCTCTTCCGTAATGTCACATGAAGGATTACATAGGGGTGAGTGTAATCACAAGAGGATCTGGGATAAAGACAGACATTTGTATGCAAAGCAAGCTCCCGTCCTCAATGGAGATTATAAGAAAGGAATTCAGAACTCTTCTTCCTTCTGGTCTGTTCTCTTGGTAACTCTGGCGGGACTTTGTTTAATCAACATGCTGCTAGGACGGAGCATCATGGCTGGGCCTTTTTACTGCCATCCATCCCCTTAGCATGTTGACTGCTGAAATGAAAAACCAAAGCTGACATTCATCAGAGTCGTAATTCTCTGTTTGGAAACCTCGAGAGTAGCTACTTCTACATTCATCACACACTTGGCAAAATTCCCTTCTTTCTTCCCCTTCATTTACTTTTGTGTATCACTTGTCTTCATTACTGTCTCTCTCATTAGATGGTTAAATCCTTGTTCAGCCAGGACCGTGATTATAGCTCTCCCTCCCCCACAATCTCATAAATAGCACAATGTTTTGCAGTGATTCTGCATATAATATGTATGTGTTAAAAATAATAAGTGATTGCATAAACAAATCTCTCATTTGTAAACCATGAGTTTGAAGTCAGGGTTTCTTTCTTTTCTAGATTTCTTTAAAGCAACTGTACGCCAGTAATTCTCAAATTGTAACTGAGAATCACCTTCAGACATACGAAACACAAAACACTGACAACTCCCATAGTTTTCAGTTTGGTGGGTCTGAGACAGGACCTGAGGATCTGCATTTAGAACAAGGACTAAGGTGATGCTCATGTTGTTGGTCCATACACTGTGTTTTGAGAACCATTGTTCCAGACATTAAAGAAAACATTACTCAGTGACACTCAGTAAAGCATGATAAAGAAGGCTTTATTTAAAGGGTTCATTGTGATGGATATAGAAACCACTGCAGTGAGTTTTGCAATGGTGAAGAGAGATTGGGCTCGACTCCAAATATAACATAGGCAGGTGGGAAAGTGTAGCCAAGGAGCAGAGTGGGGATCAGTGGATGGAAAATTACTAAGAAATATCAGGAGTAAGAGGGCATTCTGGCTAAACTGACTTAACAGGGTTCTCGCTGAAGGCAGGACAAGAAGATCAAACATCACCTAGGGGATGATGGATCATGAGAAACCTGATCAAAAATTGAGCATGATCAGATATTGAGAGTGGGGATTCTGGTTACACTGATTTAGCAGAATTCTTGCTAAAATTGGACAATGCAGAGACAAAAATGGAAGTCCACGAGTCAGGCCTAGTTGAAAAAGAGTTTAGGGGACCATGAGTAAAGCTTGGTCCATGAGAGTCTCTGTCACAGGCCATATAATTGCCTCTATAGGTAAAATAGCCATTTGCAGAATTTCCCTCAGGGTGACCATGTGCTGGGTGGAGGCCAGTTTTCCAGCTGACATTTCTCATTGGACCAATAAATAATAATCTTGGGAGACAATTTTCCATATGTTTCACTTTTCTGCACTAACTGCCCTTTTCTTTAAACTATCTTTGCAAGGACATCTGTACAGGAATATCCTCGGATGATGAGTTACTGTCCTCATCAGAGTAGAAGGATTTTTATACTACACAATAAAATAGAGATAATTTCTCCCTTTGGAGGGAAGTTCAGACAGTTTTGTTCACAGTACATTTTATAATGAGCAGGTTTCCCTAAGCATGGTGTCCCTTAGGTAAGATATGCAAACCCACAGCAGGTGCAATATCTACCTGAGCTCACCTGGGGCATTGCCCAAATGAGATGTGATGGACAAAGAAAACTGACACAGATTTGATGGTCATGATGCTTCTCTGGTTCATGAAGTTCATGTCTTCTGCCAGCATTTATACCATGAAGATGTAAAGCTAATTTGATAGTTTACAAATAGAGTACAATATTATAAAATTAATTAACAGTTATTGACAAATACTATGAGAAGGAAAGGAGGAGGAAGAAATATTTTAAGATGGAAGAAATAAAATAATAGTTGTGATTTGTCTAGTCTTTTATAATACATATTTAATGTGTTTTAAAATATTGCCTTTTCTTAAAAAGATTCTAAGAATCCTTAGAAGGGCTTTTCAGTGACGATATTAATTAAAATGCTACTTTTACCACTGAGACTTAAATCTCTGCATTAACAATACAACTTCAAGTAACATATAAAAATAAAAGATTATTTTTTGTATGTTAAATGCAATTGCAAGCATATTAGACTTGTGACTTATTGTTTTTCACTATTTTTTTATTTGAAAGATTTTTCTTTCATTCACTTTCTCAGACATAAAGTTAAATCACAACCAGACAATGGAAAATTCATTCCTGATTATTTTCACTTCGCCAATGTTTCAAAATTTAAAATAGGCCATTAACCTTATTCAGGAATGGATGGAAACAGATTTAGTAAGAATTTACTCTTCAATCAACATGAGAATAATTCAACCTATTTTTTTTTTTTCTGCCTTGCTAAGAAGATAGGATTCAATTTACTTGTAAATCTTTTCATATGTAACCATTTTTTTTTACATTACAATTATAGGGAAAAAAAATCAAGCAGTGTGATTCAGTTTGATCTAAGAAAGTTAAAAAAGCCAACCCTGACATTTATACCTAAAGTACACAGAACATGGTGGGTTCAAAGAAGAAGGGAGCAGGAGGATCAAAATTAAGATCACACGTTCTTTAATGAACTCTGATTGGTTTTCAAAATAATTACATTTTTTTTTGAAACATAACTGGCTGTTTATACGCTCCTCTTTCCCTGGCTCAACCCTCCCTGGTCCCACTCCCAAACTGTATGATCTAAGAGATCTTGAGATATGGTTAAATAATAATGGTAACAGATTACTCTTCAAAAAAATGATTTAAGTAACATGTCAGTTGCAGATAACAGAAACCACTCTAGCTACTCGAGGTAATTTAATAATAAGAAGAATAAATTATTTTTGAGTTTTAGATAGCAGTTAACAACTTGAATAGAAAGAGAAAGAGTAGGTGAATATCAAGACCACTTTCAGCCTCCCAAATCACACATCCATTACTGTGGTCCAAACAGCTGCAAACACAGCCTAAATAAGGTAAGGGCGACTGCAAAACTATACTTCTTCAGCTATAGTGGCCAAATTAATTTGTGGGTCAAACAAACTATACCAAATTATTTTTCTGCCAATGTATTTGTGGAGCAGTGTAGACATTCTCTGCTATCTTCTTATAGCCACAGAGAGAATTAGGTTTGATTAACTTCTCGTTATAGTAGAAATTGATATTATCTCTAATACAAATAAAAGGAACCCAAGAAAGTGTGGCTGGGAAGAAATTGTTTCAAAACAAGTGTGTAGCCATTTAACAAGTGACACCTTAAGGATTGATGTTCACTGTTTAGCAACAGCATACAACTTTTAGGCATATAATTCCACATGGAATGGAAGGTCGTTTTATTTAATTGATTTTAAACGAATTGAGTCTTTCACATTTGCAAGGAAGGGAATCAGCCTTCAGAGGGTCCCATTATTATAATGATAGAATGTCCTATAGTTTATTAAGTGTTTTATGATTATAGTAAGACATTTTATCTGTGCAATTTTACATTTACTTTTAAAAGTATAGAGGTATATTTTTTAAAGTTTTTATTAGTTTTATTTGCTTATAATATACGTGTGACTTTTCCTCACACTGAGGACACTTTTGTGAAGCACTGACCCATTCATCCCATTCATACAGAGCTTACTGTGTATTTTTCTGACTTTTCATGGGTTACCATTTCCTGACCTTGGTGACTATAGGGAAGCTTTATCTAATTCACAGGACTACTTTGCATTAAATTTCCAGAGAAAACTTCAAAATAAAGAAATTTACAGAATCCTAAGTTAACCCATTTATAGCGTGAAATAAAGAAGGAATTGAGAAATAATATTGTTTAATTAAACAGAACTTATCAGAGGTTTTAATGTTTAGTCAATATTCTGGTTTTTTTAAAATTTTAATTTGTATTTCAAAGCTTATATTCAACAAGATAGCACAGGAGTCTCTCTTTTATAAGGAATATATTAAGGCAAATGGGATATGTTTTAATGCACTGTTTAAATGCTCTCTCATATCTATATCTACAACTCCTGAACTTTGGAATACATAGATTTTTTTTTTTTATCATTTATTGAATACATTACCTGATTATAAAACAGAAAATGCA
>NW_011888808.1:5120091-5143592 GCF_000151845.1 Pteropus vampyrus | reverse complement strand
GGTGAATATCAAGACCACTTTCAGCCTCCCAAATCACACATCCATTACTGTGGTCCAAACAGCTGCAAACACAGCCTAAATAAGGTAAGGGCGACTGCAAAACTATACTTCTTCAGCTATAGTGGCCAAATTAATTTGTGGGTCAAACAAACTATACCAAATTATTTTTCTGCCAATGTATTTGTGGAGCAGTGTAGACATTCTCTGCTATCTTCTTATAGCCATAGAGAGAATTAGGTTTGATTAACTTCTCGTTATAGTAGAAATTGATATTATCTCTAATACAATTAAAAGGAACCCAAGAAAGTGTGGCTGGGAAGAAATTGTTTCAAAACAAGTGTGTAGCCATTTAACAAGTGACACCTTAAGGATTGATGTTCACTGTTTAGCAACAGCATACAACTTTTAGGCATATAATTCCACATGGAATGGAAGGTCGTTTTATTTAATTGATTTTAAACGAATTGAGTCTTTCACATTTGCAAGGAAGGGAATCAGCCTTCAGAGGGTCCCATTATTATAATGATAGAATGTCCTATAGTTTATTAAGTGTTTTATGATTATAGTAAGACATTTTATCTGTGCAATTTTACATTTACTTTTAAAAGTATAGAGGTATATTTTTTAAAGTTTTTATTAGTTTTATTTGCTTATAATATACGTGTGACTTTTCCTCACACTGAGGACACTTTTGTGAAGCACTGACCCATTCATCCCATTCATACAGAGCTTACTGTGTATTTTTCTGACTTTTCATGGGTTACCATTTCCTGACCTTGGTGACTATAGGGAAGCTTTATCTAATTCACAGGACTACTTTGCATTAAATTTCCAGAGAAAACTTCAAAATAAAGAAATTTACAGAATCCTAAGTTAACCCATTTATAGCGTGAAATAAAGAAGGAATTGAGAAATAATATTGTTTAATTAAACAGAACTTATCAGAGGTTTTAATGTTTAGTCAATATTCTGGTTTTTTTAAAATTTTAATTTGTATTTCAAAGCTTATATTCAACAAGATAGCACAGGAGTCTCTCTTTTATAAGGAATATATTAAGGCAAATGGGATATGTTTTAATGCACTGTTTAAATGCTCTCTCATATCTATATCTACAACTCCTGAACTTTGGAATACATAGATTTTTTTTTTTTATCATTTATTGAATACATTACCTGATTATAAAACAGAAAATGCAATAACTGGCAATACCATTGTTTCATACTTGAAAATGTTAAAATATTATTAAAATTATATGCATGGATACCACAGATCTAATGACAAATATTTTTGTCTCTCATATAATGACACAATTTAAATTTTAGTCAAGAATAAATTTTTTTCACTAAAAAGTCATAAAATATGTGATTTATAGCTATGACAGCACTGTTGCTCTTTGTATCAATTCTGTCATCTCCTTCTCTAATAGTATAAATCACTTTAGGCGGGCAAATAGCTTTCGAGAGCAAATACTACATTTCCAAGCCTGCCTTGCAACAATTTGTGGCCAAGTGTCTTGTTTCCAGCCAAGGAGATCATAGAAGATTCCAATGGGAAGGGAGCATTCTTTCCTTCTTCATTTTACTTCTCTTTCTAGAAAGCAGATGTGGGGGTGACCTCTCTTGCATCGTATACATAAGTTCAACTCAGGAATGGGAGATAGATACAACCAGACAGATACAAATTGAGTTTTTGAACACTACACAGAGCACGGCCATCATACCAACTCCAAAACTTACGTTAAGAGAAGAATAAACTTCTTTCAGGTTAAGAAACTATTATTTTGGGAATACCTTATTATAACATGTATTTTCATTAATAAAATATAATTTCCCATCTGATTCAGCCCTTCATTATTTTCTTAACCAGACCCATTTAAATGTAATCTAAACAACTCCCCATTTTTTGCAGCCATTTATTCTGAAACTAACCAACATACAAAAATAGTTAATCTTATAAGAGGACATCTTACGTGTGTGCACTTGACCTGCTGCACTTAAACACCACATAATTTATATACAGAGTATGAAATTCCAAAATTTTTCTTAACAACCAACATTAATTTGTCTATGGCAATTTTACATTAAACACACATATACATCATGTTAACACATCACAGAAAAAAAATGAAATACTTATTTTGACTGAACTCTAAAGTTAAGGCACTCTGTTTAAAAAAAAAAAAAACAACTATGGGTGAATGATAGAGGTTAAGTATATGAATTCTACCTCTGTTATCACACAACTTTAACTGAGTCATTACAATTTTCCAGATCTTAATGCTGTCATGTGTAAAATTAGAATTTCAAAAGTCCTTTTGTGCTTAAATATTATATTATTGAGTGGAGATATTCGGTATTTAAAATATAAAACTAGTTGGTAACATTGGTCATATATATAACCTTGTGATCTTCTAAAACTTTTTTTAAGCTAATTTACAATAATCCTTCCCTTCCCCCCATTAAGATTCTTTCCTCTCCTATTATGCCAACAATATAAGGAGCCTACCGATGTTGGAATAATCAAATATATACCCAGGAGGTAGTATGCCATCTCCGAAGCAGTACTAAACTGGAATTATAAATATATAAAAATATATATTATGTATTTATATAAATATAAAATATAAACTGCCAGGACAGTTTTAAGTCTGTCATTAGTTTCCTTGTTTAAGCAAGTCATTTAGTATTTCTAAGCGGTATTATCTATTTTAAAAAATATTATGGTTGGACAAGATTATCTTTATAATTCTTCTCCCAGCTTTAAAATTATTGTATAGTATATTATTATTTTATAGTATGTTGATATAATTTATTTACTGTCAAATGGTATCTTCGTGTAGCCAGAAAAATATAAAGAGGTGCGTTATTTCGTGGAGCTATACTGACATCCTTTGGTAAGGTTTTGGTTGATTCCAACCTAACGTAGAGGTTGATGAATAGAGAGATGGAGTTAGATGGTTGATTTGTAAATAGAACCACTCAGGATGGATTTCCATCTGCTCACACACATTTGGGCATGAAACTCAAATCCCTGAGGAAAAAAAAAGTTAGAGGAAAAAAAGGAGTTTGTGTCAAGTCCAAAGTCTAAATATTTTAATGCATTAATGCGTATTTAAATTATGAATAAAATACTTTTATCTATAAAATATAAAAAAGCAAAATAGATAAAATTAAGCAGACAAGACTGGCTCACGGACGTTCCAAAACGACGAGCAAGGTATGCTCTCGTAAAACAATAAACAACAAAAATAAGGTATTTGGAGAATCAAGAAAAGAAAGTTCACCGAGAGCAAAGATAAAAATTTTAATCCGCAACAAAAAATCACGTTGGTAACGTGTCAGATCTGGTTGCAATTTGACTTGGCATTCCGTTAATACCTGTAGTTCGGTCGTCTGGCGTGAGGATGGTGCAGAAATATATATGTCAGAAGAAGAGCTATCTATTTAAAAAGAATTGCAAGAAGCAGTCCCGTTCCTGAGATTGTGTTACGGACACAGCCGGATTAGATTGGTCTGATTACCTTAGCCTTCAAACAGAGAGTCTTTCTGCCCCGGGGGGAGGGGACGCCTTTCATCCAAAGCCCTCCTCTCGGATGCGCCCTCCCCTCGCATTCACTTGCAAATCGCTGTGTGCTTGCAAAAGCCAGCGCTTCCCCAGTCTCCAACCTTCCCATGGCGAGTGCTGCAGCTCTATCAGCAGAACCTTTCTCTGCTTGTGAGGAAAGGCTTTTGCCCCCGCTCTCTTCCCCCGCCCCGCACCCTTTTTTTTCGGCCCTTAATCAGGAGCACTGAATGAAAGCCAATCAGAGAGAGCTCACCCCCCACCCCCCACTCCGTTTTCTTCGGTTCCCTGCCGTCCAGAGTTAAAAGTGATGCTGAGAGAAAGCTTGAGTTAGATTGAAGTAGAATCAGCGATAGAAAATAACAGCCGAAAACAAACAAAAAGGAGACATAGTGACAATTTCTCCAGGGTTCTTTTGACTGGAACCAACTTCCGTTATCCAGAAGCTGATTTTTAAAAAAGGTAGGAAGACTTCATTTCTCTCTCTGTCTCTCTGTCTCTCTCTCTCTCAAAACTCTCTTAAGGTCTTTTATATTTTTTCCCTCCGGGAGAAAATGTTTGCTTTAAAGTTGTGTTTAGCAGTTATTTCCAAATAATTATCTTTACTACATAAATAAATTAATAAGCATAAAACTCTATATATTTGATTCTAGAAACAACTGTTTTGAATATCTACAGAGGTAATGTAAAACTGGATAAATTATATATTTTGCTCAACAGTGGGTCATGATATTAGAGTTTATGAATTCATTCACTCTGAACAGATGCTAAAAATATATTATGGAGTGAAATTTGTCACGCTCATACTTTCTCATCTTTATTTTAAAAATCAGTTTAAGAGATAACATTGTTGCTGTGAACTCTAGCATCATCTAACATCACTTTGCATTCCATGTGAATGGATACACTCTGCGCTTATTCATAATCATAGTTCATTGTGCGTTTAATATAAAAAGAAATGATAGGCAGAAGACAGATTCCTTGAAATAGTCAATGGTCACTAAGTATCTACATAAATAAAATAGATTGGCGTTTATCAGAAATAGAATAGGCATCATTCCCATATTCATATTTTTTTATGTCTGAGTCAGAAGTATGAAGGGGGAAGAATGAAGGGGGGATTAAATTCACATAGTCAGCAGTTGCAGCATTTATTGTCTCTGCTGCAATAAAATCCATATTTTATGTGGTGTTAAATTAATGCAGCACATTGCAAGTCTAAATGCATGTTCCCAACAAGTAACTATTGATGGCACTGTAAGTATGGGCAAAAGCAGGAGTCTGAAAGTGTTTTTATGCCCTTGCAATAAAAACCTACCATCTCCTTATCATTAAAAAGGGGGGTCTACAGGTGCAATCAAAGACAAACATCATTTAAACACTGCCCTATCATCTTTTGCTTCCAAGAAAACCAGATCTATTTCTTAGAATTGTGGTTTGTCATTCCAGTAAAAGCTTCTGTTATCCAAAACTACGCATCAATTACTCTCAGCTGTTTGGAAATGCATTCTTTTTTTTCTTTTTCTTTTTCCTTAAAGGATCTATATTAAAAACAATCTGTCCCCCCGAAGCTGACAACTGTTTTACATCAATGCATATATAGACTTTCTCCCTACACACCCCTCTCTATCCTTCCTTAAAATGTAGCCACAAGAGCGTCTCTGTGGTGAATAACACTTGGCAAGAGTGTGCTCATTTTTTAGGTCTGGTATGGTGAGGATTTTTAATTAGTAGAACTTTCATGAAAACATTATGTCATTGACAAGAGCTCTAGGTTCATGTTTAGTTAAAGTGATAAAGAAAAAAGGAAAAGGTTATGTCATAGAGAAATAGGTAAATGATAAATTGCATAGATAATCTGCCTTGCTCCCCTTCTCTGCAATGTAAGTAACCTGGCATATATGTATTTAATGTGCAGTGTATAAGGAAATAGTGGTTTATTGGAGTGGAGAGGGTGACTGGATTGGAGAGTGAACAAATATAAGCAGAGTGTGTCTGTGGCTTAGGGACACATCAAATACAAATCCATTGTGATGACAAAAGCATAAAGAAATGCTTCTTTCATTTGCTTTTACTTTTTTTTTTTTTGGCTGTGTTTTTAAAGTATGAGTCAATGTCTACTTTCATTAAATTAGATACTTCATTGGTTTCAAATACTTTCTGCTAACAAACTGACTTCCCTGGTGATTGCATATGCCTTCCCGGCTCCAATCAAAGATAGAATTCCATTCACTTAGATGAAAAAAAAAATAGGGAAATCGGGAAGCATCATATAATCTGTATGACATCCACATGCTAATGCATATATGTGAGGTGGTTAAATTGCCTGGTACCTGAGCAGTGCTTCAGGTAATAGTCCTAGATGTTTATAAAAAAGTAGCTGTTTATTGACAAGAACAGTTATATACAGGTATTCAATTTAATATTACACTATAATATATATTTTTTTGCCTGCACTTGGATTTTCTTTTAAAAACAAGGAATAGAAAATTGTTTTTCTATCTAGAGATATATACATTTCAGACACATTACTAAGAAAATGTAATCTGAAGGAGGTATGATTTTTGTTGTTGAAAAAGAGAATATTAGAAACTGCAAAGATTAATTCCAAAATATGTGAACTCTGTTAAGATTCTAGGGTGCATTTCTTGATCTTCACTTAATTTCTTGTATAAACAAGTAGCTGGGGCAGAGTATATATTATCTGTGGGATTTCTGTACATATGACTTATTTCTTCTGTTTCTTAACCTACTTTGCAGCAAGCGATAACACCGTGTCCTGGAATATGTCATTTTCATACCAAATCATTCCGCTAGGCTGCAGCACAGGAGCAGTAGTTCCGATGATGCTTATTCAGCAGCAAAGTGAACTGTATTTTTGTCATGTTATTATCAGTATTAGTATTGCGTAGCAAGCACTTAATACAAATCACAGCTGTAAACCCAAATACCTCTAGTCTAGCCCTTGAGTTTCAAAAGCATTAGCCATTATATGTTCTTATTTTTGCTATGCAAATTACATTCTAATATTGTTGCCAAGTAAGAAGTGCTTGTAAAACAATGGTACAAAGTGACAAAGAATAAGCAGAAAAATAAAGATTATGTTACCAATAAGTAATTTGATGCAAACATTTGATCTCCAAATTTCAGATCTATGTTTGAAAACTCTACTTTTGATTAACCTAAAATATTATCTGTGTAGGGTTTTAGAAAAGTCACTTTATTAACCATATTATATTTTACAATCATGTCTGAAATAGACTGGAGTTAAAAATCAGGTAGCAAGAAAGATACCTTCATTTTTGTTAGGCTTATACTGAGCCATGGTGACGCTGATAAAGCATGGTACTAAGCGTATATGGTCCCTTATGTGAATATTTTGGAAAATGAATCAGTCCAAGGAATAGCATTAGGAACACATCTTTGAGAAAGAAAGTTAAGATAGTTTTCCTTTTCTTGATACTTTACCCAGACCAAAGAGTTCATCAAGAAAATTTTGTTTTAATCATATTTACAATAACATGAAATATGCAGATAGAAGAAAAAGTCCTGGACTAAAACATTTTAAAATCTGTCTTTTTTTCTGGTTAAAGCATTTGGATTAGGTTCACAGAGCACTGATATAACATTCCCTGCTATTGCATCCCATAAGTTCAACACTCAACATTGCAGATTTTTTTTTTCACACGTAAGAAAGAGAAAATTTCAGGAGTGCCTGTTTTCTAAGATAGCAGTATCAGCTCAGAGTCACCTCTGTCCTTTTCTTCCTTCTTTGCCCTACATACAGCAGCCTCACCTTACTTGACATTTTCATATAAGACCTTGAGCCCTTTTAAAATCCATTTGCGTTGTCTTTTGTAAGGGTATCTAAAGCAAATGAGGCCATTTTTGTCTTTGCCAAAAACCTTCTTTGTCACTTACTCAATCCAACTAACTTAAGAGGCAAACATTGTAAAAAATCATATCTATCACATTAAAGTTGCAGATTTCTGGGAATGCATTATCCTTAATGTAATGTTAACATTGATCCATTAAAACAGTCAGACAGTTTTAAAATGAATGTTTTGATATAACTTTTGCTTAACTGTTATTAATCCAACTAATCACAAAAAATAGTAACTTGATTTTTTTTAAAACGGTGCTTTGCTCTCATCAATGTCTTTATATTTTTATTTCTTTATCACAATGTATATGATGCTCTGTACATAAATATGGTGGGTTTAAAGAAAGGGAAAGCTGAAAATTGAGTATGAATGAAATAAAATTGCATTTTACCTCATTTTAAGAAATAAATGTGACGTTCCTTGAAAATAACGACTGCCTGTGGGAGGATGAAATTCCTTCATTTAAAAAATCTTCTTTAGTAGAGGGATACATGTCCTTAGAGAGTTTGTCAGTAACATTAAAAAAGCACTTTACCAAACCTTGTGATCTTGATTTTCATCTGCGCCCCCCCGCCCTTTTTAGAAAGCAGTCTTGATTCTAAATACTCTGTATGATGCGGAAATATAAATTAAAGTTAAATAACATTTTTGTTTCGGGACATGATTAAGCTATAGGCTATGAAGTATAATACAACATTGTTTCACAATAGGGAATTCATCATTGAATAACATGTCTCAACACTTTCAGAGCCCTGATGATCTCAATCTCTCTGGCTCTTCCTCCTACCTTCCCTCCCTCCTTCTCCCTCTCTCATCCTCTCCATCTCTCCTCCCCTCCGTTTATGACTATTATGAGTCCTTGATTGAGTTTCCCATGTGCTTCTTAAAAATATTACCCTATGTGAAATAATATTTCTGAAAATCTTATAGTTTTTATGGCCAGTATTCTATCATCTGCCGCATTATACATTGGATTCATTGTATTATCCTTTGCATTATAGCATAAAGTATATGACAGTTCAGTTGGCTAGAGCATGTCCTTTAAAATAGGAGCAATTCTTATAGATATTATAACACTTAGGCTTTTAAAGATTTGAAATTGGCACCAATGTAGTTTATTGTACTATCAAGCAATAATGGGAAATTCAGCATTTATAATGAAATAACTTCTCCAAAGTATCAGGATGTAGAATGCATAGATGTGAGTTATTATACTCAGTACATTAGTTATTGATTGGGAATCTTTGTTGATTTACTGTAACAGAGAATATTGAAATAGTTTGACAGAGCTCTCATTTCAAAGAGAAATTAAACCTAAATTGCACGTTTTCAAAAGTTTTTTCTTTGGCCTTTTGTTTTTTTTTTTTTTTGAAAGATACAAACATTACCAGTTTATAACCTAAAAATATAAACTGATATATAATGAGCAAATGTCTATTCTAGATATTGTAGAATGAAAAACTGCTATTCTTCCCTGTCATTTCCAGTTGAAAAATGGGAAAATGTAAACTAATTTTAATCAAGTTAAGCAAAAAGTATGGGAAATTAAAATAATCAATAAACTGAATAAAGTAAATGTTTTAACATGTTATTCTGGTAATTCTCTGCAATGTTCACATAGTACTTATAAATGCAAAAATTGAATTTGAAATTTGGCATAGTTATATGAACAGATCAAAGGCAATCAACATACTTGCCTATGTTATTGAGTACTTTTTTTGCATATGCTAATATGTTTTTTAAATGTGACTGATAGATACTCCTTTTTCATGTCACTCTACTTCCAATAATGTCAAGTTAAACCAACTCCATTTGAAAACTATGGTAACTTCTGGGATTTTTAAAAGTAATGAATGTTTTCATAATTTTTGAATCAAGACTTCAAATTTAGATGAAGTACCATAATGTTTCTGGATCATTTGACTTCTAAGCATCATCTTTAAATTGTGAGTCTCATATTTACGTAGATTTTAAAATATTTAAACTGAGAGACTTTAATGGTTTTGTGTTTACCATGTAAATCTTCCACATATAAAGGATATTCCTTAATTTTTAAAAATATTTGCTTTAAATAAACTAAAATATTAAATTTTTACTACCTCTAATTCATTGGTTTGAATTTATTGCTAATCAAATAAAGAATATAAATCGCGTGTTTTTTTAACACCAACATTCGTTTACTTTAGCAATGGCATCAAACAAGCCATTGGGTTAAAACAATGTGTGTGTCAACTTATTTAATCAAATAAGCAGAAATTTAGTAGTCTAGTAACAGCCTAGTTAAGTGAAAATATTTTTCCTCCTTTTTTTTTTTTTTGAGTTCTTCATAAAGTTGGGAATTATTCCTTCTCTGTAGTGTTGAACCTTATTTTGTCACCTAAATGACTTTTCAATATATGGTCTCTGGAGAGTGAAAACCACCATGAAGATTTATCTGTCTGCATCTAGGTCCCCAGACTTGAATAAAATCCTTTCTCCATGAATAAGAACCTATGGAAAGTCTTTCTGTCTATATCCACTCCCTTCACTAAGGCTTGGTTACTCTTTTGGAGGTTTGTTTAAAATGCTAAGTACAGGCATGTATGTAGAAACACTCTTCCTTTCCTTTCTCTTCTCTTCTGTCCCTGCCCCGGGCCCCGCCCCCCCCCCCCCCATGCTGGAGTGAAGAGTGGAGATTTTTCTATATGTTTCTATACTAAATAAGTGATTTAATTTTTCCTACTGATATAAAGCTTTTTAGATCGATAAAATAAAAAATGAGAACATGTTTTTCAAAGAATCTCTTCTAGCTACTTTCCCTTTTAGAAATGTGTACCTTAATTTTTCAACACTTAATACTGTGCAATTCTACATAATTTTTTTATTATTAATTTGTAGAACTTCAGTCTCTTGGGAATAGATCCAAGTATTTATTTTCAATAGAAATTAAATATCTTTAAAATCTAAGTTAGTTTTTTCTTTCTTGTAGTTGGATTATCCTTTGCATAGAGTATGAAATCTGAACGAAATAGCAGAAAAACATGTTTTCTTTTTTAGCACAAAGACTCATCATCATTGTTAGGTGTACATCCAGCCCAGTCGAGATGTGAAGTTAAAGAAATGGTAGCCATAATGTTAACTTCAGAGCAAAAACATCAGTTCACTTCACTTTATTAGTAGGGGCTGCATCAAACCTGTTTCTAGGTAGACCCAAGATTAAAAAAAAAAAAAAAGTATGGATGAAAAGAGCCTTGTTCTTTCTAGAAACAAACTAAGATGTTGCCTATAACTTACTGTCCTTAAAATATCCTTATGGAAATTTTCAATTTTTAATAGTGATGTCAGGCTACTACAATGATAATGCAAAATTCACAATCATTAACTGTCTTTTGATTTTAGGCTATCGTAGCTCTTTATTCTTTTATATGTGTCATGTTTTTCTTTTGGATTTTTCTTTATTAATTTGAATGGTCTCCTCTAATCTAAACAATAACTTGCTCAATTTTTTCTCAGCTTTTAATTAACTTCATTCATTTTGGGAAAAGTCTATATGAACCATTCCCTTCGCACCACACCCAGAGATATAAGGGTGACTCCAATACAAATTTTGTGCTTGAGGAGAGGTAGTTCTAATGTGAGATAATCACAATTAAATATCATGATTTATAATAAAATATTAATACTACTAAATTTTAATTTTAATTTTCATAGAATAGTAGTAAATTCGATTAGCAGAATATCATTGGTCAGTCACCTAATTTCTCCATACAACGGAGTCTTCAGTTTTAATTTTCTATTATGGAAACTACTGAAGGGACCTCACAGTGTCTTGTTTCATTCATTTATTCATTCTTTCATTCCTCTGTTCACATGTATTCTTTAAGGCCTATCATAAGCCAGACAGTCTGCAAGCATCCAGAGATAACACACATGGAGAGAGAAAAAACAGAACCTCTGCTACAGTGAGGCTACAGTGAGGCACTAAAAATAATCACATGACTTGTTATTATATTTCTGTTTTGATAAATGTAAGAAGGATGAGTATTAGGTACTTTTGGAATAATAATATGGGGCACTAATTTCATCTATTTTTTTTAAGTTGTATTATTATATTCAAAGCCACATGACATCTTTCAAGAAAATATCAGAATAAGTTAGCAGATTAGTTCAAGATACAGATTCATTCATGGACTCCTGTGAGTTAATTCTGTGTCAGGTGGGAGCAGCCATCTTGGTTGGTGATCTGTGTCACACTTTACATATGCAACAGCCAATTGTCATCTTGCAGCAAGGGCTCAAATTCGAGACGAATATTCCCTTCTAGACAAGAAGCCTAAACAAAAAGTGTATTTCTGTAGACCAAGTAGACTCCAAAATTCTATTGCTAAAAATTGTTTTGAACAGAAGCTTCCACATTCCCACAAGCAATTAAAATACTCACACCTCAGAAGCCATTCAGTTTCAAATTTGGTCACTCTGTGAAAAAGTTTTTCCCATATAATATTCTATTTTAGTGAGGATACCTGATGAAGGTTATGTTTAATTGGGAAACTACAGTGATAAGGCTGCATGTCCAAAACACTGAGATTGCCTTTCTTATAATGGCAGGATTGATAAGATTGTCTTAGAATTTCTTTGATGGCTAAAAGCATGGACCATGGTACCAAGCTGTTCGTTTAAAATCTGTGTCACATATCATATATTCAATATTAAATATGTTTCGTATTTAACATTCCTTGTCGTTTTTCATCTGTAAAATGGGTTAACAATTGTACTTACATAATAGTGCAATTGTCATAATTAAAAGAAACAATAATCATAAAGAGCTAATAATGCCTTTCACAGAATAGGTGTTCTAGTGCTACATGTTATTATTATTGTTACCTATTATTTTATTGGTATTATTATAACTATATGTAAATTCATGTGACCTATGACTTTTCATTAATATTGAGTGTGTGCATGTTTTTAGCCATAGCATATGATATGGCTTTGGCTAGCTAGCACTTTAAAATTTTTGAAAATTTAACTTGTATCATGTAATGATCATTTTGTGCTTGAGTTGAAATGAGAAATCCTTGTTGTTTTAAGTCTGTCACTAATTCTACTATTAACATCATCAATTTGCCATTCCAATTTTTTTTTTTTTTTTAGTTTGTGAAAATAGGAGTTAGAGCCATATAATTTCCAAGGACGCAGTCAGTTTGTCTATTGTTATCCTTAGAATGAGCTTATACAATCTATGATTGTAACTACAAAGGGCCTAATATATAATTGTAATGAATATATCCATTCCCTAACGTTTGTGAAAATGTCAGTTGCATTAAGAGAGAATGGAACCCGAAAACTTAAATGACATTCTCAGACTCTGAGTAATTGCATGAGCTAGGGAATTAATAGATATAAAGTTTGAAAATGACATGAAGGACCCAAAAAAGACAAGAGGAGGGAGAAAGCATTAGAAAGACGGAGACTAACTGTTTTGAGTTTCATAAACCACATAAACTCACTCAGGTGAGACATGAACCATTCTGAATATACTGCAGTAATGGTTCCTTTCACAGATTCTCCTTCTTGAGGTCAGAGTAATGAGAATTAGAACAAGAATGATGAACAGAGGCAGTACATTACAGAAATAATCCCATTAAAGTTTGGGTACCTATAAATCTCGGGAATAATTCTGTAGTCTGTATTACAAGCTGAAAGGTCAGTGGGCTACCACTCTCTTTGACTAGGTCCCGGAAACCGTCTGATGAAGACATATAACCTGTGGCAAAATGTGAAAATTTTAACAGGTTTTAGTTAGATAATTCATTCTTTTCATTCTTCACATTCAAGAAGATGGGAAAATCAATTTAAAATTACGGTTTCTGTGTTTTTTCTTTCATTTTGTGGCTCTGCTTATAAGGTAATAAAGTATTGGGAATGAATTCTGTGAATTCTATAAACAAACCAAAACAGTAAGGTCATAAAATTGCTGTGAGTTCATAAATACTTTTCTTTTAAAAACTTTATTTTTAAAATTTAAACTTACTTTTCTTTCAGTTTTATTTATAATTCAGGACTAATATATTTATTTTAGAAGCTCACATATTTAAAGAATATACGTTGCACTTTATCCTATCTGCCCATATGTATAGGTGAAGTGAGCCATAATAAAAGACCACTAAACCTAGCCAACAGATATAATTTTGTGAACATAGTAATGACAACTCTTATTGTTATTATAACTATATATTAACATTTATTATATATTTAATTATTTATTATTTTATCAAAGTCAGAGTCTCTATCATTTTTATTAAATACTATAATCATTTAATAACATTCATTTTGTTTTCATGGTTCCACGATAATATTTGGTTAAATGATTTATGGCTGACTGAGATGGTATTTTAAAATATTCTGTTAATATTTTATACTTGAATTTATTTTCTAAAAGTAGAATTAGGCTTTCCAAGTTCTAAAAATAAGACATACTTTGTCTTTAGTTTTAAAATTCTTTAATTATGCTAGAGAAAAATTTTATTAACTTGCAAATATTTTCTTATTTAGTTGAAATCAAGTAAAAATAAAATTATAAAAAAGATATGAAATTAATTTTGAAGAACCTAAACAAAATAAATGTTGAATAATTAATTATGCAGACTAATTATTTCCTTTCAAAATCCTTCAAATTCTTCAAGGTAGTTGACCATTTAATGTGTTGTTTTGAATGTCCGCATTTTAAAATAATGTAAATTGTACTTCAAAGCTTAATCAGAATGTTGAAATGAGTTTATATTTTTGAAGTATGTTCCCATTTATAGGTAAATTGCTGCTAATATTTCTAGTAAAATTCTATTAAGTTGTCAAGAGGTAAAACAACATATTTAGGTGTTTGGAGCCACCTTGTGGTCGTATCATAGAATATTAGAGAATCCTCTGTGGCTTCAGATTCTTTCCAAGTGGACATTGATTGCACTTGGAAGGATTCAAACAAATGTGAAGTTATGTTAAAGGCTATAAAATGACATTAAGAATAGATTACGTTTAAATTGATTCAATTTAGTTTTTACATGTTGATATGAATTAAAAAATGTTTTGCAAAAATCTCAGCAAAATATTTTAAACACTTTGGACAAGATATAATTTTTAAACTAAAAAAAATATTTTTACTGTGCAGCTGCAAATCAACTCTAATGACTCCTTAAATGTTTAACTTTCTCTAAGCAAAATGCCTTTCAACATCCTCTTGTATGCAGGGAAAAGAAACCCGGGTCTGCATAGTTTTTATTTTTGCATTTTGGAAAATTTAAATGTAAATATAGAGCCTGCTAAAAAAGCAAAGAACAGCACCCCCTGGTCATTAAATGTGTTTGTCAGTGAGCTCATTGAGAGTCAGAAAGACAAGTTTGTTTGCTTTAATTTTTCCATAAATACTAGAATAATATAATTCGCTTTGTATAATAGACATAGTCACCAAACATCAGGCCTCTTTTACTAAGTTTTTTGTAACCTAACAACACACTTACAGGAGAGCAGAACCCATACTTACTGCTTCTCTTGTAGTTTTACAAGGAAATAACTGCACTTCAAAACAAAACAATACAATTATTTCCTAGGAACCAGAAATAAATGCTTTTAGACTTTTAAATCTGGAACAGCTATTGATTTCTTATGTGAACTTATTCCTCATTGCTTATCATTTGAAGGTAATAATAAAGAAATTTGATCGGAATGCAGTTTTTTTGTACATTGCCAAAAGCAAAAGATGAGCAAAAAAATTTCCTCTAATTTATTTCTGTATCTACAACTATATTTACAACTATGTATATTTATTTATTTCTTTATCTGGACACATTTATGTTACCATCTTAAAGTATGACCATTTATCATTATCATCATTATCATCATCATCATCAAAACCTGGGTAAGACTTCATTTCCAAAGTTGGACATGGGCTCACTTAGTCACACTGACAGACCACACAATGTGAACAGCTCCTGAACTACCTCTCTTTTTGGGCACTGGGATGATTAACTTTAATTAAGAAAATACTTCTCAATGGGAACTGAAGACAAATTTATAAAATTACAGAAAATATTATGACAATATTATGTGTTAAAGCCATAAGTTGTTCATCTTTATAAAGCAAATAATTTTCTCTCTTTTGAACATGCCAGGCTATCTTTTAATATAAAACAAGTGGCCAGAGCATGTCATTTCTCATGCACAGCCCAATAGTCTGACTGAAAACAAAGATTACTTTGCTTCCCATTAAACCATGTTCCCTCTATCAACAAAAGTGCTTCTATTCTAAGAGATATTACTATTGATTTGCTTTTATTCTCAAAAGACTGCTAGTATTTTTTCTGTGCTGCATATGGTTTATTATTTCGAATAAATGTATAAAATATTTATTTCAACTCCAAAAGGGAACCAGAAATTGAAATGGAATATTTAAGAGTTTAGAAATGTTTAAAATATAGATAAAATCTTCTGATGGTGTAATATTCACATTTAATGTTATTGCTTAGGTCGCAGTTTTTTTGCTAATGAATAGTAAATGTGTAATCATAAATGTAGAAAGAAACATGAAACTACGTTCCCTGGTGAGTAAAAACCAAGAGACAACCGAAGATACTTTTAGCTAGAAAGTTCTAGTTACTTCTCGATTTTAATCTAAAACATAGCATACCTGTTTACTCAAGACAATTTAACTTCAAGTGATAAGGGAGAGTTTCATCATTAACCATCATCCTGAAACCATTTTTAAACCTTACTATTTTTTTTAAAAGACCTAGGGCTAAAAATGCATCATCTATAAATATTAATAACTCTTTTTCCTTCAAATATGATTATTTGACAAATTCTTTCAATTCTAACTCTATAAAAACTATAAAATTGTTCTTTGATTCCAATTCAATACTATAGAAGAGGTTCAAATGATGTATTCCCTTTGTAGTTCAACCATATTTTAATATTCTTAATATATATTATGGAATTTACTAGGAACTTGGAAAACAGTTATGGTCTTTTCCTCAAAGAGATGAAAATATAGTAGGAAAGAGCAACGTTTAAAGCAAAAATACATTTTAAATCACTTAAATCACTTAAATCACTTTGCTTATAGGATGAGTGAAGTTTTAGGGGAATGCACTTGAGGAACATGACAATTTAATCCTAGGGAAGATGAAGGGGGACTTGAAAGGTGAGTATATTTCATAGGTTATTAAAATATCAAACTAATAAAACAAGTTTGGCTCTGCAAATCCAAAGTCCTCCTAGCTCACCTTCTCTTTTTCTCTTCTAAACTTTCCTATAATACATTTTTCTTAATTCATTTTTTGTATAATTATTCATTCAATAATATTTATTGATTCTCCATATGGAGAAAGCGGTATGTTAGGCACCAGGATGTGATGGAAAATAAGTCGTTTTCAAGTTTCCAAATCTCTAATGCCCCATGTTTTCCAGAGGACAATCAAAACAAATTATAGTAAGGTCTGATAATTGTAAGGAAGAGTATAAACATAGGCTACTAAGAGGTTAAAGATAAGGGCATATGCCAATATTAGAGTCTAAAACAGCTTCCTTCAGAGATGAGATTAAATTTAAACCCTTAAAGCTGTGACTCTTTGTTTTATTCACTAGCTCAAAAATTTCCCTGCACAAGTCCATTTTGAAAGATACTACTACATAATGATAAATTATTTTCACTCCCCATTTGGGCAGATCTTTTACCTTTGCCACCAAGAAGCTTGGAAGTTTTGGCTAAGGTACTTGATATAGCTAAACCTCAGTTTCCTTGTCTGGAATATGGTATAACAATGTGGCTACTCTTAAAACTAAGGATTAAATGAAACTATACTTAGAAAAACACCTGCTTTAAGGTATTTTTTTCTTATATATGCCCGATATATGATTAGTTTCTTGAAACCAACGTCACTTTGATTTTTATCTCCAACCCCAAAACTTAACTCAGTAACTCTCACTTAGTAGCAAATATGTAATAAAGAAATTCATGCATCAGATAAGTAGAACATATATATATATATATATATATATATATATATATATATATATATATATATATATATATGTATTATGGTTTACGTTTTACAGATAAAAATGCTACACAGAGTAATTGAGAGATTAAATAACTTATTAAAAAGTGTTTTTCTTTTCACTGGACAATGTTCTCTAACTTTTCTTTAATTCAAAGCAGTTTTCTTTTTTAGAAGTATAAACCGTAAAGCGTTTTTTTTTTTCCTTGACTTGATCGATTGGTTGTCTTTTTCATTTAATATGTGCAACTGGCCCCACCCTAGACCTACTGCATCAGAATTTTTGGAGTTATGGTATGGCTATATATTTTTAAAAATTCTTGCTAGATGACTTGAATGTGCACACCAGATAAATAATTGTAACTAGAAAATACTGTGATGTTTTTATGGCTGAGCTCATAAACTGATTCTAAAATCAATTTTAAATGGGAAAGAAATACATTAAAAATAACAAGTATTTATTCTTGAAAGTAGGAACGTTGAAGGGGACATTACTCATTGTGAAATACACAAGTTTTTATTTGATTCTTTTTTAATTGACTCTTGCTTTATGGTAATTTATTGTTTTAAGCAGATATTATGTACAGTGCTTTGGTATACACTAAGATGAATGTATAATAGAAAAACTAAACGATATTGTATGATACCGAGAAACAAAATAGCACAAGCAGTGCTTAGTGGTATACAATTAAGCGCTAAAATATCTCTAAATCAATAAATACTAGGAATTATCAATGTAAGTCAGAAAACTGAAGTAATGGGGCTAATAAAATTGTTACTTGACCTTGGCTTGGAGAATGTATAAAATGTATAGAAGGGTAGGCATTCCAGAATTTGTATCACTGTGAGCAAAGATGGGATGTATATTGAGTTTTGGTTGGTCACTAAGAAACCAAGTTAGGTTTATGCTGAGAAAACTGTATTTATGAAGAAACTTGAATACTGGTTTAAGGAAAGGGTCAGACATGATTAAAAAGTTTTTAAAAGAGATACTATTCTAAAATTTATTTAAGAAGGTATTACTTTACCTTAAACTCAATGAGACAAATAAGCTTAAAAAAAAAGAATCAATCATTATTCTTGGCATTTTACATGCCTCAAATGGTGGTGTTAATATAAACCCAAATGCCTCAAGTCAACTGAAAGCTATTGTTTCCCCCAAAATAAGACAACCTGCGAGTGCTAATGGAATTATGGTCATAAGTGTGTCAAATTCTGCCCATTCTTCATCCCTAGCCATTTTCTCTTGTATGCTCTCAAACATATATGCCTTGAGTTTCCATTTAATGTCTGATTTTCCTCACTCCATTTATAGTTCCTCATGACCTGAGTGTTGTCTAGCATCTTCTCAAACTGATGGAAATGTAATTTTCTCTCATTTCTGATTGCTGATGGGTTCTGGTGTTCTACAGCTATTAAGACTACTGATGGTTACACTAATGAATTAGCATGTTTGATGTGTCAAGTGGTTTTGTTTAAATTCTACTTCAGTCTATGGCCATCCACCCTGAATGTGCCTGATCCTGTCTGATCTCAGAAGCTAAGCAGGGTCCGGCCTGGTTAGTACTTGGATGGGAGACCACCTAGGAAGACCAGGTGCTGTAGGTGTAAAATAAGTAAGTAAGTAAGTAAATAAATAAATAAATGAAAATAAGGTATTGTAAGCTGACAAGGTCCTTGCAATCTGTGAGGTCAACCAAGGGTTGCCTCGCCTATAAATTCTACTTCAGTTTAGGCTCATTTGTGTGACTAGTGGTTATTTATTTCAAACTTTGGTTTGAAAATTACTTGTCCTTAGTCTCATAGACAATTATTGGCAAAATGCAAAGCAGAAATTAAGTCGTAAAACTCCCATCCCGGTGTTATTACTGCCATGCTATAAGAGCAGTCGAAGTTTTACTCACTGTAAAGTGAAAACTCAAACAATATCAAATTTACGAGTTTATTTATTTTTTTATAATTAACTGAGATAATACATATAATGTACTAGTATAGTATACAGTACATATTCTTAGTATAATAGTTGAAGCTGTCATTGTGATTATTTGTAGATGTTTTGTTATTTAAATGTTTTAAAGCAAATAATTAAATATTGATAATACTCATAATAAAGATAACTTATTTATTGAGAACTTTCTAAGTGCTAGTCACTATACAGAGTGATTAACTGCTAGTGTTTCTTTTAATCATTATGTTGAAGGGGATGGGTAATATTATTGTTTTCATTTTACAAATGAGAGGACTGAAGCACAGAGAGGTTAGTTAACTTTCACAAGTCACAAAGGTAGAATGTAAAAAAGCCAGAATGCAAACTCTGAAAACATGGTACCTGCCCTCTAGTCTTAACTTATAACTCATAACGAGTACTCAATAACTGTTGAATGAATAAATTTCCTATAGTCAAGATAAAATTATGTATCTATTCCTGAGAGAAGAAAACATATGATCTATTTTTTCTACTCTTATTTTACTTTTTATAAAATTTCTCTTTATTATTGACTTTTATTTTATTGTTTGTTTGTTTGTTTGTGTTTGTTTTAGTGAGAGAAAATTGGCCTAAACATAAATAGGGTTTACTTTTACATAAAAGTAAAACAGTGTCATATTTTAAGTACTGTTTTATTAATATGTACAATTGAGTGGTCTAAATTTATGAATGCTGGAAAGATTTTCATTTTAGGTAGGAAAAGTCACTAAAACAACTACTAACTTATAAAGTTGTCATAAATTTCTTAGTGGGCTTCATGTCATTCTCTTAGCATTATATAGTAGTTTATTATTTTTCAGTGCTCCTAGTTGGGAAGATAAAGCATATAATGATATTTTCCAAAGTTCATAAAATAGTTTTGAAGTATACATAAGAAAATAGTCACAGTGGTTACCTCTGGTTATAGAGGTAAGGGGGTCACATGTTTACAGTTGGAGAACCATTTTTATTGAACAAAAATAATTCTGTTAGAAAGTATTGTCATAAATGTGGATTAATTTTTCAAAAAACTTTTTAATTAAAAATAGCTTGTTAATCATTATAAGTTAACTCATTCATATGTCAAGTACATGTACATATGAACACACTATTCACTGAATTTTAATAAACTAAATCACTATTTCCAGGAGGACATTCAATAACATTTCTTCCCCATGTGGCTTCAACCATAGGAGGTTTTTATATTTTTCTAAAAATTGACTAACAGAAAACCTTGTTGAGGTTATGACATAACCTTGTCGGGGTTTCTCACAGCTTATTCAGGTTATGTGAATTTTGAAAACTGAGTTTTCAAATGATAATATGAATATATTTAATGTAATCAAATATTTAAGGGGAATAACTATCTTGTAACAAATTACTTAGGTTATTTCAGAACCCATTTTTCCACTGTGATTATTGTCATTTTCATACTCCTATGAGATTTCTGAAAAAAAAAAAATAACAGAGATGGAAGTATATATCTGAATTATATGAAATATTTGAAAGTTTGACACACAGAGAAAAGTGAACCAAGAGTTTACTTTGCTCTGTATTTATCTAAAGTATTTCCATTTTAATTCTCAGTTTCATGGTCATCTTCATCAACCACTTAGTTTTTGTGAAACAAAAGAATCTGTTATATACAATTAGTATTATTTTAAATGCTATTAGTTTTGTAATTTTGTTTGCAGTTATTACTTTTTGCGTTGTATTATAAGCACAAATGTTTATTATTTTACAAATAAGGTATACAAGATCTAATTTTATATGTGTTTCAGTAACATTATTCTATAAGTAATCCATATCAATGTAGCAGCAAATGTGAAATGATAACACAATTCAACATAAAAGCCCATGATGAATCTAAAATGATCTCTCTAGCTTTAGTAAAAATGTCGCAAATTGTAATTACTGAGTGAGAATAATAGATAATGATGATATTTTGCAGCTAAGGTTAACATTTTAAAATGTGATGGACCTCATGATATAAGAAAACTTTATAGATTTCTAACACTAAGAGACTAAGTTACTTCAAAATAAAGCTTTTTGTATACCACAATCTAGAGTACATATCTGGTAGAGAAATAGCCTTGGTATGTTTCCATGTTTGTGAATTGTGTGTGTGTGTGTGTGTGTGTGTGTGTGTGTGTGTGTGTGTGTGTGTGTGTGTGTATTTTCCAGAATCAGA
This sequence comes from Pteropus vampyrus, assembly GCF_000151845.1. Classification (NCBI taxonomy): domain Eukaryota; kingdom Metazoa; phylum Chordata; class Mammalia; order Chiroptera; family Pteropodidae; genus Pteropus; species Pteropus vampyrus. The sequence goes on along the minus strand of NW_011888808.1, from coordinate 5,121,961 downwards.
CAGAATGCAGTTAAATGTAGAGATTTTATGCCAACACTTGAAGAGAATGTACCCTCAGACAGAGTTCAGTGTATCTAATCACATTTTCATAATGGTCATTTGGAAATTTGACCTTGGATACAGGAGACTCATTCATTCAACAGTAACTGAGTACTTTATGTTAGACTACTGCACCACAGCAGTCCTTGCTACTGAGCCCATGTTACTCAGACACCTGGTTCTGTAATTTCAGTGTGAAAATTTGTAAGCTTGATCACTTCAAATGTAACTAAAGAGCAAGAGGAGCCCTGTAGTTTGACAAAGATGAAAGCAGTATTAATGTTATATTGGGCCACTTCCTTTTAATAGTCTAGAATTGATTTATTGTATGTTTTTTATCTAAACCTTTTATGAACCCATTATATTTTCAGCCTGTGTTACTTCCGTGAGCACTCTACCTAATAAATAAAGTAGTATGGCACTTCCCATTATTTATCCTAAATTTATCTCTCTTAAACTTCAAAGGGTGCCCTTAGACCTAGAATAATTGAAGTTTGTGGATAGCTTGCTTGGCTTTCGTACTGTTCACCTTCTTCATGATTTAATAGATGTCAGACTTTCCAGACTGAAGATTCTAATCTTTATGGTCTTCCAATACAAAGCTTCTCCATTTCTTTAATGATAGTTTAGTTGTTTTTATATATTTGAGGTAATGCAGACTGCATTGTGTGAGAACATTGAGACTTGCGGTTCATAAAAATTCATGATAAAGTGAGCATTTTAGTCTGGCCCTTTTCACCAATCAAGGAATGCTTAATGCATGCTCGATATCTCTTGAGTTCATTTTGCTTTCATCAAAAATTGGGCATTTAGAAGGGTTGGTTTTTATGTTCATGAGAATTTAGAATCTCAGAAATGAAATTACAAAATGATTATTTTAAAAAAGAAAAAATACTTTTGATGTGGTTGGTGAGACAAGGAATATAATGAAATAATTTAGAATAAACCTTTGTGTGGTGATTAATATGGAAATAGCCAATTTTACATACTAACATAGGAACATTCTCAGTACCTCCATAACAGCCATGCCTAGTCTTGTGTCACCTTATTATAGCTTTCTTTAAATTTCTCAGAGATAATTATATTTTCCTCTCTCTTTGTTTATGTTGTTTACCCACAATTTGATTAAACAACATTCACCAATATTTGGTATGTTTTTAGAGATTTATTTAAATATTGATTGAGGTAATAGGGGAAAAATCTATATATAAAATAGACTAGACTCTATCTAGTACCTCATGGAATATTCATTCTAGAGTGGGGATCAAACAGTAAAAATCTAAACAAAAATTTTTCATGTAGCTGATTGTAATAAGTGCTATGGAGGGAACAAAGCAAAGATGGGCCTGTTACTGGTCTGAAGGTTGTTCATTTCTCAACAAGCGGCTGCTTTTTGCTGGGTGAGTTTTTGTTCCCTACTTTACCTTAAAGCACCTAGTGAGCTCTCAAAAAAAAAAAAAAAAAAAAACCGTTGCCGCATATCTTGTTTTTCCTTCAATCTGCTGTTATACTTTGATAGTGGAGAAACATTACAGAAATGTATTTCTTAGGGAAAATAGAGAGAGAACTTTCATTTCTCTCTAGATAAGGTGCAGTTCACAAAATGCAAAAAACTAGTTTTGAGTGATACATTTTTCATTTTCATCACTGATATAGTTGACAGTTATGTGGGGGGGGGGAACACATGCCATGAAACAAATACCTAAAAACATGTGTGTGGTTATTTAAAAGTACAGCTCATCCTGCGATTGCATTTGGAAGTCAGCATCGCTTTCTGCTTTGTTTCTGAGAGCTTTCCTTTTCTGCAAAGTAGGTGATACTATGACCAGAG
>NW_011888808.1:5095291-5120041 GCF_000151845.1 Pteropus vampyrus | reverse complement strand
TAGAATCTCAGAAATGAAATTACAAAATGATTATTTTAAAAAAGAAAAAATACTTTTGATGTGGTTGGTGAGACAAGGAATATAATGAAATAATTTAGAATAAACCTTTGTGTGGTGATTAATATGGAAATAGCCAATTTTACATACTAACATAGGAACATTCTCAGTACCTCCATAACAGCCATGCCTAGTCTTGTGTCACCTTATTATAGCTTTCTTTAAATTTCTCAGAGATAATTATATTTTCCTCTCTCTTTGTTTATGTTGTTTACCCACAATTTGATTAAACAACATTCACCAATATTTGGTATGTTTTTAGAGATTTATTTAAATATTGATTGAGGTAATAGGGGAAAAATCTATATATAAAATAGACTAGACTCTATCTAGTACCTCATGGAATATTCATTCTAGAGTGGGGATCAAACAGTAAAAATCTAAACAAAAATTTTTCATGTAGCTGATTGTAATAAGTGCTATGGAGGGAACAAAGCAAAGATGGGCCTGTTACTGGTCTGAAGGTTGTTCATTTCTCAACAAGCGGCTGCTTTTTGCTGGGTGAGTTTTTGTTCCCTACTTTACCTTAAAGCACCTAGTGAGCTCTCAAAAAAAAAAAAAAAAAAAAACCGTTGCCGCATATCTTGTTTTTCCTTCAATCTGCTGTTATACTTTGATAGTGGAGAAACATTACAGAAATGTATTTCTTAGGGAAAATAGAGAGAGAACTTTCATTTCTCTCTAGATAAGGTGCAGTTCACAAAATGCAAAAAACTAGTTTTGAGTGATACATTTTTCATTTTCATCACTGATATAGTTGACAGTTATGTGGGGGGGGGGAACACATGCCATGAAACAAATACCTAAAAACATGTGTGTGGTTATTTAAAAGTACAGCTCATCCTGCGATTGCATTTGGAAGTCAGCATCGCTTTCTGCTTTGTTTCTGAGAGCTTTCCTTTTCTGCAAAGTAGGTGATACTATGACCAGAGGATTGTTTCATTTCATAAATTTTTGTTCAGATGATGCTTAAACGCTATTGAAAAACTCCTGCCTGGTCTACAAACCTGTGTTTGAGGTTTTCTTATTCTCTGTTGCTAACTTTGTATCATTTTTTATTCACGTAGCTTTGAGGTGATTGAAAAGAGGTAATTTCTCCTATCGTTTAAATTCTTTCTGATATGAAAAAACATTCTGTTATAAGAATCCTCATTACAATGACAGTTCTCTTTTAAAATTTGTTATGGAACTTACACGTTTCGGACTTTCAGTGCACATGTGTTCTGTTGTATATTGTTATTACCTTTTCCCTTACTGAATGTCATATTTTATATGCAATCATCAGACACTTTCATGCTCAAGTGGTCATTAGCTGTGTGCTCTCCGGCTGTTCAAGACTATTAAATAAAACTAGTACCCCGACATTGGAAATGTGCCTGACTGGCTTCTTGCCTCTTCAGGAACCACTGGCTTAGTTCTGGCTGCAAATGAGCACTTGGAGGCTTACCCTGATCCAGTAGCTCTATTTCCTAATTCTGTATCTTCTTCCTGTATGACACAAAGAAAAGGTGGAACAATACTGATTTCTAGCAGAGGCATACCATTTTTTTTTCTTCTTTTCTATACATCTAGCATTATAAGCACAGCACTCTTTGAAGCCACCTCACATTTTCATGTGTCCTAGAAAGTGCCATAACTAAGGTCAAATATGCAAGTTGCTTAACTTTATTTAGTCTGAGAATTCTCTTTTTGAAATGAAGAATTGAACCAGAGGATCTCTGGTTTTTTTTTTTTTTTTTCCCTGAGTTTTGCAAAATGGAATGATTCTAAGTAAAGATTTTATTTTAAAAATGTATGGGTAAAATATAAACCTTACATTAGGGTTCCCCCCCCCCACTAATCGTATTTTATTTCTTTGTAATTTAAATACATGAAGCAATGTTGTTTGCCTCATAAATATTGAGAGCTATCATACTACCACCACGAGTAAGTGCCTCCTGTGTTCTAGAGTTTTCTAGTGCAGGGATCTGAAGAGGAGTAAGATTTAACCTGTATCCAAAAGTTCATTTTAGCAGATTTAAAGTGAATCATGATTATCACTGTCAAAACTGACAGGGATTTAGAAGCGTGATCCATTCTCTAATCAGAATCAGGAGCGGTTTGGCTAAAGAACATCTGATTCTGTACATTCTCATTCATCCTAAGGCATTTCGAATTCTGCAGCCTACGAGAACATATCCTTTAGCATCAACAGAGCTAATAAATCTAATATGGCTGCTGGCTAGGAGAACGACCCTTCTTCCCGCATACCCCTGTTTTCTCCTTCCTTGCCCATTCTCATAGCCCACTTATGATGAATATATTCATGATCCATGATGTGTATTCTTGCCTACAACGTTCAGAAGCTAAAAATGTTTGGTTACCAGTCATTCACCACCTCACTGAACATATTTTGTCAAAGGTCTGCTGTGACTCATAAGTTTGAGTTTGTGCTGGCATTTTCTAGAGTCTTCATCCTGACTGAGGCTGTTGATGAGTCTCCTTGTTGCCATGCCTTCCCTACCTCAACCTATTCTCAGCCCAAGTAAGTGAGATTTTGTCACTGTTCTAGGCAAACATCTCACTTGGTCTAAAAGCCAAAGACTTTGCAAGACTCGTCAAGACCTCTTTGTCATCCATTCTGCGTTCCCTCTCCAAACTCCTCTTCTTCTGCTCTCCCGGGACTCATACCCCTTCAGCTATCCTGGTTTCCGGTTGATCATATAGAATTCCATCATGCCCCTTCTTCGGGTGGGGCCTTTGCATTTTGATGTCCCTCCTACACAGAAAGATTTTTCATATACACATATACACATACATATATATTTACATATATATTTTTTATGTGTGTGTGTGTGTGTGTGTGTGTGTGTGTGTGTGTGCGTGTGTGATCTGTCAAACCAGGCTCACCCTCATTTCCTTCAGGTCTTTACTCAAATATGACCCCTTCAGGAAGACTTTCCCTGACATCCCTCTTTAAAATAGAAATCTTTTAACACTACCTATGCCATTTCCAATTTTGATGTTTACTAAACATGTCTCACATCCGACACACTATATATTTTACTTATTCCATTTGTTTGTGGTTGGTATCCTCCCAAGGGAATCAAACCTCTTGATGACTGAATTTGTTTTGTTTCTGCTATGTTATTTATTTACTGTGTTTATTGTTTGAATCCTTCCCATATAAGCTCTGAGCTGATGAAAATACTATTTGATTTGTTTAGCTCCATGTCCTCTCAATTCATGTATATTAGTTGGATGCTTAAATAAGTCAAGGAATATGAGGTTGTTAGGTTTTTAGATGGTGACCAATCCTGGAGATTCCAAGAGGTCTAGATCACTTCTTTGGTTTTCTTTCTCCCCATTGCTGCTCCGATGCCCCTCAGTATTGTAAGTGAGAGGAGAGAATCTGGAGCTCTCATAGATATTGGAAAGAGCAAGAAGCTCCCCTGAATTGGCAGTTCTGACTGTCCTTGAGTAGACAGCCGATGAAAGAGGCTCCTTCCTAAATTAAACTGCATCAGAGCTACCGATGTTCGCTGTATGCTGGCAGATATATCCCAGTTTCAACCTCAAAATATTTAGTCAAATATCGATAGTTCCAAATGTCTTATATATTATTCTGGCAGCTAGACCTTGACGGTAAGATGAAACTAAAAAGAATTTTCCATAAACCTTTGAAAGTTGAAACAAACTGTCCAGAACTAGTCAGTCAGCTAAATTGATTGCTGCTTTATAGGATTTGTATATTTTGTCTGTGCCTCTTCTGTCAACATTCTTTATGTCTGATATGAATCCTGACTTGTTCAGGCACCACTTATAAAACCGTGGCCATGGAAGGAGAGAAACTGCTTTGCCATAACTGTGGTAATATATAACTGGCATATTCAGAGTTGATTGCCTACAGTAGTTCTAAACAATATGTAAAGGTCAGAAAAGTACAACTTTTTTGACAAGTCTATGTCCTGTCCTTACCACCCACCTAGAATAATAATTAGATTTATATGATTTTAAATCAATTGCAGTGTTAATGTGCTTCATCATTTTTGAAAACCTTCCTTTATTCAAAAGTTAGAGTTTTGAGAAGAAAAAGCTCACAATCATGTTTTTTATTTATGTCTTATACAAAGGTGTTTTCTTATCTTAATTGATTCATAATTTAGGCCTGTTCATTTTAGACAAAACGGAAGCTTTACTTTTTAATACTATTCTTTTTCATATTTGGAGGCCCAATTATTGAGGAAAATGATTTGCATCTTAAAAACAATATGGGATCTTCTTTTATTGTACATAATTTTGTCAGAATGTAGTAGGCACAGACAATTAACTTGCGTCTGAAGTTGTCTGACAAAAGAACAACAGGAAAAAAAATCTCAGCTCAGGAATATTAGAAAAACTATTGTTCTGTCTACTAGAGTTAAAGAAATTAAATATATTAACATCTGTGAGAGATAAAAGATATATGTCTGAGGTCAGTAAGGTAAGATTGAAAAAGAATGTACAGTATATTTTTGGAGAGATGTCTTTGCTGGTACATGGAAGTATATCTCATTTATTTTACACTAAAAGAATTTATTTTTATGAACAAACCTCAATGGTAATGAAGATTAAAGAAAAAAAGATAAGTCCAGTATGGTACCATTTAGATAGAAAATAATACAAAATAAAATTACGTAGTTTTTGGATACATATGTTTTGACAAAAATAGAAAAAAATGCACATAGACACCAGTTTTATGACAGTGTTGTATTTGTGGAGGAAGAAGAAAAAGGTTGAAATGAGGCTTATTTAGATTTTTAAAAAATAAATTTCTGAAGCACATATGATGCTTTACTTTGTCTAAAATCCGATATTTAGTTATCTGAATTGCTATTGTAGTATTTGATGTATTTTAAGATACGAACATTACGATAAATATACTTAAATGCATGGACAATATCAAATTTTATTTATAGAACCTATTCAAAAATTTTTAACCATTTCCAAGCATTTCAGCTTGTGTTTCACTATGTACATTATTGAGAAAAAGTAAAATGCTGATTTTAATTTTTTCAAAATACAACTACATATACAAATACGTTATAAAATTTTATTTCAATATGAAACATGACATAATTTTATATACCAATGTCATATTTAACATATAATATTACCAATATTATAACATCTATATTCTGATATAGATATTTTTATTTTTAAAGACACAAAGAGAGAAGTATTTATAATTTTACTGGACAGTTTATAATTTTATTGGACAGGCTCTGGACAATTTTCACTGAAGATTTTGTTTTTCACTTCACAGGAAGAAAGTCTTTATTGTTTTATTGACAACGAGTATGTTGCAATTATCTCTTTATGCACAAGTGTATTTTGATTTTCTCCCACATAAGAGGTCCATCACAAGAAAAAAAAACTTAAATTTGTTTTTGAGAAAAATAAATTAAATTTGATTTTGAAATGTCAACTAAGAACTTCCAAACCTACAGAAAATTTTTATGAGTTTATTATAGTTTACTTGAGCCAAACTCATTTCATGCCTGGAAGCAAGATCTCAAATGCTCCAGAGAATGACACTTTTTAGGAAGATTTTTTGATGCTTAAAAATATTAATCCCTTTAGTGAATATTTTTTGGGAGGTAGGGGTTAGATCCATTGACGACAAAAGAGTATACGCTTTGTATTTAGTGAAATTTATTTGAATTTAACATGCTCAGTCTTATGCTCTTTGGATGTGGGAGGAAGTAAAAATATCTCAGTAGCTGTCAGGATGTGTGAAAACTGTCTCAAGTTGATATATGCTAGAATTTTTGTTTGTTTGTTTGTTTGTTTGTTTGTTTTTTAGGGAGGTCATTTCTAATGTTCAGTGACTGGAGTCAATCAATTCCTAATCATTTACTGAGCTTACACTCTGTCTTAGATGTAGAGATTGGGGCGTGGAAGTGGATAAAAAGGTAAATAAAAATTACAATGAATTTATAATTTATATAGAAAGTTTAAAAAGCATATGCATGTAAAATTATCTATAAAGATACATATAATTGAGTCCCGAATGTATAACTCAGACCATGAGCAGATCTGGGAGTTTTGGAGAAGATTCATTAGGGCATTACATTACTTCATCATCATCAATGTACCTATAAACCCAGGTAGCTACCTTGTAAAGGGGTTAGTCATAGAGCCTACAGTTTTAGAATTGTAAGGAATTTGCTATAGTCTGAATGTTTGCATTCTCACAAAATTCATGTTGAAACCTAATGCTCAATATGAAGGTATTTTCAGTTGGGGCCTTTGGGAAGCAATTAGGTCATGAGGGTAAAGCGTTCATGAATGGAATCTGTGCCCTCATAAGAGACCCAGAGAGCTCCCTTGCCCCTTTGCCAGATGAAGACATAGTGAGAAAATGGCCATCTGTGATCCAGGAAGAAGGCTTTCACCAGACACCAAATCTGCTGGTGCCTTAATCTTGGACGTACCAACAGTCGGTTGTGCTCACTCAGCTGTGAGAAATAGTATTTTTGTTATAGCAGCCCAAAAAGATGATAATAGAATCTTAGCAATTACTCTTTCGCCACCTCCCATTTTGCATACCATTGTCAAAACTGTTTTGTGATTTTTACCTGTATCTCCTGCAACTACTAAAAAAGTAGATTGCATCCCCAATTCATTGGTGTCCAATATCAATGTCTGGTAGGAATTTTTTTCCCCCCATTATGTATATAGATCATTAAGGTGAGTGATCATCTGCTTATTCAAGAACACATCTCATACAAATTAACTATTATCATGAGCATAATGTTGGATAACATTGGGTTAAAATAATTTAAAATGGACATGATGGCAATACATTCTGGGTATCTAGAAATTACACTCTTAGGAATGGGACTGAAGGCTGATTATTTATGAAGCAAAAGTTCAAACCAGTTTAGGAGACAACTGCAAACTCTGTAAAGCTGGTTGCTAAGTACTTCCTTACCACTTGTTTTTTAAATCCTTTCAATTAACATGATATTTACTTAATAATTTAAGTATCACTATTGAAACTGATGACTATGCTAATTTTATGCACAAATAATAACTGAACAAGCATAAAACCTTTTTCTTTGTTGAACTTTATATTTTTATTAACGTTCTAAATTTCTATTATACCTTTTAAACTCTGGCCTCAATTTTATTCTGACATAGTGATTTCAAGGAAGTACTGGTTCCATCTTTTACCCATATAACTTATTAAACAAATGGATGATTAAATAGTCCTGGCCACTTTATAGAATCATAGAGGAGAAAAAGATTATATTGTAGAGTTATCTAAGTAATGCTTGAGCATTACAACAGTTTAACCAGATGTTTATTCATGATCATGAAACTATATACGAACATGTTTTTTAATTGGACTTGTCTTTCCTTTGTAGTTTATTTTATATTCAAATTAAGTGACATGTTAAGAAGTATCTAGAATCATTGCATAGTGTCAGTAATAAATTTTCTATCTTCTTATCCTCCATGTTTTTGAAAAAAATAATTACTTGAATATTTCAAGGTCCTCAGTCAAATTTTTAATTTCCGTAATCTTTTTTGTTTTAATGTGTTCTTCTATAGGTTTATTCTATACCAAATCAATCAAAATTAAAAATAACTCAAAATATGAGTTTGTTTTTGTATTGGTAATATATATATACAATAGTGATGTGAGTGTCCTAATCTTTAAATGTTTATAAAAGTGTTAATTTGTACCTTTAAATTGAAAAGACAACACAGAAAAAGTAATTCTAAGTAACCTTTTACACATTTTAGCAAGATATAAATTAGACCCTCTTCTACAAAAGAATATAAATTTTGTGTGAGCATCTTAATTTTAGGAAGGAAATGTATATATAAAGTATTTAACTTAAAATACCTGATACTGTATACTAGAAACATAAAATGTATTAATCTAGGTTTTAAACTATTCACTGGATAAAATTTGCGATTTAGATTTAAGATTCATATGTTCAAAGGTTCATATTTTTATTTATGCCTACCTAAAAACTGTTTTTAAGATCTTCAAACAATAGATTGAAAACTATGATACAATATTAATAAATAAGTCCATTGATAAATTTTAAAACCTTCATAAATTGTCTTAGGGGTTCCAATGAGCAATATATGACCTGTATCAAAACACACCCTTAGGGATTCAGATGGCAAATTCCTGGAAATTACAAATCCCATTGAAGTAACCATTAAATGTCTTCATAGCTGGGAATTCATTTAGAAAGATCTCATGCTTGCCAAGTGAGTAATGTATCATGATGTTTTTCCCACTTAATCTATTATGTTAAGATCACCAGCATGCTCCTTGTTTAATAAACAATTGCTTTCTTATGAATAAATAATATTAAACACCTGTACTAGGAAGATTTTTCGTATCATAAATAAAAGAATACATTATCTTATATATGAAGCCAAGCAAACAAATACTGTTTAGTTTCTGGTTGTACATCCATAGCTTGTAGCAGGAAATTAGGATGATTTTGTTTGCAAATTTTAGTGAAATTTCAGTTAGTGAATCTCATTAAATTTCAAAGAAAACTTATTCGTTTAGTTAACTAGACCCAGAGATGGAGCAAACTTAGTTGCCTGTAATGGATTCCGTGCTGTTCAAGAACCCAGATTGCTTCAGGCTCTCTTCTCTTCAATTCAGTTTTTAATTCCTCCAGTGATAAAGTCCCTCATAATTGTAAAAAATAGACAGTAGTAATCTAGGTTACATGCTTTCTTGTTTTTGCCTAGCAGGTGTGAAAGAGGTAAGAGAAAATGAGACAGAGATATTGAGAATAACTGAAGAGATTCTCTCAGAAGCCAACCCTTAAATTAATCAGGAACGAAAGGCGCAGGATTCTTGAAATTTCCAAATTTGGATGTAGTTAAGTTTTCTCTTGAGGGATATTAATTGAGGTGGGAGTAGAGTATAAAAATCTAGATATGAGATTATTGAAGAAAAAGGAAAAAAATGCTGGCTGGCTATTGTGGTTTTTCTTCTCAGCCCTGAGTTCGTTTATTCCAGTAATATGCCTAGAAACTGATTATATTGCTATTGGATAGGTCTGAAGCTTCACTTAGCTGGTCATGAAGTGAAATTACATCAAGCATCCATTTTAACTAATTTGTTTCCATTCTTGTCAATGGATCAGAAAGTCTTTTGGATCCCCCTAGGTATTTTTATTAGCTTAAAATTTATCTGGGTTCTCAAAATATCTAGTTATTTTTCTCCTCCGAGTTCACAGCCCAGAAAATACCCAGTCTTATTTGGAAATGCTAGGGAAAACTTATTTGTGCTGTTATCATGGTTGCCACTCAACCACTCAGGTGTACCCAGATACTTACTCACTGGGCTCTGCATCTTTGAAGTAACTTAGGTCTGAAGTAACTCAAATAACTTTGGCTGAAGAGCCAGATTTCTTTGTAGTTGGAGCATCATTTTTCTGCCTGGCCAGTCAAAAGTTTTTCCAGTTACATGATTTTGTAGACCTTAGAGTGCAGTACATCTATTTCAGTCCTAGAAACTCTATCATCATTTAGGGACTAAAAAATGCTCTCTTGCAGCACGACTATTAATTACAAAAAATTACATCTTGCATCTGATGGTTCATTAATATTATTTGGTCTCAAAACTCAGGGATCTGATCATGCCCATGGAAATAAGGGAGCCTATTTCAGCTGCAAAATCTCTTAGCAGCAGCATCCCTACCTAACAGAGCACAACCTCTACAATATTTTTGAAAGGCAATGTGCCATCATTCATGTATTTTCCAATATCTGAGTTAGGAAGCATTTTTTCATCCTCTCTTAAGGGTCGTAAGGAGTGGGTTGAGTGAATTATGCATAATACAACCACTCTATCACTCTCATTTTCTTACTAAATGAATCTTTTTTATACACAAAACTTTTTGAGCATCAAAGCTTTTTGATCATCTCGGTCTTCACTAGGTCCATGTTTTAATTAGCTAAATAACCAAGCAACAGAGCAAACCCCATTATCATGTGTAGAGGTTAATACAATAATTCCAAACTTTGTGAGATGGACAATCATATTAATAAATGTTGCATTATAAAATTATTTTCTTTAACCCTGGATTTAGTACTTTCAAAATATATTCTTATGCATATTTTCTAGATTTTGCTGATACAAATCCAAAAATTCTTTCAGTGTTTTCAAGCTTAATCATCCCTTCTAGAATTTGAGTTTATAATTGTCTCCCTGGGGCACACTGAGTTCTGCTTCTAATTTAGATCAGGAGATAATTAGGAGTTGTGGAAGATGGGCATAATAAGAATGGTTTTCCCTTGTAAGGTAACTCTCAGATGAATTTGTTATTGGAATTTTAACAAAAGCAAAAAAAAAATAGCTTCCTTGAACATGGAAGGAAGGGCTGCTTCTGCTAATAAAGAAGACTCAGAGATACTTGGGAGTTTAGGGGATACTGAGTCATCTGGATCCTATCATATCATATTTCCCTGCTCTAATATTCAGACTCTTACTTATTCTCAATGAGTTCACTAGCTTTCATATTGTGGTAATAATGAGACTGTGTATGCAATCAACGTTTACATTTTGTAATTGGCAGTATCAAACTTTTGAGTTTAGTGCTCTGCCTTAGGTCTACGGTTGTAGATGATACAAGATTATTTCATCAGTCATAAAATTCCTGTGGTTTCCTCTTTGGGCCTTGAGCCAGATTTTAGGGCTTTGAGCTCATTATTCATTTTTTTAAGCTGTTAGTTCAGTTTGATACAACCAATTTACCGTCACAGTTCACACATTCTCCATGCCCCTTGTATTCTTTCAGAACAGCCACCTGGCCCCTCAAAGCCTTGTGCTCAGTGGGCATTTTACTCTGGGTTACCATAGGTCACAACTTAATTAGCTATTTTGCTACTGCAAACCCCGGGATGATAACATTTCATTTTTAATTTCAGCTGGATTTTTTTTTGAACCATCAGTTATACCAGGCCTAATAATAAAGTTATCATTTCTTCTATTGCTCTGAGGTTTCCAGGCGTTGCCTGCAACCACTTTTGCCAATATGTATCATTTCAGATTTTGACACATCAAGTGTATGAGTCCAAATTCACGTGTAGGTGTTCTAACTGCAAAGGAGGCTAAGAAATCTATTCTTTGGGATTATTCCTTGTGATTCATAAATTATAAAGCAGATCATTCAATACGTTGGAAGGATATTCAAAATAAACTTGTCAGCAAAAATAATGACACATATATAATATAGTGATTCTTATTTTGGGGCATTGTCTAGTCATTTTTTTTATTTTTACTTTCTTTCATTGTGGTTCTCATTGTTTTTTTCTTATTAATTTGCGATAATACTTCATCCCTAAGAGATATTAAATTCTTTATCATATACATTGCATGTATTTTTTCCCCAAATATGCACATTATCCTTTAAAAGTTTTAAAGACTTTTAAAAACATCATATCCATAATTGTAGCATAGTACTTTTACAATTACATTTGATTCATTTTGCTTTATATTCCATTAGAATCTTAAGTTGCTGTGTTTTCCTTTTCCTCCAAATGTTGCTCTCAAAGTACCCAAATCATGTATTTTTTTTTAACTGATATGAAATTAATGTATATTTGGAAATATAATCAAAGCTTATATTCATCAACTATCTCTTTGCTATTTTTGTGTAAACAAAACAAAACAAAACAAAATCTTAGTAGTTCTCTTACACTTGAGTCTGCCAAGTCACCTGGCCTAAAAAAGTTACATGGCCAGGATAGAAGTTTATGGAGTGGGGATGTGTCATTAACTGAACTGGGAATCTCTCCTCTTCAGAAGTTCAAGGTAAAGAGTATAGACACGTAATCCTAGCAGAAAGTGCAAATAAAGACTTAGAAATGGTTACTTAATTATTCGTTTGTTGTTTCTTTTATTAATTGTGGTTAGCTATCTTTCTATTCTTTTGTTCTGTTTTCATTTTAAAATCTGAAAATATTAAACAATAATTTCACTTTTACATTTACTCTTTAAGTTATTTGGAGTTTATGTTGACATCTCTAGGCTATGATGATCTAATTTCTTTTCAAGTAAGTAACTAATTTTATAAACAAATTTGACCGGATATAAGTAGTTTTCCATGTTTTAAATTAGTTTCAATTCTTTTTTGGGGGGATGGAGAGGTAAGGTGGTGAGGGGGGAGTACTGTGAGTATTGAAAAAAAATCAAATAAGCCAAGATCACTAAGTTGTCGAAAATACCACAAATGGTATTTTATCATTATTACCTTCAAACCCAAAATGAAGACACTCTTTCAAAAAGGTATGTCGAGTTAGTGCATTCCAATGAAAAACAAAGCAAAAATAAAGATAGATGGTTAGTGAGACTCTTAGGACAAAAACTCTAAAGACTATATACTACATACTGTTGCTTATGAAAAGTGACTTTTTGAACTCCTGTGAACCTAAGCATTCTTGCCTCTACCTTCTCCCACATACCTCAAGTGCCAATTTTTCCAGCTAATCTCTTTGCCAACTTTTACAGAGTAGAATTTACTAAGCCTTATCAGCCATACACTTTAGTGTAAACGAGCTTTTCAATATTTTTCTGAGCTTCGGCTTAGTGCATTGCAGGATGTAAACCAAGTGTATGCTTTGAGAGTGTACAGAATATTTTAGAAAGTAAAGGGAATGTCTTGGAGAGCATATGAAATGTCTTAAGGAATTTGGTGTGAAATTAGAGTCTAGAGTTTCGGGTTTTTGGATCAGCTATGCTAGTATTAACCCTTGGGAAAATAATTTACCCCTATGACGACTTGGTATTTATAAAATTACTGATTTGGATTAGATTAACTCTGAGGTCTTTTTGAACATTAAGCATTTATGAAAATAGCTTAGAAATGGGAAAACAGAATGATATATAAAAAAAAAAAAACATGGCTTACATTGTAAGTGTGCATATGAATTAATTAGGTAACATTGCTTAATGTCTACCATTATTCAGGACTTCACCCAGGTCCTAATTTCGGTCTTTTTTTTTCTTTAAACTTATACATTTTTGTTTAGGGTTTGCTTTCGATGATTATATACACATATATATGTGTATATATATATGTATATATATGTATATATATATTCTAGGTGATGTTACAATCTTGTGGTTTTGGATTGAGGGCAATTTTGCTCCTACGCCCCCAGGGAACATTAGGTAATATCTGGAGATAATTTTGTCCGTTGCGACTGAGCATGGGACATTACTACTGGCACTGGGTGGACAGAAGCCGGGGTGCTACTGAACATTCTACTTAGGTCCAGATGGCTCTCACAACAAAGAATTATGCAATCTAAAATATCAGTAGTGCTATTCTCAAAAATCTCTGATGTAAATGTATTGTGAATACAACTTGTTGCATGTGCCAGGGACTGAATTTGCCATTTTTTTATCAGTAATAATCATGCAAAGATTTTTGACTAAAGAGATAAGATATTAAATTCAATTGAATTATCATAATGAGAGATTTGTGTTTTTCTAAAATCACTGTCTCTCTTAGATGTTATTGAAAAAGTAAGATGTATTCATAAGATATCTGCTACAGGAATGATAGTGCATGGACTCTGAGGACCAGTATTATCTATAGCAATGCCACAGAGAGAATTTAGTGGACATACAAATTGAGAAACATAACACTTTGGGCTTAGTCAAGTGGCCTAATAAATATATGAATTTGATACTCCTGTTTATCTGGAATCAATGAAAGCATCTGAATGCCTACAAAGACATTCTGGAGAATACATTTAATTTGGTTCACATCTAAGTTCTCAGGAACCATTGATTGTACAATACTTTTATTTTAAATATGGAAGTATTAGTTATGTCCAGATTTTCAAAAATAATTGCAATCTGGTAATAGCCCTTACTTTGTACTAACTTTATTCACATTTATCAATGCTACCATTTGTTGTTATATCTAATTTATACTTTCTTATTTTGTCTTTTGACTTTAAGAAATCCCTAAGTGTAGAATCCATATTCAGTATTCTTCTCTAATAATGCAAAAAATCTTAACTATATAATGCTAACCATTATCCAAATTTATTGCTTAAAAAACAAATTTTTGATTCTCATTACTCTTGGGAAACATAAAAAAAATAATTCATCTTTTAATGAATTAAGTAGTGAACACTTAAATATTACTTAGTCTTTGTAGCAGAAAATGAGAATAAAAGTCTACTTTTTTATTAAACCTGGATACCTCTTAAAAATTACTACACACAGGCCCCCTCTTTTTAATTTGCTGAAAAGAACTAAATTCATGCAATGTAATGGCATATATCCTTTTTTTTTTTTTTTTTGGAAAAAAGCATAATAAAATAATTATAGGTAACATAGCACAAAAAGGGTATGGAGCTCAATGATATAATTTCGAGTAATTAAAATATAAGGCATGCACCTAGGCAATGTGAAAGGATAAATGAAAAATGCTGTAGTCAGAATCATAACCTTTAATTTCCAAGAGATCTGGGTAGTGAACATCTTCTATGACTGATCACATTAAGAACCACTTCATGCTTCAAGCCATAATTTCCAAAAGATATGGCATGCTCAACCTCGATTACTTCATTAAATTACACATATGAATTAATTTATAACCTCATCAATATGAAGAGGGTCAGTCTAATGGGTAGACTTGAAAGTGAGAATCCAAACTGTTTCTGGAAATCAAGTGGAAGTTGATTTCCAGAAGGCTTTTTATATTGTAGCATTGTATTCACCAGAATACAATGGTGAATATATATCCATGATAAATATAAAAGGTTTTAAGGATTCTCCCTGGTCTTAGAAAGGAGTTAAGTTATTTATTCATTCTTTATTTGATTTGATTTGTTGCTAATTGGAACATTATTCTATAGTGTGCTTAGTACTTGTGCTGTTATTGTGGCTGCAACAATAAAACAATTAATATTAGATTACTTTATTCATGCACAATGTATTTTAGGGGCTAGATGACAGTTAAACAATAGATAAAAATAACAATAGTATCACTGTATGATAAAATCTATGAAAGAAGCAAATGAGGTGAAGTGAACAAGAATGTCTTTGAGGGCCTTAAGTAGAATAGTCAGAAATTTTTGAGAAGGTGACATTTAAATTGAGACTTTATAAATGTGAAATATGTGAAATGTGAGCCCAGGATATTCCACATATGAGATTTAGCAAGTCTTAAAGATCCTGATGCAGAAATGGGTTTGATGTATTGGTGGAAATGAATAGAGGCCCGTGTATCAGAAGAAAATCCATCAAGAGAAAGAGATGAGAAATGAGTTTAGAAAAATATATATGGATAGTATTATGATGCATTGTGATTAACTTGAGTAACATCAGAAAATGAGGGGAGGAAGAAATGAGGAATTGTTGTTCAATGAGTATAAAGTTACAGTTATACAAATTGAATAAGTTCTAGAGATCTGCTGTACAACGTAGGACCTGTCGATAAATGTTGTCATCAAAAAAGGAAAAGGATGCAAGAAATCTTTTGGACAGGATGGATATGTTTATTACTTTGTTTATGGTGATCATATCAGGGATATATGCATATGTCCAAACTCATTGAAATATATACATTACAAATGTGCAATTTAAAAATATATATTTAGTATACCTCAATAAAGTTAATCAAATGAGAGATAGCACATTTAAAAATGTGTTTTAATGGATTAGAGAGGTGGCCACACTCACCAGTGATTTCAGAACATGTGAATGTCTCCAGGTACTTGACACCTGTAGTTGAAAATGGTATGATAAAGCCAAAATCTGCACATCTTCATCAGCTACTGTTCTAGCCAATAGGAGAGCAGGTGGAGACCATATAAAAATGAGCCCTATGCTCTTGGATTTTCTTAGAACAAGCAAATGGCAAAATGAAGAATGAAAGCCAAAGTAAACATGGGTTTGATGTCATGCCCTATTTTAAACAGGTGCCCAGAATCCATCCCCAAATGTCACATTTTAGTCTCATTGTCAGAGAGAATTATTGCAGATACCACCAACCTCATAGTTGTTCCTACTTCTCTATTTACCTTGTTCGGAAAACAAAACTCAGTGCTAGCTTCATCAGATGTGGCCCCAACAATGAGAAGGTGTGGAGAACAAGGGCAAAAGAAACATGGTAGGACTGACCGCTGACCCATTAATTGGCTCTGCAGTATCATGCTGGCTGCTTTGCCAAGTACTTATCAACCTTCTATTATTTAGAATTTAAAACTTTGATATGCACATCCTCAGCTACAGTCAGATCAGCAAATACAGTTCCATAACTGTTACTTTTTCTGTTAATTAACTGTTAATTAATTTCAAATTAATATTGTCTAAATTCTGTACCATATGATCAGGTAGTTACCATTGAAAGGGTTCAAACTCTAGAATTAATTTCATGACAATACGATACTTTTCTCTCTCTCCATAGTTGTAGAAAGGGAATCTATTGCATGTTGTGTTATGCAAAGTCCCATTATTCAAACATGCCTTTCATCTATACTTGTTTGCATTTTCCTATTCCATTTTGCATTTTTATTGCAATAATATGGTTTAGCCTTGTATCTCACAGAGTTTGTCCTATCAATAGCAAATAATTATTTTTAACACTTTCAGATCCACCATGTTTGTATTATTGCTGTATCGTAACACTGACCATACAATGGGACCCTTTTCAAATTATTATAAGACTATTTCTTAGCTGTCTGATCTGACTTTAGTCATACTCTTCTAGAATGCATTTTTACCCATAAAACAATCTTTTAGTTTTGCTATTTAAGTATCTGTCCAAATATATAATGCCTCAGATTAAAAGTTGCATTTGTCGTTTTTCTATTCTTAAATGCTTTACTCAACAGACATCCATTTATTGAATAGTTAGTCAATGTGTTCTCAGTGGAGGTAGGAGAATAAGAGAAATCCAGTTCAGAAAGGCTTTCTGTTAGAAGTCATCCTACTCAAAAAACTGAAAATATTTCATCTATTCTATGTACTGTATCTTCATAAAGAGATGAGTTCTTTAATGACCAATAAATAATGTGCTCCCAAATTAGTTTATTTAAAGCTTGAGACAGTCCTCTGGATGTCTTATGTAGCAATGTTGTTCCAATTTGTATTTACTGAGACTGTCTTCACCAGCTGCCCTAAATACTTTCAAGGACATTCTTTCACTTTTATGGTAAATGAAAGCTGTCATTTCCTTTTATTTCAGTAAAGAGAATGCTTGCAAGCCAAACAATAGAACAAAGGATACAATGAAAATGATGAACAAAATTTTGGAAACTACTATACAGAAGAGAGAGAGAGAGAATACATAGAAAGTAAAGATGATTTAATCTCTCTTTTTGAAGGCAATGCTATGAAAATGAGTCTTATCCAACCACCCAGTTATTTATACTTGCTTACAGATATGTTAACAGTGGAAAGTACAAACACGTTTTTCCTGAGTTTGCTTTTCTTATGGTACTTTTGCTAATTCCAGTTATAGTCAAACAAAACATGAAATCGTAACAGTTCAATGCTGATTCCACTCTCCAGCCTCCATACCTTCTCTATTGATGATTTGTACTTCAATTACCATAAAGTTTTAAGAAACAGGTACCTCCAGTAAGGGTAGAATGAAAAGCATTACAGCGCACACTTTAACATTTTTTTTCTCAATGGAAGTGCTTCTAGGATTATCCTAGATGATTACTGTGATACCCACAATCACTTACTTGCAGTTTGTCTCGGAAGCAGAAGATTTGAGTTACATTTCTTAGAGGGGTGTGTCCTCATGCTTTGCAAATAGGATAATGCACAATCCCAATAAAGAAATCCAATCATCCTTAAAAACGTCTCAAATATAATAGTAGCATTCCTTCACAGGCTGCCACTACCACAGATATTTGTTGACAAATTAAAAAACTATCCCACATTCCCAAAGTTCAATTTGCGTCACATCAATTTCATTATATTGATTAAATGAGACCATAGCAATAAATTTGAACAAATGAAGAAAATAACTTTTTAGATTGCTGTAAGAAATATGTGCATATTTGGGGACCATATATTTTCTTAACTGACTTCTGAATTTCTAAGGACCATTGTGTTTAAAAACCTTTTTTTCCCAATATTACAGAAAAAAGAATATTGAAAATCTATATCATTAACAGTTATAAATTATTGTGGTTCATCAGTTGTGGGAACACTTTTACTTCTTGTCAATAAGAGAATAAACTTTTTATTCAACTATGTCATCAATTGAAAGATGTTTTCTACATTCAAAGGTAGTAAAATGTAAAAAAAATGCATCTTTGAATTGATGAGATCATAAGAAATGGGGTTTACACTAAAAAATTTGTAAATCTTAAAAATTTCCTTTAAAAAACCTTATTGTAATTGAAACTAAATTAATTATGGCATTTATTGTAATTTAAGGAACTAGTCTTACTTCCAATGGGCCTCTAGATTACTTTGTTACTTTCCTACACATATTTAAAAAAACCGATAATGTTTTTCTAGACTATATAATTCTTTTATAAAATTAATTTGATGTTATTGTATTAGGCATATATTAACATGTAACAAATTATCACAATATTTAGCTGCTTAAAACAATATGCGTTTATTATCTTACAGTGGCAATGGGTCAAGAATCCAGACACTGTTTTAGTATCTCACAGGTTACAATCACGGTGTTGTGAGAGGGACTGAATAGATGGTTGTTGTTCATTTACTTAGGGGTTGTTGGGCTGAAAGCCCCAGCTCCTTGACGGCTGTTGGTCATTGGCCGGGGTCAGTTCCTCGCCACATGACCCTCCAACATGGCAGCTTGTTCATTCAATAATGCAAGCAGAGAAGGCAATAGAGAGAGTCCGCTGGTAGGATGTGATTTACAATCGTTGGAATTAATTAACATCCCTTTGCCATTTCTGTATTCTGTTGGTTAGGAACAAGTCACTAGGCCAGCCCAGTTTTTTTTTAAAGGAAATTTTTAAAAGCCCACAAGGAGGAAGGGGTTACACATGGTTGTCAATACTGGGAGGAAGGGATCCTTGGGACCATTTAGATGTATACCTACCACAATAATTAATAAAACTCTACTCTGAAAAATAGCAGATAGGTATGTGCTATTTTACAGATAGGCATCTGCTATTTTACACAACTTTTCTAGTGATCTTATTTTATTTTCTCCCCTATAACTTTATTTTTGCTCTTTTACAAGTTACAAGCAGTCTATTGTTAGAAGATCATATAATAAAGAGTAAAGAGACAAAGACTTTTAAATTCCTAGGTTAGTTACTAGCTATACTGCATGAGACATAGTAATTTCTCAGCCTCGTATGATTTAGCAATTAAATTGGATTAATAGTTAAAATGATCTTGTTTCATGTATCCTGTAAGGGAAAAATGTTACTTTCCAAGAATTTATTGAGTGACTTTGGATACAAGGATCCATGCTAGATCCTGGGAATGAAAAACTAAGTAATAAATCATCCTTTCTCAGAGCAGTAAATAATCTAAATGAGAAACAATATTTAAACTATTTAGAAATATGTCTGGCCAATAATAGTCACTCTGCTAATGTTGGTCCTGCAGAAGCCCCCTTTTTTTCTATTTACTTTTGCTAAATATTGATTGCTGATCCTTCACTGACAACAAAGGAGCAATTGTTATACACTTAGGAGATCAATGGAAGGGCATCAACCCTTCTTTCTCCAACACCCTCACCTGTTGGTCTTCATTTCTTTACCTCTTTATCATGTACCACTTTCTTCCCTACCCTCTAAAAGCACATAAGTACAAGGCACTTAAAATCTCCTCAAAGATTCAAACTGAGGAAAATAAATACTGAAGATGAGAATATTGCCAGGAAATATTTATTAATGTTAGTATGAAGATTTCACCAGAAATAAATTAAATCAATATATAATCTCTATGTTCAGAGATAATAATTCCATTTGGTAGAACTACTTAACATTGCCATTCAGAGGAAAAGTAATGTTTTATTCATAGGTGTTTTTTGAAATCGAGGCCAAACATTCATATTTATAATATGAAAAACACATTAATATTTAAATAACTGTCTCTAAATTTAATCAAATACAATTAGCATAATGGAAGTAAAAATACAGATGACCCTAGTCAATGCATGTTTTAAATGGACTATAAAACTATTGTTTATTAAAATTAAGATTAAATAATTCAATTTATATTTAAGAAGCTATTTAATGTTGTTTTCTATATCCCAACACATGCATCATAAAGATTCTTTGCCTTATTTTCTCCATGTATATAATAAGAACTCTAATTCACAGTATTTTAAAAATTAACAGCATTTGTGAAAGTATCTTGCTCAGTGGTTTGCACATAATAATTGGTTGTATATGAAAGTTAATTTTTCAGAACTGTCTCAAGATAAAATTAGCTCTACAAGCAAGGATCAACTAGTTAAAAATGTCCGGTGTGTGTATTAATTTGAAATATTTTTAAGCCCAAGATCCCAAAAAAACATGCTGATAATTTTTTACTGGGTTCCCTTCCCTATTCCTCTGCTCTGCACCCCTGTCTTTTATTATAATGGTTACCAGATGTTATTGCCTGAATTCTGGGACTAGTAGTGTAAGAAATGAATGACCGCATTAATGGTAATTCTCATGAGTGCCTGACCATGGAGGCAAAGCCAGCTGACCCTGGAAGTCAGGATACAGGCAGCAGCAGTGAGGATGGCTCAGGCCAGATTGGGACATGTGCTTGCAGAGAAGAACAGAAGCCAAAACATTGCAGGAAAGCTCACACTGCCTCGTGTATCAGCACCTGGCCTTTCGGATTCCTGTTGGTCTCTGTTGCAACGTAGCTAGTCTTTAAAAACCTACATGATCATCATTTGAGGGGTGATCATTTTGGTAGACACCTCTAGAGTTGTGTGGCCTTTGATGTAGCCTAGGTGGCTAGATAACTTTCTAGTAGTGTCCTGTGGCAATCTGCTACTGAAGTCTGTGGTCCCTCTTTCTTGTCTTCTAGTGTGTGTTCTGGTTCACAAGTGCCTTCTCCAGAACATGCTCAATTGTATGGGGCTCTGTGAGGCTGCCCGCTAAGTCACCCACCCAGATGCATTAATCAGCCATTTCTATCTGCCATTCAGTCTGTGCCTCTGACTTTTCCTCCCCACCCCTCAGCCAAGCCTCAGTGATATTGACTAGTGGCATAGAGGAACAAGAAAGTGCCAGAAGCCAGGAGACTCGCCCCCTTTGGCCACTTGTCACTCTCTTTCTTTTCCTGAGAACCCTTCTTCAGAACCCATAGTGGTCCCCGCCTTTCCAGTAGGGTAGGAATAGACATTTTATCCTCATTTCTCTCCATATTGAGGTTCTTAGTAAAGCTTTACAAACTCAACAATTACTTTCAAGGTATTTATTCCACAAATATACTAAAGAAAATACAATTTGAGACTCAGTGCTAAGTAATCAGAACACCCTTGGAGCCTAACACCCCAAACCTCAAACCTCCAGCCCAAAGAATAATCTTAAATCAATTGGCGTGTAGCAATGAGCAACATGTGTCAAGGGAAATTTTTCAAATGCACAAATTGTAATAACTTTTAAAATGCTACTTATTCTGTTTATATTGTTAATATCTCTATTTCTCTCTATTGAATTTTAAGTTTATTTAAGAGTGTTGTACCTTTAAATCCTGATTATGTATCACAGTATCTGGTTTATACTAAGTATTAAATAGTTCATTGACTGGATTAATTAAGCGATGGGATGATAAACATTTTAATGGTTTATTTTCACAAAAACATTGGGACAATGCAATTTGCACTATTATGTAATAATTTGAAATTTTTTGCTAAAATATTCAGAACGTAAGTACAGTCACATGTCTTTTAATGACTGGGATGCATTCTGAGAAAACGTTTTTAGGCGATTCCCTCAATGTGTGAACATCACAGAATGTACTTATACAAACCTATATCCTACTGCACCTGAGCTATATGGTACAGCCCATTGCTCCTAGGCTACAAGCCTGTATAGCATGTCACTGTGCAAAACAACATGAGATTAAATCAAGCACAAGAGAAAATGATACATGCAGGAGATGCTGTAAACACGGGGGTATGAGGTTGCTTAATCATGCATACTGTTATACAGCAAACTTTTTTTATAGTTAGAAAGGTATACTCTAAAGTAAAAATGTATAGTAAATACATAAACCAGTAACATCATCATTTATTATCATTATCAAGTTTTATGTATTATACATAATTATATGTGCTATACTTTTATATGACTGGCAGCACAGTAGGTTTATTTATACCAGCATCACCACGAACATGTAAAGAATGCATTTCTCTATGTCATTATAATGGCTGTGACGTCACCAAGCAATAGAAATATTTCAACTCCATTATAATCTGATAGGACACTGTCATATGCACAGGGTTTGTCACTGACCAAAGTGTTGTTATAAAGCACATGACTATAAATCAAGCCATTCAAGAGCAATACATACTGTGTTGACAGGTAGAGTAAGGAAAATTACGAGAAATGGCTCAGTTTCTAACAGAATCCGTTACTGCTCCATACCTTTTCTCATTACTACTGTTTTAAAATGTGATAAATCCATTTGCAGTCTGCTTAATTTTATGAATGTTTATGTTATTACTAAAATATGCACAATGTTGTCTCACATGTACTGATTAGTGTCCTTCTCCTAATGTATTTTTTGTTAAGGATATTTTAGTACCAAACTAAGGATTCAAAACACTGTCAGGCAGCTAAAATGTCCAGGCTGATGATGTCAAAAAGAAAACAAAACGAAAAATACAGAGGGCTTTACTTTAAAATATAAAATTCCTGTACAACAATATTGAGTTAATAATTTTTTTATCATCCGATAATCTTTAATATTTAGGTCAGGCTAAGAGATAAAATATTTAAAGTTGTAATAAAACACTTTTATGAAAATCACAGAATATTTGTTTTTGCTTCAATATGAACAAAACTTTCATTTATATGTTCTCATAAAATCCTTTGCATCTTAGAATGATACATAATTCAACTTATTTTGAGAAATTATTAATTTAACTTTTTCAGATATAATTTTAAAAGATATATCTAACAGACATCCCTAGACAATAAAGTGTAAAATACAGTATTTGGAATTCTAACTCATAGCCCTTGAATTTCTCTGAGATTTACAAGGAATTGTGAGAAAGCTTAGTGTATAAGTCATAAAAATATAATTTATAATTTATATTTGAAATTTGTGTGTGAATAAATTGGGGACAAGAGAAGCTCGCTGGTGTCTTTCAAAAACGTTTGTTCTTGCAGGTAATGCAACTCTGTCGAGTTTTTTTCCTAGTTGGCTTTCCCTAAAGTGTGCCCTTCCCTATCTTTGTTCTGTTCCATCAGATACTGTAAGTCTAGATCCCTTTGAGAATAACATTCCCACCTTTGTGTCTGTCTCCAAGGGGAAATGTAATTTTACTTCAGTTATCTAATTAGCAGTAGGAGTCTCTGTGCTGCAGGCTTCTGCATCAACACAAGTGTGATGAGCCAGCATGCTGACATCAATGAACACTTTATTAAATTATACACTCCCCTGAGCAGGCTCAAGCTTTCTGAGCCCTAATGTTTTATGCTTTATTACACTGAATCCCTGTTTTCTGAAATTGTGTGTCCAGGCCAAGCTAAGGATGTAAAGTCCTGATGAGATTATGTAGATATTTTTCAAGACAAAGATATTTGGCACACTGTTAGTTGTTAGGTTTAGTTTGTTGTTTTGACAACTGATAACTGGTTAGAATGACAGAACGGCAGGAAACAATACTGGTCATATATCTTAGGACATGTTTTTCTTTAGAGCATCAATGTCTCAGAGTAGAAAAAAGAATCCATTTATTGATCTAAATAAAATTTCAAAATGATAAACCTTTTCCGGGTACTGCATATTTAGATTTATAAATAGTCTGTGGTAGTTTTTGTTTCCTCAATAATTTATAAAAGTACACATTTTAAAATGTTTTTAATTATTAAAATATTGAATATTTGATAAAGGAAAATGCGATGAAGGTAAGTATCCTTCTTTAAAAATGACATTTATCCTTCTATATAATAGCAATCCTTACAGGTATGAGGTGAGGAGACCTCATAGTGGTTTTGATGTGCATTTCCATGACGGTTAGTTAGTTATCTTTTCATGTACCTGTTGGCCATTTGTATGAAAGTATAATTTGTCTGCAGTAATTAATTCTTTCTAGTGTAAAATTCTATGAATTTTGACAAATGTATACAGTCTTATAACCATGATCACAGTTAAGATAGAGAACATTTCATCTCCCCAACAAAGTCTCTTGTAGATTTGTATCCCTATTCCTTTGCTTTTTCAAGAATGTCATATAAATGGATATATTACACTATATATGATTTCAAATCTGGTTTGTTCCACTTAGCATAATGCATTTGAGATTCATCTATTTCGCATGTGTAAATAGTTCATATATTTTTACTGATAAGGAGCACCAAAGCTTGTTTGTCCATTTACTGATTTGAGGATATTTGGGTGGTTTCCAATTTTTGATGATAATGAATAATGAATTAATGTGGGTATAACCATTTACATATGGTTTTACATGAACAAATGTTTTTATTACTCCTGGACAGAAACCTAGGATGGCAGTATTACATCATATGATAAGT
>NW_011888808.1:5092313-5093886 GCF_000151845.1 Pteropus vampyrus | reverse complement strand
AAAAAGTATATAGTCTGTTGGTACTTTGTTTGTACTTTGTACCCATTCTGATCACCTGAAAGCTAGAATATGAAGCTTCTTAGTATTTGGAAGAAACTTACTTAGCCTCATAATTAACTCTAAACATATAATGTAGTTTATTGCAATCTTATTATATTTTATCATTTTTATTATCCATTTTCTCTGATGATAAATCTACCTAATCAAACTAAAAACCAAAATTAAAATCTCATTTTTTGTATGTTCATAGACCTTATCTGCATAGATTTTGGCAAGTGTAATGCCATGGAAAGTTTAGTAAAACTGTTTTTGATTAGTCCTCAAAGGTAGTTAATTTCTTTGAATTGCAGTTTCTTTTCTATTGTGATTTTGTGATCACACTTTGCAATTACAAACTTGAAATGTCCAGCAGACATAGCCAATATTTAGGGGGAAAACTGAGAAAGACCACTATAAACTTTATGATGTTAAATGATATGTTTTTTTGGTGTGTCTTCTCATATAGTTTTATCATCCTTTTTTCCACTACTGTGTATTCTTGTTCTTTAGAGCTTTAGGGTAAATTCACTATTAGAGGTATGAGCCCACTGTGTGTGTGTGTGTGTGTGTGTGTGTGTGTGTGTGTGTGTGTGTGTGTGTGTAGGTATTTACTGCTTGCTTTGCATGGAATCTAAAGATAAAGAGTACAGTCTGAACTGAGTGGCTTTTATGACTAAAGCTGAGGAAGGTATAAACTGATACCTCTAATTTTGCAAAGTTCTGTACTTCCTCATCATACCGTGTTCTCTGTTCCTGTGGATATACCACAGATGTTCTATATCTTCCCTGGTAGTTGTTCGACTCCGATTTAAAAATAATTCAAGTGTTTTAGTGTTTCATTATAAAATGAAACTGCTGTAATCCAACATATGTTATGAAAGTGATCAATGGAGTATGCTTAAAACACTGAATAGACATATTTACAAAAAAATCAGGAGAAATTTTGAATGAATATAGGAAGCTTCCATTCTAGAAAATTAAGACTTGAGACATATTCCGTCTTTGTGACTCTTTATTCTCATTCCAAAGCTGACCAATGGAAAAAGAAAGTGAGAAAACTCAGTCTTAATAAGCTCTTGTTTCTATATACCCCCACTACACCTTCCTAAGAGATGGTAGGAGGCAGGAAAATAAGTTAAAATGCTCGCAAATGGAAATTCATGCTATGTAATACTTCTTTCTATTAACACACACACACACACACACACACACACACACACGCACGCGCACATACACACACACACAGACACACAGCAATGAAAGGATTCCTTTCCCCAAGAAGCAGAATGCATGTTTGAAGGAACATTCAAGAGTCAGGATTTAATATCATGTGATAAGTATTCCCATGCAGAAACTTGGAAGGTATTATGTATACACGGAGAAGATATATACAGAAGGTGTACCAACCTTTCAAGGGAGCTAGCAAATGTTGAGCAGTGTTCTGCTTGAAAAATAGTATTTTGAAGTTAACTGAGTGAATGACATTTTATAGATTGTGTCTTAATGGTCCAAAATTTCTTTCTTACACTGATCT
>NW_011888808.1:5087127-5092072 GCF_000151845.1 Pteropus vampyrus | reverse complement strand
GATTGATAGTGAGGGATGGAGATAGAATCAAGGGGTGAAGTTAGTGAGGGAAGGAAGCACAGACTACTAAATGTGGTCAGATTCTTTAAGAATATTTTTAAAATCTTTTTTTATGAATTAAATTACAACCTTAACCAATTCCATTTAAGACACAATTCTCAAGAAAAATTAACTACTGAATCTTTGTTCTCAAGAGGACTTGAATAGAGAATTTATACTTAAAATTTAACATGTCAATGATATGTTTCAAGTCAAAAGTAATTTGGGGCATTTACATGTCCAAACACGTTTTCATGAATGTTTTTAATAAATGTATATTTTTTTACCCAGAACCTTACTATAGGTGTCCAAATACTTCTGTCATCTCTAATTCATATACTTCATGTCAGAAATCTCCTGCTTCCCTTGGGCCCATCTTATCTGTGCTCAGTAAACTGGAAGCTAGCCTGAGTGTCTTCTAGCTAAGAGCATTAAAGTGTAAGTTTTAATCGTAATAACATTGACTTATTATTAAATTATGCAGAACATTTCACAACAGTGCAAGGGGAATCTGGTGACCTGAGTTATATTTCTAGTTATGACACTGTTTGAGACTGAGCACATTACATAACCTTACTCTTGAAACTGTTTTCTTATCTGTCAGATTAAGTTATAGTATAAAAAGTTTATTTCTGAAGCTCAGTTCAGAAGTCCTCGATCATATGTTTGCTGCTAAGATCAGGACCAATTTCTCCATTAGGCAGAGTAAGCACGGAGCTAGGGCCCTCAGTATTTTTAGGGAGAGGCCCATGAAAATGTTTCTTTAAAAATCAGAAGAAAAACTGAGCTTTGTATGTGTCTTTATGTGAATGCAGTTGCAAAATATAAGCGCATGAAGGCAAACTGCTTAGGGCCCATGAAAGTCACAACACAGTCATGGCTAAGAGGAAATTGTGGCTGTAGAATTAGATGATTTGGATTCCACATTGTAACAGGCTGGACCTAAATTTAGATTTCAGCTTAGTCATCTTAGATTCTTATGATACAGAAACAGTGCTCCATGCTCCATAAATATTGCTGAGAGCACAAATTCTGAGCCTCAATGATCCCATCTATAGAATGAAAATTCTAAACATTCCACTGAGATATGTGAAAAATATCACACACATACAATGATGCACAACTAGTTCGTTGGAATGCTCACTCTAATTCTTCAAGTATTTACAAAACTAATAGTATGTCTTAAAGTTTAGAGTCTATACTTAGGCATCAATACCTTTAAGAATTTAATACGAAAATAAATATGAGAAAGTAAAGAAAGAAATCTTGTCTTGCCTTTTTAGTTCAGTTGAAAACTATGACAAAAGTACTATTCAGCATTGAGCCAAGTATTATGAAAAATAGAAAATAAGTTACAATTTATTTGCTTTCTGCCCTCAAGAAGATGAAATTTGACTAACACAATGCTATTCCAATTTTATATTTCAGCCACAGATACATACTTTAGGAGTTAATCCTTTTTCAGGTAATGGGCCTCCACATGGAGATAAGATAGGCTATCTACAAATGGGCTCTTTAGTATTGTGCAAATATTGAAGCATAATTAAAATAAAAAAGTTGTTGCTGATAAGATTTTCTGCTTCTTTTATTTAAGCCTGACCATCTTATTAATGTGTGTCACAAAGATCTGTCTTATGATTACTGTGCTGATCCTCATGTAATAATTATATTCATACTTTTAAGTAGATTTTTAATGGCCAATAATATATCCATATGTTTGTACCTTTGACTGTTTTTTCACAAATGAATGTCACATATAGTTCTGACCTTTAGGTATAATAGCAACACATTTTTCAATATAATTAATCCTTATTTAGTGCATATTCTATACATTCACATAGCAGACCACTATAAAGTGTGTAGTGATTATTTCTGCACTATTAGTATATGCACAGAAGGTCTTCATAGAAGTAACTGGATGGAAATTATCTTTAATGGATTCTTTCAGCTATGGATGTTTTGTCTTGATGTTCTACTAATAATGCAATAAATGAGGAATGAATCCCCTGCCCCATCCCAGGTAGGAATTACTAATGAAACTCCCAAGCTCTCTCTCTCTATCTCTCCAAGCACTGATTTTCAGAAGCAGCTCAAGTCCTGGATCAAAGAAAATTGGGTACCAGATGGCTTTTATCCTAACATCTATAAGTTAGGAGAGCGTTCTTGCTGAGACTATCCTTGCTACCAATTTTCACATAATGAAATGAATCCGAGCTACAGTAGAATGAGACTTCCAGGAACAGCAGGTGTAATGTCACAGCTGTATTAGCATTGCTAACTTGATCTTGGATCTGGGACTGTTACACTCACCACTGAAATTTAAAAAGGCTGCCAAGAGAGGAGCAAGAGCACTTGGGTGCCATTTTTTAGCCTATTAGCAGGAATCTTAGAGAAAATGACCACATCAAGTTATGTATCTCACTCACTAATGTTTCTTTTTATCCTTGCCATATGCTTTATTCACTCACCATCCCAAACTTCTATGGGTTATATTTGATTTTGCAAATTATCATGTTAAGCTGTTAGCACACACTATAACCAGAGAAATATATTACTGGTTGATGTTCAGGTTACATTCCTGTAGCCTAAAATTAATTTCAGATGGTTTTCTTGAAGGGGAATTTTAATCTGAGAAGAATAGCAAGGATCAGAGCTTCTTGGAATTCTCTCTACACTGGTAATGATCCTAGCTGTATCTGATAACTTATCTGAAACTGGCAAAACTTTTTGTTGTGTATTTCATTTAGCTATTATGTATTAATTGCCTATTTGACTAGTGTCTTGTGTGAGTTCTGTGATGTTATATATAAATAAGATATAAGCATAAAATGGTGTAAATGGTCCTTGACGTGATGTGCTTTCTTAGAGAAAGGAACCAAACTTCTTTCTCACTGAAATATTTTAGAAAAAATAACAGTATTCAATCAAATTCAAAAATATTTATTGAATACTTTGTGCAAATTCCAATATTAGTAATGTTGGATGCAAGACATAAGACTCTGCTTTAAACTTACATTCTAAACAGATTCTTATGCAAATGCTTACTTAAAATAGAGTGATAAATATTAAATGTAGAATTATATATTTTCTACGACAATAGAGCACAGTAGGTAATGTGTAATGAACTCTTGGAAAATATGATTAAGCATATGGGCTCAGATTATTTGAGTCCTTAGTGTAATGCTTTGATTTAATTATCTTACATATTGCCTTATACTGGATTCATAAAATGGTATCAGCACATAAAAGAAAGTATTTAGTATGCACGGACTCATTTTAATTGTATAAACACACCTGAAAAATGTACCTTTATTTCTCACTGTTGAAATTTCATTAGACTGTATTGGTGCTATGAAACTCTAAACGATTAAAATTGTTCATCCATAGAGGCTTAGATTTGATCTCAATAATCATTAGCGTTTTCTGTTATGATTATAAATGATAAAATTAAAGAAAAAAATGCTGGTACATTGAGATCGTAATCAACATAATCAACTGACTGAAGAATGACTAATTCCTTTTATTAGCCAAAAATAGATTGCAGCTTAATTGATCACCTGTGATGTGTGGAAATTTAATTAATAGTTGAGATGTGTCAAAATGCCTATTATATTCTGTGGTTTATCCTTGGCTTCCAATAATAATAATAATAATAATAATAGTAGTAGTAGTAGTAGTAGTAATAGTAGTAGTAGTAGTAGTAGTAGTAGTAGTAGTAGTAGTAGTAGAACGTTATGGGGGAAAACAATAAGTATTTCAGAAGAATAATGAAGGCTCTGTGTTTGTAAAAATAAAATAAGATTTAGTGAGACAAATCCTTTAAAATGTACATATAAAGGAAAAAACAGTTTGTAGTATAATCAGGAGAATAATTGTTGTAGTGTGGCCTGACCTGAATCAGAAAGATTCTTCTGGTTCAAAAACAAAATTCTGGAAAAAGACTGATTATTTAGGAATACTATTCTGATCTTTCCACAGTAGTCATTTTATATTTTATTTCCCCATCAGTGTAATAGGCTATATATATACCTGAGCTGTGAGTCACTAAACAGAAAAAAAGTCCTAAACACATTCCAAAGATGATTTTGGGTTTGGAGAGGTCTACAAATTTGCTATTCAAAGTATGTGGTCCAGCTTCACTGGCGTCACAGGAGAGCTTGTTAGAAATGCAGAATCTGATACCCTACCCCAAATTTGCTGAATGAGAACATAGGTATTTAAACAAGAGCCCCAGGAGATGTGAATATATATTAAAATTTGAGAAACACTGGACTAAAGAATTACAGAATGAAGCATGCTAAGGCATCTCTTTAATCATTCTTGAACTTCACGTAATTTTCATATTAAATTATTTTTGAGTCTAAAGTAAGGAAATGTGGTTTTGAAAGAATTTCTTGAAAATGAAATTCTGGGAATTAACATTATAGAATTTCATCAGTTTTTTTTGCATTTTTATTCCAGGAGATATTTAACTGTATTCTCAACCCACTTGATTCCTTCTAATTATAGCTCTGTTTACAATTTCAAACAAGTACATCTCCCTTACATAATATTTTCATACTCTAAAATTTAGCTTTTATTTTTCACCATTAATAGTCAACCTATTCAGACAGATTGTTTTTGAAACATACTAATTACTTAATTCAAGAAATGTTTATTTATACACATGTATACACAACAGCATGCTATTAACTAGTGAGGAAAATTCAATAAAATATAATCACCTAGACATGATTTGGAATTATATATTAATGGAGGAGTAGTTTATACACATAAGAAGTTACATGTCAGGTTTGAACAGCTGAGAAACTCTTGTGAGACCCACAGTCCAGAGGCCAGGCTTTGGACTTAATAAGTAAATAATTGTGTATAATGTAAAATAATTTTTTTAAATCATCTGGTTTCA
>NW_011888808.1:5074798-5087077 GCF_000151845.1 Pteropus vampyrus | reverse complement strand
TTTTTTTGCATTTTTATTCCAGGAGATATTTAACTGTATTCTCAACCCACTTGATTCCTTCTAATTATAGCTCTGTTTACAATTTCAAACAAGTACATCTCCCTTACATAATATTTTCATACTCTAAAATTTAGCTTTTATTTTTCACCATTAATAGTCAACCTATTCAGACAGATTGTTTTTGAAACATACTAATTACTTAATTCAAGAAATGTTTATTTATACACATGTATACACAACAGCATGCTATTAACTAGTGAGGAAAATTCAATAAAATATAATCACCTAGACATGATTTGAAATTATATATTAATGGAGGAGTAGTTTATACACATAAGAAGTTACATGTCAGGTTTGAACAGCTGAGAAACTCTTGTGAGACCCACAGTCCAGAGGCCAGGCTTTGGACTTAATAAGTAAATAATTGTGTATAATGTAAAATAATTTTTTTAAATCATCTGGTTTCAAATATTGCAATGAACTAAAAGTTCAGATGTTATCTTCTCAGTAGTAGACGTATTTAAAAATTTTAATTGATTTTGGTCTTGATGAAGGAGATTTTGGAAAATTAATTTACCTAACACCCCGTAGGATATATTTTAAATAAGAAAGATTAAGGTTAAGAAAACCTGTTAGTAGATATTATACACTCTTTTGCATGAAATGATGATGATTTAAAATTCTGTGGTAGCACAAAGAATAGGAAGAAAAAAAGAGCTGAGAGCCGTGAAAGAATAAAACAAAAGCAAGGGGATATATTGATGGATGATTTAAGAGGTACATCAGGTCAAATGGAAGTATCAAAGATGGTCTGTATTTTGAGTCAGACTACTAGAAGAATGATTATTTCTGGTATTTATAATGGAGAAGCAAAATTTTGAAAAGGCTAATTAATAGGCTTTAGCTACATAGACCATACCTAGGAAAGATTAACCTTTGGACAAATAGTTTGTTTCATATAATTTCCTATTTTTATTTTTATTTCATTTTTTTATTTATTGATTGTTTATTTTTTAAGAACAGTTTTAGGTTTCCAAGAAAAATGAAAAGGAACAGAGAATTCCCATACACCTACTCCTCCAAAAGATGCATAGTCTCTCATTATCAATGTAGTACTTTTTCTTTTCTTCTTTTTAACAAGGAAGACCCTACAATGACACAGCATTATCACCCAAAGTACATAGTTTACCTTGGTATACATTCTATGGGTTTGGACTAATGTATAAGAGTGAATGTATAAGTTGTTGAAGATTCTAGTGTTAGGTCCTCACACTCTTTATTCAGCCATGCCTGTTATACTAACAAACGTGTCACAGGTGATCTTCATTTCTGTTATTTGTTCTTTTATCTGTTTTTTTCTGTTTAATTTTTTCTTAGGGTTTTCATTTCTCTGCTTACATTGTCCATCTGTTCTACCATGCTGTCTACCTTATTCATTAGAACCCTGACAATATTAATCACAGCTGCTTTAATTCCCAGTCCGATAATGCCAGCGTCTCTGCCAGGTCTGGTTCTGATGCTTGCTCTGTCTCTTCAATGTTTGCTTTTCTCCTTTTAGTACAAAAAAGCCTTGCAATTTTTTTTTTTTTTTTTGGTCGCCAGACTCGATGTGCTGGGAAACGGAACTGCTGCAATGGTCCTTTAGTAGCAGGAGGCTAAGGTGTGTGGGAACAGGAGAAGCGTTCATAGCCTGTGATTAACACAACCGTCTTTCAGTGAGCCTGGCCTCTGGACTGTGGTCCTCACAAGTGTTTCTCAGTTTTTCTCCTTCCTTACTTGGGGCAGGATGGCAAGAGGGGGCTCTGGTGAGCTAGTTTCTCCTGATGGCAAGCCTCGTTGTGAACAATGATCCGAGTGTTTCTTTTCCCCTTCCCCTTGTCAGAAGCACAGGGGTTTTTCTCAGATATTTACTGTGGAAACCAATTTGAGCTCCTGCAGGTAAATCTCACATATTGAGCCCTACTCTATCTAGATCCCTTGGAATTAGTAACCTTCAGAGTTGTGTGCACTGAGCCTCCAGCAACTTTATCAATTGCAGTTCAGGTTTCCTACCCCATTACAAGTTCTAGGGTGGTTTTTGCTCATGAGTCTATGCTGGTAAATCAGGCTTCCCTCTATCCACCGGTCTGTCTCTCCAATCTTGGGAGCAG
Source organism: Pteropus vampyrus (assembly GCF_000151845.1). Classification (NCBI taxonomy): domain Eukaryota; kingdom Metazoa; phylum Chordata; class Mammalia; order Chiroptera; family Pteropodidae; genus Pteropus; species Pteropus vampyrus. The sequence goes on along the minus strand of NW_011888808.1, from coordinate 5,084,927 downwards.
TGGTTTGCCCTGAGTTTTCTCAGCTTCTATGGATCTAAAAAGAGTTCAGCAAGACCTGTATACTGAAATTTATGAAACGCTACAGAAGAACTCAGTAATGTAGAGATACATAGAAGTCATAGGTCAGAAGAGTCAATGTTGCTGCGATGTCCATTTTCCCCAAATTGATCCAAAGATTTATGCAATCCCAATCGAAACTCCTACAGGCTTTTATATATAAATTGCAAGGTAATTATAAAAATTAAACGGAAAATGAAAAAGACCTAAAATAACCAGTTTTTTTAAAAGACCAAAGTTGGAGGACTAGCATTATTCAATTTTAAGACATAAATTATAGTCATCAAGACTGTGCTCTTGGTATAAATATAGAGAAATAGATGAATAAAATAGACAAGAAAGTCCAATAAAAGACCCACACATATATGGACAACTGATTTTTGATGAAAGTGCAAAGGCAATTCAGTGAAGAAAGAATGGGCTTTTCAACAACTGATTCTGGAGCAATTGGATATTCATAAGCAAAACAAAGAACTTCAATTCATATCTTGCACCATATACCAAGCATAATTCAAAGCATAATACAAAATTCTCTTATGTTTTCTTATCAAACTATAAGAAAACATAAGAGAACATCTTTTTGACCTTAAATTAGACCCAATCTGTTAAAGAAAAAATTATAAATCAAATTAATCAAAATGGAAAACTTTTGTTTTGCTTATTTTTATTAAATATTGTCATTGTAATGGTTTTATCAAATGATGCCTATGTAAAATATATTTTAAACATATTTTAATGATCTTAAATCAGTATTAAATTCTATTATCATTAAATAATAGAAACGAGAACAATAATGAAAAAAAGATTCCACGCATATGTGGAGTTCCAATTATTTACTAACAACTTTTACAGATACAGTATCTGCCTACTCCTTCCCGAAAATACTGGCACTTAAGCTTATAAAATAATAGATAAAGTTATAATTGTATTGAAAATGATGACAGTTATAGCATAGAGTTGCTGGCAAATATCTTTAAAATGAAAAAAAAAAAGAGAGATAAGAGAGGAGCGACTGTTGCTTCAATAGGTTTCAAAGCTTTTTTAGCAGAGAGCAGACATCCCGAATTATACAAACTCTCTTTTAACTCTTAGGATCAGTGTAGATTTCTGGAAAATAATATCTAACGTGTCCTGAGAAAGCTTGTTAAAAGACAAACATCATTGTGGTAAATGGTTTTATCACAAATAATCTAATCAATTTGAGTTTGTGTAAAGTTAGTGCTTTGTGATGTAAAACCATTTTGTGCATCGGATAATTTCTATACTCCAAGTATAGCATTACACGATGTGTTTTAATACAGTTTACATCTGTCATGTTGTATGCTTCACATGCTGTGGAAAGCTCCACTGTCATTGAATACACTCAAGAGAAATACTGTTTCACCATTAATCTTATTTCTAAAGCATGTTTGCATTAACCTTTAAATCTTCTTAATAATAAAACAAAAAAGAAAACAGATTGCTTACAAATCATTGTGGATGAAAGCGTAAATGTCAGTGCTGGAGTACTTAGAATGCATTGCCATATGAGGGAAGTGGAATGCAATCCTTTCAGTCCTCAAACCACTTTTTTATATCAACTATTTTATCACATCCTAAAATAAAATTCATGCCTAGCGGAGAACAATAACAGCAAAAAATAAATTGAAAAATTTTAATAAAAATATTCTAATAATAATATAAATGAAAAATAAAATTAATTATAATTTTAAAATATATATTTCCATACATACATAAATGTTTGGAGATAACTACGAAGAGTAAGTAATGCTACTCATGTTTGAATCAATGTATAATTCATTCATTTATTCACTCAAAGCATTTATTGAGTACCTACTAGGTATGAGATTCTGTTCTAGGCATTGTGAAAATAATAGCAAAGAAAGAGCAGAGTCTCCATCATGGGATCATAGCAGGCAGACAGAATATATACACACTAAAGAAATAAAGCACATGTAGTATATTAGTATATATGACATGCTAGGGGTGGTTTCAAAAATTCCTGAAGTTGATATCAACAGGGAAAAGCATTCTAGGCAGAGGGAACAAGTCGAAAGGACCTGTATGAGGAGAGGCGCATATGACATGTGTTGCAAGGTGAAATAAAAAGAACACTTTGGAAAGGTGTCGATCTAGGGGAGTGAGTAGGGGGGGTTTGAGGTAAAACATGAAGTCAGAACATGACCAGCAGTCATGAATCCAAGTACATAAGATGAGGTCGTTTTCAAAATATTGGGTCTTTATCAAAGTGAGATGAAAAGTCATTGAAATGTTTTGTGCAGACAAGCGACATGATCTGACTTACATTTTAATGGGATTACCTGGGATATTTTGTTGATAAAATAAGTGCGGGAAGGGAGATGGAGAGCAGTCTGGGCATCTTGGAGTTCTAGACTGGAAGGGAGTGGCAGTGGCCGTGATTAGAAGTGGACAGATTTCCCACACATATCAAGGGTATAACTGACAGCATGATTAAATCTTTCTAAACAATAGAATTCATTATAAGTAGATTTGCTGAGTAGTGATTTTATTAGTATATATTTTATGAAATTCTAGGTGTTTCACAGACCAATTTAATGGGAAAAGAGGTGAGGTCTTCAGCCAAAGATGCTACTATTTTGTTTTTGTTTTTGGCGTTACTTTTACCTCTGAGCAGGATCACATTTGAAGAAACTGTGCTGCTGTTTAAAAAACACTTAAGTATCATTGCATTGCACAACATACATGTTTTCTATAGTTTATTTAACTAGCCGTTTTGTTTTTAATGTTTTAATTAATGTTAAATTACTCTGGAAATATCAACATGCAAAAGTAACCAAATCTCCACTCTATGTAGAGATTATAATTTCTGAAAACTGTTCAAGTGACCGAAGAAAAAGAGAAGTAAAAGCTTAATGCGTTTCTTCTTTAGAATGTATTTGAAAGAAATTATTTACCATTATCTTTTCTTCAATTGTAGACATGTTATTAGACAACTAATGTTTCCTAAAACTAATCATTATTTTATATAAAAGAGGGAAAGTAAATATTTTGGTTGCTAGTATTAATTAGTCTTCATCACATTAAATTTAAAGTGGCAGGTAACATTCCTGATGTTATCAACTGACTTTTTTTATTTTTATTTTTTTGAAGCTTTTGGAAACATGTCCAAAATATTGATGAAATGTTGGAAACCAGTTGAAACACAGTAAAATTCAACGCAATAAAATAGACTGCTTTCTCTTCATCCACACTGAGAATTTTCAAGAAGTGAACTATGACAATATATCAATTTTTGCTACTGTTTCTACTCTGGGTATGCCTGCCACATTTCTGTTCTCCAGAGATAATGTTCAGAAGGACTCCTGTGCCTCAGCAAAGAATTTTAGGCCCACGCGTACCTAGGAGTGATGGCAAAATTCTACATCGTCAAAAACGTGGTTGGATGTGGAATCAATTTTTCTTATTGGAGGAATATACAGGATCTGATTATCAATACGTTGGAAAGGTAAGTCTGCATGAAAATGGCAAATATTTAGATTCTTTCCTTATATGTCTTAGACAATTCGAAGATCATTAAGGCCATCGGTCTTTATTAATTTGATTTTCCAAATATTCCTAAAGCAATTTTTGTTTATGGAATACAAATTATAATTTTAAAAAACTATGGAGTGAATGAATATAGCATGATAAAGATAGGAATTCATTTACCAGAATTAATTCTGTCTACTAACTCATGGATTAAAGAAGTACTAAAAGTTGCAATTTTAGAATTTAAAGTTAGAAATCAATGATAGTGAGAAAACTGTATGTCATTATAGTCAATTAAATGACAATGCATATACAAATAATATATGAATTACATTTACTGTTCACATTGCTGTTGACCTCAATAAGGAATAAAATACATGTTTAAAAGTTGTTTAATATTCTACAGAATGAGAAAGCAAATGTCATTAAAAATATGACCTAAGGCCAAAAAAATTTGCTTATTTATTAAAAAAAAACATTCCAGATATGTGTGTTATTTATTTTTCTTAAATCCCACAATGGATACATTTATGTAAGGGAAAAATAGTTTTTTTTCTATTATTATTATTGGTTGGATTGGTATAATTAGGCAGGTAAAAGTAGTTTACTTATTGTGATATGATGTGGACAAAGACAAGTTATTTATTCTATTTGATTATAAAAGATAGCAAGGAAAATTAGTTGTGGTTGGGAATGGAATGAGAAATGTGACATACCATTACTGTAACAGTAAATGCTTTTATATACTGCATTATATTAATTTCCAATTTTCTTTCTTGTCACTATTTGAATCTAATTGAAGTTAGATCATGTCTTAAGAAAGAATTCATTTTAATAGTTAGGGTTGCTATTTTTATAGACAGTCTATGAAAATATGTCAAGGAAAAAAGAGAGGTTAAACACACTATCAAAAGGAAAACATATAATCACATGCTAATGTGTCATATGTTAACACTATAAAATTATGATGGATACAGTATTGTGTTGGTGACCTTTGCATTAACCTACACTTTAATAGCTTCATCCAAATTATTAAGTGCTAAAAATTTTTGTTGTAAGAAAAATTATTTTTGAGAGAATACATGTTCATTGATTTTAAAGCACTTTGATATGTTTTTTTAAGTTCTAATTATTTCAGTTTTTTTAAAAATGTCTGGCAATATGGGAAAGGTGACATTAAAAATTAAATGTCATGTTGAGTAGAAAGGGAAGGAAAAGAAACAGCAACCTGAGCAATATTTATAGAAATCACACAGAAGCAGACTTATCACAGGCCTCATCTGATTGAATGATCAGAAAGTTCAGGTAAATTTTATGGTTGCTGCAATAGACAAATTTTAGTTTATGAAACCAATCACGTGAAAATATAATAATAGAAACCTGAACCATAGAAACTATAAATATTTTTTTGGTTCTTCCTGGACATAGCAGTTATTTGCTTCTTTGTATCTATTTTCCTTCATCTAGTACTTAATGAGGATTTAATAAATGGTAGTAAATTTAATTATCCTTACATTATGTACTCTCTCATGATGAACAAGCTGCTTCTTAGGTATTTTCATTTGTTCTCTCTCCAAAGAATATGATACATTGAAATCAAGAACTTTATATTGCTTTTTGTTTCTAGCTCTTAGAGAAGAGCTTAATATTTAGTTGATTAAATTGACCTGATTTGTATTGAATTTAATTCCCAGAGTCATCTGATACCAGTTGGTTCTTTGGTAGGAAAAACTAGTCTAGAATTTTAAATCACTATAAGCAATTAAAGCTGGTAAATACTTCAGATATATGCATCTTGATAGACAACTCAAACTTTATTCTTCCTTACTCTGCTCTATAAAAGCAAATCAGAAAATCTAAATGGGCACAGGCATAATTTATGACATGGTTTCACCAGTTCTTTTCTGTAGAGTATGTGCTTACCTACTGGATTAACAGAAATATATTAGATGCTGTAACTCTGAGTTTACTTCTAATGTACAGGGTGTCTATTTTTAGCTTATATTTCAAATTCATTTTGTATTTCTATCATTTATTCATGTCATGACCTATGAATAACTATTTTAAAATCTCCCTTGTCTATAGTATAAAATATACCTCTATTAATTACTTATTATTAAGTATTTTTATTGCATTAATAACTTTCACAATTAAAAACCTTATTTTTGATATATAAATTTGTATATGCCAGAAAAGCAACATGCAATATAGACTATTTCAATAAAAATACATTGCAATAAACTTAAGCTGAGGCTAAGATACTTTTTCTTTGTAAAGTACAAAAATTTTAAAATACGCTGAATATTTTTTCCAACATTACTTATAATGAATTTGTTACATATTCTTCCTTCTTTAAGAAATTTTACTTCCACTTTTTACTTCTTTTAGAGTAGGCATGTGATATTGATGGTAAGTGATTCAATGTCTCTAGGTTAGTTTAGGCATAGGAGTAATACATGTCCCATTTACATATAGGAATATAGTGGTAACACTCCATTGTAATGAGAAATATATTGGGAGCTCACAATAGGGATAGTGGAGAGAATTATACTGTTGGAGTGAGGACAGGACTAAAAAGCAATTGCATGAAGAGGGAGAAAAATTTCAAAATACCAATTAGCCAACCAAATCCTATTAAGAATGAATGGCATATAACTTCTCAGAAGAAAACCCATTACTGTTTTAAGAGTTAAAACAAAGGGAAAAAACACCTTGATTTCTCATTGAGTTAAGCTGAGGGAACCTTAGAAAAAGTGTATAACTGCCAATCAGAAGACCAAGGACATAACCTTGTTTCTGCCACTAATTTTCTCAATGGTTAAATTAACTAACTTTTATATATATTTAACATATATATTTATATAGAGAGATTTCTTTTTAATATGATTGCATCATATTAAATGCACAGTATGAGTATTTAAAAATCCATTTAGAAAAAAAAAAAGAAGAAATAAAGAGCGAGATAGAGACAAAGAAGAAGCCTAGGAACTTGTCACCATCACAACTCTGAATACCAAGATACCAATACCAACCACTAAGATACCAATCCAACCAATAATGAACTCAAAGCATTTTTCTTAAGCTCACAATGAATAAGAAGCATTTTCATCTAAATAATTCTATAAAATACATTCTAAACCAAATATATTAGGTTTAAGATCTCCTTTTATTTTTAGCAAGATAATCACAATATTGACCTTTTAAAAATTTTCTACATACAAGAAGATACCTACTCCTCATTTATCACCATCCTTAGCAAAGGGTTTTAAACACTGAACTTCAAGTAATCCACTTTTACACTTTGTTGCTTTTATATTGCAAACCTTCTATAAAGATATTCAAATTTTGCTGTTTAAAATTTGAGAAACATTGTGATTATGAACTATTTTTTATTAGTTTAATGTATTTTTACATTTAGCTTCTAACCATTGGTTCCCATTGCCTGAGTCAGTTGCCCTGGACAGATCATTTTAAATTTCTAGGCTTCTAAATATTCAAATAAAATAAATAATGACATTAAAGTCTTGAATTTACTTTTAGCTATAACAAATATAAAGTTTTAAGAGAATTGCTAATTTTATTTACTACACAAACTTTCTCTGTATTTTATGTAATAATTATTCTCAAGTAGAGAAAAGCATGTTAAAAATAGATTTTTAATCAAAACCAGAAATTGAGAAAAATCCCCAAACACCCCAAAATTAATAACATAATTCGGCAACGATAAACCTGATTCTGAGTCAGCATAGTAAATTAATTTGCTCTGGGAAGTAAAAACATAATAATTTATTTTTTTTAAATAACCAGGATAACTATCTATATATTCTTGACACAATGAGAACATATACCATCCAGAGACATGAAAGACATTCTTGGGGCCTGCAAGCCATTAAGACCTAACTGTATCTCATTGACACCATCTTTCTCTAAGTACAAAATACATATAGCATATAAACTCTTAAATTGTTGTTTGTATTTTTGAGTTCTCAGTTGCTTAACATTCTTAAGAAACAAAAACTATATTAAATTACTTTTTAATTTCCTATCTCTTTCCATTAAGAATTAATGACTTTCAACATGTAGAAAAATAATATTTGCTTTTTATTTTAGCAGATCAAGAATACTATAGATATTTAAAATTCTCTTTTCCTCAGATGATTACCTGAGCTCCCCTTTGATTCAGAGGCACATGGTTCCCCCTAGTTTACCATGGCTTTGTCCTTTCATAATTTATAACTCAAGATCCACCTTCACGCTCCTTCTTGAGTAGCTGATGACACTTTCTCTCTCTTTCTAACAAGCTTATTCTCTTTAGAACCAACTGCTTTTGTTTGTACAAGCATCTTACTGGTCATCTTACTTTTAAATATTTAAATGTTGTTTTAAATATTTTGTACTTTCTTACTCTAAACTGCCTTATTATTGAAAATAATGGAATGAGTCCTATATTTTGCTGATCTATCTCAACTCTATATCTTTAGTACTGTCTTATGAGAATGATAAATTCAGAATACCATAGGTCAGTGTCTAACTGGGGCCAATTTTGCTACCCAGGGGACATTCATCTACATGTGGAGACATTTTTAGTTATCACCACTTGTGAAGGTGTAGCACTACCAGCATCTTGTTGGCAGAGGCCAGAGATATTGTTGTTAAAGTTTCTAAAATGCACAAGGCAGATTCCTGTAGAATTATCCAGTTCTCAATGTCAGCAGTGCCAAGATTGAGAAAATCCACCCTAGACCTCCTTAGTTTGCTAGAGTCTTCTACATTTTCCTGAAGAGCTTAATTTTTATTTTATTTCTTTCTGGGTTCTTCTAAATCTGCTGTCATGTTTCTTCCCTTCTTCGTTGCCATTAGTGCTTGATCCAGCTTAGCTTTCTCTCAAGGCCTATTCTTCATGTTCGGTTTAATCCTTAGGGCTTAAATTTGGCTTCTTGATCATCTTTTTCTGTAGACTTGTGGGCTACATACAGCTGCTGTCAATAAATTATTTATCTCTCAATAAATAATCTAGAGGAGTTTCCAGGTACTACTCTGATATTATTAAGTACACAGTGGTGAAAATATAATTTCTTTATTCATAAAGTGTCTGCCTTTAAAAGAAGGAGAAAATAATAAATAAGAGTAACAGGAAGTTTAGGGCTGTGTCTCAGATATAGCACAGGCTTTAGAAGCCAGGAACAAAACAATAAGTGTCAAATCTTCCATGTTCCAGCTCTGTGATACTTGTAAATAAGGTGGAAATAAAGTAGTTTTGGAATTCGCATTACATGAATTAATGTTATTAAATGTCGAGATTGGAAAGTCAAGGCATATACTTTTATTTTTTTATTTATTCATTTATTTTTTTGGAAGGAGTTTTTGATGTGCAATGCTTCATAAAGAAGTGATCATTGGAAGTTTCTAGAAGAGCGATCTCCCAGAAACTAAAAAAATGTGATCCATGAGAGAATAACCCAACTTTAAATATTCATGAACCTCCGAAAAACCAACTGCATCCACAGTATTAGAGTTGTGTCCCTTTTGCTCTTAATAATAATAGGGTACAATCAAGTCAAACCTTGCTACAGCAGGGTGAGAAGTAGTTGGAACCAAGACGGAGAGAAGACCCTGTCCTGACCTCTCCACTGTAGGCTTCCCAGGATGAACTAGATCTCAAGTGAGCATTTGGAGAAACATCACATTCCATGAAAGATCAGAGAGTTGGAAACATTCTTTCGGACGTTTTAAAAACTGTAATGTTCTTGATACTAAAAATTCTCAGGTGACTTTTTTTTTCCCTTAAGAAATAAGAGAATCTTTATTGTTTATTTTAGAAACAATATGTTGAGCAAATAGACAAGCAAATATCTAAAGAGAAATACCATACATCAATTAGTTGTTTAAACTTTTACATGGACCTGTTTCTTTATACAAATATTAAAACATGAGAAACACCCAGAACCATATAGAATGTTAGACCATAAGGTGTAAACTCAGTAAAGCAAATAAAACTACAAAAGGTACAAAGAACGTGTGGCTATAAGAAATAATGATGTAAATACCATATATAAACTGGCTCGTGTAAAATACAATAATATTTAATGAAGTCAGATTTTCTAGAAAATAGTGCTAATTAGAGGTATTTTAATATGAATCAGGTATATAATCTAAACATAGAAACTTTTAGAAACATTAACAGCATTAAGCCAGTGCCACCCACTTGTGTTTCTGATTTTAAATTATTTTTGAAAAACTGCTTTGTTTTGATTGATTAAAAATATCTGAGGCCTACATTCTTATCAGGATTATCCATTCTTCTAAGGTTCTCAATCTTACACTAACATACTATTAAAATAAAAAAATAATTTTAAAAAATCAGATTTATATTTAGTCTAAAAAGTGCCTTCAGCTGGCGATACAGCTCAATGTAGTTTTAAGAGAGAGGCTGGTGAGGAATCTGATTTTAAACCAGTAAGATTTTTCAGGATACTTTAAACAGCAGATTTGAGTGGGAGAAAATATTTTAGCACTTCAATAGAGCTCAAAAGATAGTTATATACATGCTACCATGCAATTG
>NW_011888808.1:5069847-5074748 GCF_000151845.1 Pteropus vampyrus | reverse complement strand
TACAATCAAGTCAAACCTTGCTACAGCAGGGTGAGAAGTAGTTGGAACCAAGACGGAGAGAAGACCCTGTCCTGACCTCTCCACTGTAGGCTTCCCAGGATGAACTAGATCTCAAGTGAGCATTTGGAGAAACATCACATTCCATGAAAGATCAGAGAGTTGGAAACATTCTTTCGGACGTTTTAAAAACTGTAATGTTCTTGATACTAAAAATTCTCAGGTGACTTTTTTTTTCCCTTAAGAAATAAGAGAATCTTTATTGTTTATTTTAGAAACAATATGTTGAGCAAATAGACAAGCAAATATCTAAAGAGAAATACCATACATCAATTAGTTGTTTAAACTTTTACATGGACCTGTTTCTTTATACAAATATTAAAACATGAGAAACACCCAGAACCATATAGAATGTTAGACCATAAGGTGTAAACTCAGTAAAGCAAATAAAACTACAAAAGGTACAAAGAACGTGTGGCTATAAGAAATAATGATGTAAATACCATATATAAACTGGCTCGTGTAAAATACAATAATATTTAATGAAGTCAGATTTTCTAGAAAATAGTGCTAATTAGAGGTATTTTAATATGAATCAGGTATATAATCTAAACATAGAAACTTTTAGAAACATTAACAGCATTAAGCCAGTGCCACCCACTTGTGTTTCTGATTTTAAATTATTTTTGAAAAACTGCTTTGTTTTGATTGATTAAAAATATCTGAGGCCTACATTCTTATCAGGATTATCCATTCTTCTAAGGTTCTCAATCTTACACTAACATACTATTAAAATAAAAAAATAATTTTAAAAAATCAGATTTATATTTAGTCTAAAAAGTGCCTTCAGCTGGCGATACAGCTCAATGTAGTTTTAAGAGAGAGGCTGGTGAGGAATCTGATTTTAAACCAGTAAGATTTTTCAGGATACTTTAAACAGCAGATTTGAGTGGGAGAAAATATTTTAGCACTTCAATAGAGCTCAAAAGATAGTTATATACATGCTACCATGCAATTGCTTGAGTGTCTATGTGTGTGTAGCTAGACTACCAAATTAATTCAACATCAATAATATTTTGGAACCAAGATATTTTATTTTCTAGTGAATGGGGGGACACCTAATCTCCTACCCCCTAAAAACTCAGGCGTCTTCAATGTATGGCTGCATATTAACAATTTTTTAATATTTGCTCAGCCATTACAATTAAAAAAAAAATCCTTCTAGAAACAGCAAGAAATATTTGTTATCTTAACTACAGAGTTGAAATATTTTGCTTTCTCATATAAACATTAAGTGGTACACAGTAAATGGACAAGTGGTGTGTCTCCCCAGAAGACAAAACTGAACACAAAATACATGAATTAATAATGATTCTACCACATTGAACAATAATGATCTAGGTTTTTGATTAGCTCAAAACAATTTAAATGAGAAAGCCAAATTAGTAAATGTTGTTGCAATCAATGTAAGCTGGAAACAAAAAAGCAACTTTTCAAATGGGGTTAAGTGCAAGTTACTTTATAAATTTAAGTGCACTAGGTTCTAGGACATACTGGCATGTCTTCTTTAAAGAAAAGAAAAGTTAATAATCCATATGTGGTCTCTGTTACAAAATAATAAAGCACATACAAGTTCCAATATGCAATACTGCTCAATTTAATGTATCTGTAGTTGTAGTTCTGATCTTAGAAGCGGTGGTATGGTGGATTTCATATTTAAACAAATACAAACACCCCCAAAACTATAAACTACAAATTAGTCACATGATTGTGGTTTCTCAACCAAGAGATTTAAAACTTATGTCTACAGCAGAAGGCATATGCAAAGTCACCTGGATAATAAGTTCTATTTTATTATCTTGAATCATTATTTCAATATTTCAGTTTTTTTCTTTTTCTTTCTTCTTTTCTTTTATTATTATTATTATTGTTATTGTTATTATTATTATTTTGGTGTTTTGATTGCAAGAACAATGTTTATTTAAGGTTAGCCTCTTATAAAAGATTCAAGGCAATTTGTAGACAAAAATTTACCTTTCTAGCTTAAATTTTATTAAGTGGAACTTTCTTTGTCAGATATTTCATTTGTTTTCTTAAAAGTATTTATTTCAAAACACTAAAAATATAGTTTATAAAAACAAAAATAGTTTCACCCACAGACAACCAAACTGTTTTAAACAAAAATAAAATACTTTTTAAAAAATTTTTGTATTTTTATTTTTCTCCATTATAGTTGACATACAATTTTATATTAATTCCAGGTGTACAACACAGTGATTAGACATTTATATAACTTATGAAGTGATCATCCTGATAAATTTGGTACCCACATAGTTATTACAATACTAGTAACTGTATCCCCATGTAGTATTTCAGTGTTTTCACTTTAGATGTTCTGACTAGAAATATATAGTTTAAAAAAGACAGTTTTTAAAAAGAGATTTGCTTCCTACATGTAGTCAAATTAAGACAACATTTGTACTTGCTCATTTTGTGTTTTGTTTTTTTTTCTGTGATTGTTTGCAGGTTAATGTAGCAGCCTTGACATTGTTTCGTATTTGACCTATGTGAGATATGCCAGTAAATTTGAACGGAGTCTAGTATTATTATGTTCTTAGCAATAAGTGCTTTCCTAATGCTGTTTAAATACATTTATGTTTAATGTGGCCATAATGACAAAAGATACAAAAGCTTTTTAAATTTTAGAATAAGTGTTAAGCTTATGTTTAATCCTTTTTTGAAAGAACTAGATATTTTAGTCTTAAATTGCAAGATACAGGACCATTCCAACTGGGCATTTCAATCTATTTTCTGAGTGCTTTAGAGATAATTGCTAGGCAGTGCCAATTTTGAGCAGTGTTCCTTTGTACCTGTAAATTGGCCTCTGCATGCAGTACTGAGGTTAATGTAGACTTCTCTTTAGCCTTCCAGTATCCTTGGTGGCAGTAGTACATTTTATTCCTTTCTTGTCTTGTCTTTTCCATAAAAGTGACTTAAAAAAAAAATCCAAACATGACCAAACAAACAAAAACCCTAAGAAAACAAATAACAACAAGAAAACATTTAACTGCTCAATATATATAGACCTAACTTTCATGGTGGAATGGGAGTGGGAGGGTGTTGGTATACAGTTATTTTCTATCTGAACCTTATTAAGTGCAGCTATAAAAAGGATGGAGCATGAAACAAATATGGTAGATAATTTTAGTTAGAAAAAGTCTTTGAAGGATGATGTGTTAGAGGATGGCGAGACTCCTTGAGATGAAATGGTTACCAAAACCTTCCTGATGAGGGGACATTTGAACATTGAGATGAATATAAACATTATTCCCTGGTAGGTAAACACCACAAAATAAGGTGAACAGCATGAGCGTTTGCAGGGACTTTTTATACTAATTCTCATGTAAGGAGTAATTATAGCATTTTTAAATAAAAGCATGCCCTGCAGAACCCTGATGTTTTCTAGGCAGACCACCTCTTGATTTAATTCTCAAAATGCATAACAATGTTTGTGTCTTCCAATACAATGACATTTTAGTCAGCAGTGATATAGGGAAAATATGCTTACATCCTCAAAGCTCACTATAATATTTTAACACAACAATATTTAGGATGATCTTGAGCTGCATTCCAGATATACTTGGTAGAACTTCAAAACCACCCACAGATGGTTTCAAGATAACAAAGTCTGTCAAAAAGAATGTGCAACTAAGATTTTGTAAGCACTTAGAGAAACCATGCTAATTCCCCTTAAACTTTAAGTTATTGGGTAATAATAATTGAAGCGTTTTACATACTAACTATGTAGCATGTTAATCATATACAGAGATTTTACTCTGTCTTAGTTACTTTTTAGAAACAGAGTTGGTTTCAATGTGTAAACATTATATTTTTCCCAGTTAAAATTATGGGAAATAGGCTCCCTATTCGCATTTTAAAACAAAATGTCTACTGTCAAGTGTTGCTTATTTTAAAAACCCAACATAAAGGAAATTAAATAAGGAATGCTCATTTATAAATGACACCCACATTCATTCTTTTATTTATAGGTTCTTACTGATAGTAGTGGTAACACATATTTACTAAACTCTTCTATGAAGTTATTTATATAATATGCTATCAAATATCAGAGTTATTCATGTATATATGTGACAAGTTCATTTACGACCTTCATGACACAATAATACACATTCAATACCTAAAAATATAACTACACTCTGCTCATTCTACACTCTAGCGACTTACTAGCCCATCATACTGTGAGTGTTGTCATCTTTCCTTTACCCTCCACAGCCTAATTTTTTTGTATATTTCTCTCTCATAGTCACCATTTTACTACACCCCCACAGAAGCTTCCTCATCTCTTTTTTCCGTTTTTATTTTAGTTTGTTACATAGCATCTTTTAAAATTCACCTCTTTATATGTCCCTTGAATTTACTTTTATTGGACTGTGTTTTAGATAAAAAGATAATTGTGGATTTATTTTCTAAAAGCTACTGTTTCTTTGTTTTTAGGCCAGTGAATTGACAAGGACTAGTAATAGTTGGAATTACATAGAAGGACTTTAATTATAAGAGCAGAATGATAATACAAAATGACTCAAATTTTTTTCTGTGCCAAATAAGTTTTGAAAAACTTTACCTATTATTGTAAATTATTCAAATTCAAATAAAAATTTAATCTACAACTTAATCCATCATTTTTCAAATATAGAACTTTTAGGAAATTAATCATTTTATAATGAAGGTTATGTGAAATTTGAGTAGCTAGCTGACTTAGCAAAAACTCAAAAGAAATCTCTATTGATGAAAAATATATTAAATCTCACATAAACTTGCTCTGCAGAGTCTCTATATAATTTATCAGTAACAGGTGTGTGTTTAATGGCAATGAAACCTGTGAA
>NW_011888808.1:5060991-5069007 GCF_000151845.1 Pteropus vampyrus | reverse complement strand
AAGTGCAGCTATAAAAAGGATGGAGCATGAAACAAATATGGTAGATAATTTTAGTTAGAAAAAGTCTTTGAAGGATGATGTGTTAGAGGATGGCGAGACTCCTTGAGATGAAATGGTTACCAAAACCTTCCTGATGAGGGGACATTTGAACATTGAGATGAATATAAACATTATTCCCTGGTAGGTAAACACCACAAAATAAGGTGAACAGCATGAGCGTTTGCAGGGACTTTTTATACTAATTCTCATGTAAGGAGTAATTATAGCATTTTTAAATAAAAGCATGCCCTGCAGAACCCTGATGTTTTCTAGGCAGACCACCTCTTGATTTAATTCTCAAAATGCATAACAATGTTTGTGTCTTCCAATACAATGACATTTTAGTCAGCAGTGATATAGGGAAAATATGCTTACATCCTCAAAGCTCACTATAATATTTTAACACAACAATATTTAGGATGATCTTGAGCTGCATTCCAGATATACTTGGTAGAACTTCAAAACCACCCACAGATGGTTTCAAGATAACAAAGTCTGTCAAAAAGAATGTGCAACTAAGATTTTGTAAGCACTTAGAGAAACCATGCTAATTCCCCTTAAACTTTAAGTTATTGGGTAATAATAATTGAAGCGTTTTACATACTAACTATGTAGCATGTTAATCATATACAGAGATTTTACTCTGTCTTAGTTACTTTTTAGAAACAGAGTTGGTTTCAATGTGTAAACATTATATTTTTCCCAGTTAAAATTATGGGAAATAGGCTCCCTATTCGCATTTTAAAACAAAATGTCTACTGTCAAGTGTTGCTTATTTTAAAAACCCAACATAAAGGAAATTAAATAAGGAATGCTCATTTATAAATGACACCCACATTCATTCTTTTATTTATAGGTTCTTACTGATAGTAGTGGTAACACATATTTACTAAACTCTTCTATGAAGTTATTTATATAATATGCTATCAAATATCAGAGTTATTCATGTATATATGTGACAAGTTCATTTACGACCTTCATGACACAATAATACACATTCAATACCTAAAAATATAACTACACTCTGCTCATTCTACACTCTAGCGACTTACTAGCCCATCATACTGTGAGTGTTGTCATCTTTCCTTTACCCTCCACAGCCTAATTTTTTTGTATATTTCTCTCTCATAGTCACCATTTTACTACACCCCCACAGAAGCTTCCTCATCTCTTTTTTCCGTTTTTATTTTAGTTTGTTACATAGCATCTTTTAAAATTCACCTCTTTATATGTCCCTTGAATTTACTTTTATTGGACTGTGTTTTAGATAAAAAGATAATTGTGGATTTATTTTCTAAAAGCTACTGTTTCTTTGTTTTTAGGCCAATGAATTGACAAGGACTAGTAATAGTTGGAATTACATAGAAGGACTTTAATTATAAGAGCAGAATGATAATACAAAATGACTCAAATTTTTTTCTGTGCCAAATAAGTTTTGAAAAACTTTACCTATTATTGTAAATTATTCAAATTCAAATAAAAATTTAATCTACAACTTAATCCATCATTTTTCAAATATAGAACTTTTAGGAAATTAATCATTTTATAATGAAGGTTATGTGAAATTTGAGTAGCTAGCTGACTTAGCAAAAACTCAAAAGAAATCTCTATTGATGAAAAATATATTAAATCTCACATAAACTTGCTCTGCAGAGTCTCTATATAATTTATCAGTAACAGGTGTGTGTTTAATGGCAATGAAACCTGTGAAATAATTATTATGGTATTATAAATTTCTACCAAAGCCCTCTTATTTTCTTTTTCAGAGACAATATATAATTATATATTCAATTAAGTTCTGTCCTCATCGTACCGAAGAATAATGTTCTTTTCAGTAAGGAAAATGAAAAAGTGTGATGTATCTTGCTGTGTTTGCTCATTAATGTGTCATACTTGGTATATGTTCATATATTTAAATTCTCAGTTGCTTCTTATTAAAGCATAAGTAGAAGAGGGAGCGTTTAAATAAATTTTCTGAAGTGAATACTTAAATATTCACATAAGTTAAATTTCTACATCATTTTTACTAAAGAATATTATTTATTACATTATTATTATGTTGCTAATTAGAAAACTGCATTTCATGGCATCTGGTAATTATAACTAAAAGTTAAAATAAAGAAAATATATGTTTCCACGTAGATGGACTACATATAGGAAAGGGAGCAGTAATTTTGTTGGAATATAATATATAAACTTTTGATTCTCTCCTTAGAACACTAATCCACAGTAGGCAAAGGGTATTTTATATAAATTTTAGATTTCCTCTTTAATAAAATTCTTTTACTAACTTCACATTTTAAACTATACTTTATACATTTATAGATTACATAAAACTATTAATTCAGAATTTTAAATTAAGATGTTAAATCTCAGCCCAGGATTAAAATTATTTTATCGAGTAAGAAGTTGAGCTGTAAAAATGTGTACTATTATAGAAATTTTTCTAAAGGAACATTTGCTATTTTGGCTGCTGCTTAAATTGAATTGCATCACTAAACTTCACAGTTAAGTAGAGTCTCTTCCAAATATCCCCAAAAAGCTCCAAGACAACTGAGCTTTTCAATTTTTCTTGACACCCATTCTGTCACTATTTCCAAGCCAGCAGTGAAATCTAACACCAAATTTAGTTCATATGTGTTTGCTTATCCTGAGTCCAGCAGATCAGAGGTATAGAATTGTGAGTCACAAACGAACTCTCTGCATCTGGATTGCCAGGCTTTCTCTTATTTCTTTTTACATCTCAGACATTCAATGAGGGACCACTTGCCTTTGTTATGAAATAGGTATGTTTATTAGTATATATGCTGGTGATGATATTTTCAGCTTTATCTGAAGATATATTTGGCCTTATGTTAAAAAATTAATCTTAGTAGATGTAGAATATTAGAATGGCAGCCACTCAAATCATTAATAGATTGTTGCTATTGAGATACCAGCTGACAGTCGGCCAGCTTGCAAGAGTGCATTATTAATTTTTCAAGATGGTTGCATGCCAGTTGATGCCATGGTGGTAGTTTTAAAATGAGCATGGCATGATAGTTATACCACAGGAACTGGCAGACTCTGCAAATCAGGACTCCTACCCTGAAGAGATAGCTGTTAATGATTTTCCAAGTCACCACTGTAGATCAGCATTTTTTTTTTCATGAAGATATTGCTAGAATAGAATAATTTGTGAAATGCCTAAGTATGTTTCTGGTATATTGTAAATACTCAAAATTTGTAATTTCTTCTTATGTCCTTGCTACTCTAACCACTGTCTTAACTTCAGTTCTCATGGATTTCTTCATTATTTCATTGCTCTTGTACTGACCTTGACTCAAAACTGGATAATAATGCTTCCTCACCCCTGACTTAATTTATTTTCCTGTCACACGTTTCCTCATATATTCCTTTTTCTGAGGCATTTTCTTACTGCTGACCCCTGTAGCTTTTAGCATTAATCGATATCTTCTTAATTGAAGCTGATCCTATAGTCTTTTACATCCTATTTTTGAAAAATTTTTTCCCACTTCTTAACATTTTTTCCTATTGTCTCTACAATCTTCGAGGTTCTTCATGAACCTCACTATTAAAATGAACTGAAGTATATCAGTCATCGGTATATTTACCCTCTATATACAATCCACAACTGACTACTGAGATGTTGGTTATGATGGATGCCACAATAAAGTGAGAGTTGGTTCTTCCGAAAACGTTTAATTTGGATCTTTATTGATGCAAAATTCCATTTTGAGTAACATGTGGCTTTTAAAAGAAGGAATGTGTTAATGGACACTGTTTCTCTTCTTTCTTCAGGTTGGATTTTGAAAAAGCTATCAGGAACAAATCTTTATTTAAATAGGTAATAAACCAGCAGGACTTCAAAACGAGAGGCTACTAATACATTCTTCATCTCACACTATAGTGCATCTAGGCAGGTAATAACTTCCTTTGAAAAACCAAAATGATTTCAAAGTATTCCCAAACATAGTTTGAGCCTAATTGGTAAAATTTAAATGATGCCAAAGCAAATTTGATTAAAAATGTGAATCCCCAAAGTATAGTAAGTGGATATTTTCCAGCTATTCTAGAGACAGTTTTTAAAGCTTGAGATCTGAATAGATAGAAATACAGAGAGCATTTTACTAGTATAAATTCTTTTCAGTCATCAGATAACAAGCAAATAGCATATATTCTCTGTTATATGATACAGCCTTTTAGAATATATATTAGGGAGTTCCTTGGCATGCACACCTGTAGAAGGGAGATATAAGAATTAGAACTGGAAAAAGAGAAAGTTAGTTGGTCAGCGATGCAGGTCCTACAGCCTAAGCCTATCTTGTGGGTTCTCTGGAGCTTAAATACTCCATCAGAATCTTTCATTGAATTGACAGCCAGACCCTTACACCTCTAACTCCTTCCGATTCTAGATGGGGCTTTCCCTCAGAAATAGTGACCTGGGTAAGGCAGCTCTCTGAAGTTGAGGTAATCCGTGAAGGGGATTTCACACAGCTGCAACAATGTTCTGTTTTTCCAGACTGAGCTGTGGGCAGAAACTATGTACAAACCACAGATAAATATTTTACCTTATTGTTTTCAGTTCAAACAAAATTGAACAGAAATATTTTATCACTTTTAAAATTATACGAAAAAGTTCCTACAGATTAATATCTCTAAGGAAATAATGGATCTCAGTGCAATAGAAAACCGGAACATTTCCAGACAGAAATAATTCTCAAGGAAAACACACTTGCTCACACAGATACACAGAGAACTATATCTTATCAAAAGTGTATAAGTTTAAAAAAAACATATATTTTGAATTAAATTTACCAAGTCTACTAAAATTTTGTAAAAAATGAATTATTTAAGAAAAAATATGGAGTCATTTAAAGTAACAAACTTACACGAATTGTTTTAGAAATTACATTAATGTTTCTGAGGGAAATCTTACAATAGAAATTATTTTTGAAATATCTCAATGGATCTTTAGAAGCATGCATTTATAGCATTTATTTTAGCATATGTATAAAAGGCATTACACATTGTGTGTATTAAAATTAGTATGCAATGATGTTTCTAAAATTATTTCTTTCATTGTGGTAAAATATATATAACATAAAATGTATCATTTTAACCATTTTTAAGCATCTAATTTAGTGGCATTAAGTATATACACATCATTGTGTAACTATCAATGCCATCTATCTCCAGAGCATTTTCATCATCCCAAATTGAAATTCTATATCCATTGAACAGTAACTTCCCTTTCCTCTCTTTTCCGAGTCCCTAGCGAATACTATTCTATTTTCTGCTTCTATGACTTTGCCTGTTTTAGGTACCTCAAAGAAGTGGAATCACACAATATTTGTCTTTTTTTTTGCCTGGCTTATTTAACTTAACATAATATTTTCAAGGTTCATTCATATCGTAATATGTATCAGGAATCCATTACCTTTTAAGGCTGAATAATAGTTTTGTACGTATGTATTATATTTTTTTTATCCGTTCACCTGTCAATAGACATTTGGGTTGTTATTACTTTTTGGCCACTGTGAATAATGGTGCTGTAAACACTGTACAAATATATGTTCGAGTCTCTGCTTTCAATTCTCTTATGTATATACCCAGATATGGAATTTCTGTATTATAATAATTTTATATTTACATTTTTTGAGGAACCACCATGCTGTTTTCTAGAGTGGCTGCACCATTTTACATTCCTACTAGCAATACAAAAAAGTTCCAATTTCTCCACATCCTGGCCAACATTTTTCTTTTTTTGTTTCATTGATAATAGGCATCATAATGGGATCTCATTGTGGTTTTGATTTGCCCTGAGGACTACAGATGCGGAACATCTTTTCAGGGCCTTATTGTCTATTCCTCTATGTTCTTGGGAGAAATGTCTATTCAAGTGCTTTGTCCATTTTTAAATCGGAATATTTATTTAAAATTACTTAATTTTGAATGATTTTTAATGCAAATTAAGAATACTTTTTTATGCCTTGTGTTCCTCTATAGAGGTTATATGGTCAATACATTATTTTTCTTTGATTTCTATTCTCTATCTATTTATGTGTGTATATATATATATATGTATTTCACAACAAGCCTAATTTTAAGAAAGTATCTTGAAGTTGCTTATATTAAAAATTAAAACTAAAAATATGCAATTAAGGCAAACGTACTATAAAATAACTCATCTAAATTATTGACATTGTTCAAATCATAAGGTTAAGAAAAGACTAACTGTTCTAGCCGCAGAGATACTAAAAAAAAATCTAATGCCTAAATGCAGCACATGATTTGAGGTGCGTACTTTTATGACAAAAGCTATTATTATAAAAATTGGTGAAATTTAAATGGAGCCTGAAAATTATAACATCAATGCTACACATTAGTGATTTTAAAAGATGGCTTTAGATTATATAAAAGAATTCACTTGTTGGTAGGAAATACCAACTAAAGAACTTAGGAATGATACAGTGTAATAAGGTGACAACTTACTCTCAAATGGTTGAGAAAACACTCTTATACTGTAGTTTCAACTTTCTATAAGTTTGTGTTATACATTTTTTAAAAAAGAGCTTATTTCTCCCCTTAAATTAGTATACCTGTGATTGTATTTTTATTTACTAATTGCAACAATTAAGATCTTCAGTATTATGGTAAACAGAAATAGTGAGAATGGAATATCTTGTCTTGTTTAGAGCTTACAGGGAAATTATTCTGCCTTTCTACATCATGTATGATATTAACCACAGGAATTTCATAGAATAAATAAAAAATAAGATTTTGAAGTTGCTTATAATGAAAAAAATAAAAATATAATTAATCCTGATAGTCTTATAGATGTTTTTCTGAAGAGTATATTATGAGACACTTTGAATCTCATGCTCTGCCATAATTTATCAGTATGATTACGGTCAATTATTGAATCATGGGGTTTCCAGTTTCAGCACAATTAAAAACAGAGTAATTGATGAGATTAAATTTGAGACACCATTACATTCTTTACATTCTGTAATTTTATATTGATGTGGTTAATAAAAAGAAACAAAAAAATATACTGATAGGTATAAGAAGGTATGATAATAACTCTTGACTTACTTAACCTTTCTCTATAAATCTCTTCAATAAAAGTATTTGTTAAATTACTGAGGTGTAATTTATGTATAGCATGTTTCCTTATAAAAATTGTAATATAGTTATGTAAGTGTATATTTTTAAATTTACACGAATGGCATTTTTCTAAAATAATTAGATTTATAATATTCTGCATCTATAGTGTTGAATTTAGTTGTTGCACAGTATTTAATTATATGCACCTACCAAATTAAAAACAGAAATAACAAACAACCTTCCATCAGCCCTACTCAGAAAGATTTTGATTTAATTGGCCAACCATAAAAGCTAGACTTTGTTTGCTTGTTTTAATTTTTAAATTCCTGTGCATGGTCCACAGCGGAAACCGAAACCTGACCCTGGCCTCCCCTAAAGTTCTGAATCCTTGTTTTTAATTAATTATTATGGTCCTTGTCCCATGGCTTCTTTGTAATATAAATTACAGAGGGCAAGATAAGGGAAAAGAAGAATGCAATAGGGTTACTACTGATGGATTGTTTGAAGTTTGTCACCAATTAACCTTAAATTAAGTTCACAGTAAACTTTCTATAACACTGCTAGAAATGTATAGAGTGTTGCCTTTTTCTTCTTCCCACTGAAATTTATCTCATAATTTCCTCGTAGAATTATTTATTACTTGTTTATTTATTTAATTTAAGACTTTATTTTTTAATAGCAGTTTTAGGTTATAGTATAACTGAAGGGAAGGTACAGATATTTTCCACATACTCTCTGCTCCAACACATGCAAAGACTCCCCCGTTATCAATGTCAGTCAAAGTGATACAACTGTTAGAACTGATAAATCTACATTGAACCATCATAACCACTCAGAGGCCAAGGTTACATTACAGTTGCCATTGAT
>NW_011888808.1:5031298-5060136 GCF_000151845.1 Pteropus vampyrus | reverse complement strand
TTAGCTCTAGGTTTTCTCCTCTGCTACTTTCTAGGAGTTTTTAGTTTTGCCTTTTACATTTTGGTCTATGATCCATTTTGATCAAATGCAAATCTGTACCAAACACATATTTCTGAAGTAACTTATATGTAGTATGAGATTTATGTTAATCCCCTGATATTTCAATTTTCAAATTTCATAAGTATTTCATTTTATTCATATTGTTTGCTATGCATATAAACATAATATTAGCACTATATTTATAAAAATAAAACATATGTAACACTTTTAAACATTAAATAATCAAAGTATTATGTTACCATTTATTAAGGGCATAATACATGCCAGTTTTTGTGAGGCACTGTAGTTGCCGTAATTTATACAGCACTATTGCAATACAAAGATTGTTATTATTACTTTACCAGGAGGAACCTGAAGCTTAAAGAAGCTAGCTATGATATCCAGTTACTTGGCTATTAAGTTATTATGCAGCTAAGATTCAAATCTAGTACTGTCTTGTGAGAAAACTTCTATTATTTCACTATTGTACACTAGCATATTAGTAAATAGATGTAAAAAATCACAGATAAAACACAGCTTTTCTTTATTTTATTTTATTTTTGTGGGTAGCATTCTTATTGAATACATAAATCTATCAGCTATACATTTCAACCTGAAATTCTTTTACTCTTAAAAATACCAACAACCATTTATAGAAGGAACCCCGAAGTTTCAACTCCAGCACACATTAGTAGACAAAGTTTTTGAAACAATGACCTAATCTCTGAGTCTCAGTTTCCATATTTTTAAAGAAAATAATAACATCTACTCATGCAAGTTTTAATTTTGGAAATCAAAATTAGATGATGAACATGCAAACTCCTTAAACTCTATCAAGCCCCATCTAAATGCACAACATTATTATGATTTAGGGCACACATCAGTGAAAAACACAATGGCTTCTAACAAAAAGCATATTTAATTCAATGCAGTTTTAATCACATAAATGAAAAGAGGAATCTAAAGGAATTACCTGGAAATAGAAGTGGCAGTGTAAATAATAATTATATGTCAGCCATGTGCTGTGTTGGTGGTTGGACTTCCTTCTCAATGTATTTTCCTGTAGACACATGCAAGGCAAAGGAAGTGTGTAGAATATTAAAACACACACACACACGGCACACTTACACACACACACGCAGCACACATAGAATTAGAAGTATTTCCAAATGAAATATAATTACCTTACTTTAATTTAATCAGAAGAATGTCAGGACATCTCGCTCTTAGTTGAGCAGCGAGGATCACGGATTAGCTGTGTAAAATCATCCAAAAATGTCAATTTAAAGGCAAAACACAAATATTCAGATGTTCACAAATTTAGAAATAAAATGATGAAAACTAGTAAGTCATGTAAGAGCAATGATATGAAAGTAGCAAGATATCAAAAAGTCACACTTCAAAACATGAAAAGTGTGGCCATACGTTTAATTTGTTGTTTGGTCTAAAGCAGTATATCAACTGAAATCTGGTCTCTAAAATAAACTGATCTTTTTTTCCCTTTTTAATCAGTTCCAGAGTTCCAAATAAAAATTCTCATTCTCCATTTTTTGAATAATAATTTTAAACTACATTGCAATGTTACTTTCTTTTGAAATTTAGACTTTGTTCTTAAAATATTTTGCAACCTTTTTTTTTTCTTTAAACTTCATCAGTTACTTTTTTAACCCCTTTTATTGTCAGATGCATTCATTTCTGATAATGTTTTAACCACAAATTTCCTTGTATCGGAACATATTGTTTTTATTTTTCCTGAGAGAATATGTTTTCAGTCAGCCAGAAACCTTTTAAGTTTTTTTCTGCCAATAAACACATTGTTTAAGATTTAAAAAAAAAGTATCACAGGGTGAATCAGTCCAATAGTGAAATGTCTTGAGAAAGGATTGTTATTTGGACATTGGTCTAGCGTCAGTTTATGCATATTTTGTAGGTATGCATTCAGTTGGTTAAAACGGGGTAATTTGTTAAGAATGTTTCATTTGTGCGCAGACATATGTTTATGTACAAAAATTCATAGCCCCAAAATGTTACAAACAACTAATAAATTTCACCAGATGTCTATTCATTAATAAAATTGTCTGTGATATACAACTTGGCTAAAGCAGATTTGTAGGATAATTTGCCCGAAAAGTAAAATGATCACAGCTTATTTTCCTTACCTGTTTATTTCAACTAAACAAGGGGAAAATAATTCCCTTGAAACCTGTTTGCTAACAGCATGATTATTTGTGTGTACTAATAAAACAAAATAGAGAAACAAATGCATGTTTTTATGAGAAGAATTGTCCTAGTAAAGAGAACAGTTAAAACAATTCATACTAGCCACTGCCGCGTCCCCACACACACCATGCCACCCTAGGGAAAATGTTTGCCTTTAAAGAATAGGATTTTTAAAAATCACTATAAAAATAACAAAATAAGATGGCTGAATGAAATAAGAATATGCTTGTAAAAACATATACTGGACTATAAAATACATAATTGTAGAATATTTCAATAACTGATATGTTAAATTTCTTATTGGCAGGTCATAGCAAGGTAAAAACAAAAACTTAGTCATCATTGAACAACCTGATTCTAACATGGTGTACATGCTTTGCAAGCGTTTGTTGAACCAAACCGAAATAAATTTTAGTGATCTGGATAGCTTTTCTTACAATATTCTTTGATTTTTTTATTCTCTGATCCTTTTTCTCTTTCAGTTTTTATGCTGATATCTATATGTCTTGATTCTTTTTTCTTTAAGCCCAAAAGCATACCCTGAAGAAGGTCATGAATTTTAATATCTATTAAAATATATCCTTATTCCTTTTGGTGATTGAATAGAGTTTTCCAGATAAAGTGTGGTCACTGATGATAAAAATATAGTTTTTGAAATTAGTCTTCTACATTAATTATGATTTTTAAAATTTCCATCCCAATAAATTTTTATTACTTTATTTAATTTCTTGTCATTATTTTGTCATAGTGGTTTTGCTTGCTAAAAACATAAATAATCTAGATGAATAATTTAAATTCTGAATATTCTGGAACATTCCAAATCCTGATCATAGCTTATTATAATAAACTGTTAAACAAATTTAATTACGTAAACTCTGTATATAATTTCTGTTTAAACAAATATTGTGAAACAATAAAATATACTAGCTTTGTGTTAAACAGTCACAGTTACAGATCCACTTACCTCAAAACATAAGTATTTCTCAACATTACTTCCTGAAAGTCTTATAGACTTTTAACAGTTAAATAATCTTTGGTTTATAATATACTTATTTTATTACTCTCTGTTTTAAAAATATACTTTGTCTTAATATCACATAAAATTTTAATAAGCTCAAAAGCATTTTATTTTTAGACTTTGTATCTTGTTTTAAAATACTTGAATTTGGGGGTTGGTTAAAAGTTTTAAGCAAAATATAAATTTTTTTGTAATGATTTCTCAATGGAGTTAAAAACAAATTAAATTCCTGCTTGAGAAAACTTGCATCATTAGTTGTATCTTCAATCCATTCCATTCATACTATTTTGTTTAGTGACTATATCAAATTTTAAGTAATTGTTAAATTCAGCAGGGAGGATTTAGTTGAAATATCATCAGTGGCTACAGCAGCTGAAGTATTTTGTTCTCATAGGCAGAGATACTTATTGGCAACCTCAAGCCTTTTTTTTTTTTAACTGAATGAAAATTCATCTCATTTTCTTCTCCCTTGACTAATGACTAAAAGATGCAAGCAAGCAACTTAGCTGAAAAAATGAAATTAAGCTATTGAATTTCAATGGTGTGTTGTCTTTATTTTTATGTGAAAAGGATCACAAATGAAATTAAGCATGAAATTATATGGAAATATGTTGAATCCTTTTTTCAACCAAAAATTGGTTCTATTTCACTAAAAACAGAATGGATACAAATTGAAAATGACAAAGGAAAATAAGAATCATTATTTAAGGGTATTAAAATAGAAGAAAAAATATCAAACGTTTCATAGTTAGCAATAATGTCAAATTATAAATAAAACAAAAAATCTTCAAAAATTTCAACTTAAGAAATTGTCAAGAAGATATTAGTAGTAAATAGAAAGCATATAAATTGAAATGTAAGAAGTAAATACATAATAAAAAAGAAATGATTTTTATAATCCCACTTTTATTTGTTTTCGAATTGTATAATACGGTATTAACCACAGAAAGCCATCCACCCCCTTCACCACATCAGCACAATCCTCACACATCAACACTTTTTGTAGAATTTAGGCAACAGAAATGAGATTATCTAAGCAAACTTGAAAAGAATACTTTCAAATATACTTTATAGTTATGATATTTAAACAAAAAAACATGAAAACATTTTTGAGATTAAAATTTATTTGGTTTCAAATTAAAATTAAATTGGTTTCAAATATGTGAGAGTATATATAAAAATATATTTGTGAATAACTAGAAAACAAGTAAATGTGTAATAATTATCAATGTGTATAAATAAAAAGAATAAGTTATGCTCAATTAATTTCCTTTATTATAGGCTGTCACACATACTGTCATAATAATTTTAATTATCTGATTTTCTATTAGTTAAAATAGATTTAAAACTATTTTTAATAAAGATGTATTAAGTATGTTTTTAAATATTTTAAATCCATTTTTTACAATCTTATAGTCATTAAATTTTAAATATCACCCAATAAATTACTATTTAATGGTTAGTTTAAATACTTTGTTTAATCGTTAGTGGTAAAGGGATTTTTAAAAGGTTTTTCAGTAAGGATGGACCTTAGACTTAGTGATTTTAATTAAACTTTATAAATAAGGTCTGCTAATTATACAAAGTAATTACATACTTTAGATTTTAAATATCCTTGAAATTTGGCAATTCTCCAGCAAAAAATAAAAACTAATACAACCTTCGTAGTTATATTTTATTTAATAATGTAAATTAAACCAGTTATTTGTAGAGCAATTAGAGCTACAATTTCAGTTTGACTCAGTACAATTGCATCATTTTTTTTTTTTTAAAGAAAGTTAGTTTCCTTCAACATAGTAGCCTAATAATGTCTTGGTTATTTCCTTTCCCACCTACAAAAAAAGAAAATAAAATGATACATATAGATTAGAAGCACAGGGAACAAACTGATGGGACTTCAGATGAACAAAATTATGAAGACTGTATGGGCAACTGAAAGTGAATGAGTGACTTTGATAGCTATACCAACCATCAGGACTGAAGTTGATGTAATAAGAGTAATACAGAAGAAAACTGAGATGAAAGTATTATTTTTAACTTTAATTTAGACTCTTTGATCAGTTTACTTCCTCCCTAACAATCAGCTATATTGATTGGCTTCTCCTTTCTACCTCCTACCTCCCACCTTTATTAACAGCATAAGAACATTTAATCAAATATCTTCCTAGAAGTGATCATGGCTCTCAAAATTGTATATTACCTATACCAATATCTATGCATTGTAGTGGATATGGGACCTTGTTATTTTCACGTTGCCCATTTGCTCAGTTTATTTTGAAGTTCTTGATCCCGATAGACATAATCTATCCTAGTAGGAAGATAATTTTTCATAAACATCTCACATTTTGTCACTTCTAGGTATTAACAGCCAATATGCTTAGATTAATCTAATTTACAGTCCAGAATAGTACAAATAGAAAATAGCTCAGCAATATTCCAGGATAGTAGAATTCCCATGAAGATTCATTTACATTCCAGAGAAATGAAAGTCATACTAGAAGTTCCCTTAGGAGTTTCCTGGGCTCAGCGTCTCTTAGCTGTGACACCAGCTCATGCACAGTGGGTTCACAATGCTACATCACCCCCTTGGGACTTGGAGAGCAAGAGAAACTGATGCAAACATGAAGCTTAGGCTGCCTGCTCGGCTTAGAGTAATGAACTGTCTAAATCTATTTTGGTTCATTGTGTCTTTTGTGGCAAATCTGTGGAAGTGTGGCAGCCAATCTAGCAGATGCCATCATTCACTGCTTAGGGACAGCTTGGCTGCTTGATGATCCTATTTGGACTGCATGTAGTCCTCATGCTCACTTAATGGTCAGGCTTGCAAGGAAGGAGAAAAGTCATTTAAGCCTCTTAATGAACCTTTTTATACAAATGTAAAAGAATAACAAAATGTCACTAACACTTTAGAAAATCCCACAGCTCAAAAAAAGAACCTCATTTAATAAATGGAGCATCACTCTCCAGGGGAACAAGAAATAAGTCACAGAAGAGTAAAGAACTTTAGAATAATTAAATCGTATCTTCTAAGGGGACGGAAAAAATGTAGGACATTTTTATAAAAAGAATCATTTGAAAAAAAATATTTCAAATGATACATAAAGCAAATTTAAAAAGGGGGCAATATGGATAAAACAAAGAGAAATCCAGAAGGTCTACTAAGCTTCTAATAGGAAACCTAGACAAAGAGAGAGAGGAAGAGAGGGGAGGGAGGAAGAGTGAGAGATTGAAAGGATAAAAATCAGAACAGAAAATGCAGAGATAATGAAATATTAGATGACAATATTTTTTCCAAAGTTTAGGAAAGACATTAAAATTATTTTCACAGGATTTTAAAACCACAAGAACAAGATTGTCAGTCCAAATATACCCAGTGTGTGTGTGTGTACGATAATCAAATGAAAATCAGAGTCTGACTAGAAAGTTTCAACAGCAGAATTGGGTTTTAGAAAAAAATTGCATAATTTCCAAAATTTTCTGAGGAAAAAATTGTTTAGAACATAACATTATATATCTAGTTAAATTATAAATCAAGCCATTTGAAGAAATCTGTTATTATAAATCAGAGAAAAATAAATAAAGCAATTTGAAGAAATTAGAGAATATGTAGAGAAAAAATTTAAAAATTCCAATTTCTACAAGTATGCAAAAATAAATATATGCTAATATATAATGCAGTATTAATTTGTATTTGTTATACTCAAAAAATAAAATAGATTACTCTTCTGGTTAGCCTTCGCTGCCAAACACAATTTACGACTTTGGACTAAACAATAATTTTATCATTTGCTATGGTTTCTCCACCTCTCTCTCTCTCCTAATCTCCCTGTCTGTCTCTGTCTGTTTGTCCATCTGTCTGTCTCTGTCTGTATCTCTGTGTCTCTTTCTCTCTGTGGCTCGGTGTCTCTGTCTCTCTGTCTCTGTCTCTGTCTCTGTCTCTCTGTCTCTCTCTGTCTTCTCTTCTCTGTCTCTCCCTTCCTCTCTCTCTCTCTCTTTCTCTCTCTCTATCTCTTTCTCTCATGCTCCTTCCATGCCTAGATGGGATTCCTCAGAGCCTGATCACTTCAGAACAACTGGACCGCTTACACAGTGGCTCAGGGCTATAATCCAAGTATTTACGTCCACAAGGCAGAAGTCTTGTCACTTTTTCCGAACCAGTCTTGAAAGTCATGCACCGTCACCTTAGCTATATTTTGTCCATCACAAGAGGTTCAAGGGGAAGGGAATTGAACTCCACCTCTTGATGGGGATTTCAGAGGAGAAGTATTGAGCTCTTTCTGTTGATTAGGTGGTAACAAGTTATTGGAAGAGGATATAGGATGGAAATGTTGGTGCAGCCACCTATGGAAGATACTATCTACTAGATATAATACACACACACACACACACACACACACACACACACACACACACACATATAAAATTTAAAATAAATTAATTCACAGAGAAAAAAAATCATCCTTGTAATTTAAAGATATGATACCAAATACAAAAATCTCCATAGATGACATGGAGAATAATATTAAAAACATAACCTAGAAATTAAAGCAAAAAGACAAAAAAATGGAAAATTTGATTTAAGGATCAATGAAATTAAAGGGATAAACTATAAGGAACAATATCTGAATAATAGAAGTTCTAGAACAAGAAAATATAGAGGAGACTGGATATCAATGAAAAATCATTAGAATGTCCCAGAACAGAGCAAAATGAAATTGCAGAATGAAGGGCCTGGTGAGTATCTTGCAATTATGATGGAACTATAAAAATACCAAGGAATGATACCATAAAATTTAAGAAATCTGGACAAAAGATTCTTCCAGAGAAAATTAAATCCAAGTGCCTATACAAAGATCAAACATCAGAAAGATGACAGATATCTTAACAGCAATATTAATAATAAGATGTTGAGGTGGTATATTCCATATTCTCAATAAAAATAATGTTCAGCCTTGACTTCTTTGCCTAAGAAAAGAATACATGCGCATCAATATTTGGATATCACATCAAAATCAAATAGTAACAAAAAAAAAAGGAAAATGTGCTAGAGGTTGGGAGGCAAAGCATTCTGGTGAAGAAAGATCACAGGCTAACAGCTGTAAACAAAGTCTGAATCTCAAACAATTCCTTGGGATATGTCAGAGGCTCTGAGAGATGATCTTCAGAAAGATGAAACCTGTTTAGCTTCAGTAGCTTGGGGGGAAATTTAGGCAGTTGCAGAAGAATTTGTGGTAGAATTTAAAGAAAGAAAGAAATAGATAGATAGATGAATGAATGAATGAATGAATGAATGAATGCACAGAGAGCTAAGAATTTAACCATCTACAGACACAATTCAACAAATGCTTTATGGAAAGCCTGACAATGCATGTGAGGACCTTTCTTCTATTTTCAGTATCACATGAACTTTAAAATCGTTTTTGTTTGTTTGTTTGTTTTTTATAACGAGAGAAGTACCCTCTTTTGAGACAATCACAGATTCTTACCACCAAGCCCAGGCCCAGAACTAGCAAATTCCCTGGGGAAAAAAACAGCTGGCAGAACTCCATTCACCTTGGTACAATTCTCTCCTGCCAGGTTTTGTTCATTCAGTTCTCGTTGTTTACACAGCAGTTCAGCTTTGGCAGTATAATGTTGCTGTTGTTGTTGGTAATCTCTGGCTGTTGTCTATGTTCTCAGTTGTCCAGCTGTTATCATCTAACTACCTGATCCTACATTACAGATGTCTAAAATGACTTAATACGTTTTAGAGACAAATTTGGGTTTACATCTCTACTCCTGACTATTCATTGAAGAATTTAAATCCGTCCTGTGGTAATTCACATGTATATTATATTCAACTGTATGCAATCACAGAGTTAACCGGAATTTCTAACTTTTGGCCCCAATCTTTTTTAATATGAAGAATGATTTCCTTTATATACATTTATACTTATGATGTGATCACTCACTGATCCCCACTTTGAATTAACAACTTCTAATTCCATTCAGAATTTTTAGCCTTTCCAAGGAAGCACAGACTAAAATCTTTATTCCTCATGTCTGTGGCATTTGACTCTGATGTTCATTTCCTTCTACAAAGAAATAATTCTGTGTTATATACTGTAAATTGTTATGAGTCTAGCAAAATAGAAAAATTGATTCTTTAAAATCAGTATAATTGTAGTTCTAGAAGACATAAAAATAATAGTTTAAAATCTGTATAGATATGATATACACATAAGAATTGAGGCACAAAGAAAAAAGAAGTCAATTTAGCCCTGCAAAGGAGTTTGAAAAAGTGCTTAATACAGATATAAGGCATAAATAGGATCTTTATAGATGAATAGGACTTTTCAGGGTAGAAAAATCAAGACAGTGGGGAATGAGACAAGTTACAGAAGCATGAGATCGTTGCATAAGTTTGAGGACTAAATTTTCTAATGTGATGAAGATATGAATGTCACTCAGCCAAATGAGCAATCTCTTTTCTTGAGGAGGATATTTTTTTGGTTTCTCAGTTTCTTGTGTGTGTGTGTGTTGTGTGTGTGTGTGTGTGTGTGTGTGTGTAAAAACATAGAAAGTTGATCTAGATTAGGTTTTTGTTTTGTCATTTAGTGGTCTATGGCTATATTTCAGAGGATATTTATACTCCCTGATACCACATATAACATTATTTCTGTATTTTACACGCACACATACACACACATCTTTATTTTTCTAGGATAGTGTTTGTAGCCCTTACTTAGATTCTCATCTCAGTCAGTGTCTCAAAAAAAAAAAAAATGCAGTAAATGTAAAGATCCAAGCCACTTTTAATCTTTTCCCTCCTTGACCATAACCCTAGAGACAGCAGGAAGCTGTCTGGTCCTTCTCCTTTGGGCATCCAGTTATGTACTTGTTACTCTATAGCTTTCAAGATAAAAGCATCTTCAAGCTTTAGAAACCCAACGGCTTCAAATACTGCCTCTGTAGCAACATTTCTAAAACTTCTAAGTCCTAAACTATCACACATAGAATTCTTATCACTCTCTTCAATTTAGTTTAGTTTAATCCAGTTCAAGTACTTATTTAAATAAACTTCTTCAATGAATACCTATCTCTAGTTCTCTCTTCCCTTTTTATATGTCTTACATCATACCTTTCTTGGTGAAAAGGAAGGAGGAAAGAATCTTTGCTGACTGTGTAGTCCATAGAAAAGAGGTAATCATCCATTATTTTTTTTCTCTAATTTCTTTTCGCCTTATTAATCAAGAATGAATCTCTTGGTTTTAAATATTTTATTTACTTTTAGCAACTTTTTAGACATGCATTTACATATATTCCTATATTTTAAATCCTAGATGCTTAAGAGGACGACTTCAAGTTGTGAGGGAAAAATCACATGTAAAATAGTCAATGTCATTTTCACATCACAAGAGACTATTTTGTATAATTTAGTGACTTTGAAAACTATAAGGAGAAAGAGGCCAGGCTTCTAGAAGAATTTGAACTTTCTCTAAACTATTTCCCCAATAATTCTCTTTAAAAAAGATAAACTAATCATTAGAAAGAATGTGTTTACTGTGTATTATATGTATCATTTAAGGTTTTGAAGCAGATAATGCCCTGTAGAAGTACATCTATAAAAAACTTAAATAAATGCCTTCAGTACTAGCAAAAAAATGTACTCTAGCTGAGATGCTGCAAGCTGCAAGTCAGCAGCAGTTCTAGCAAGAGATGTATTCTTGAATTTTATAGCATGCTCTGTAAAGAAATCTGACCTCTTGTAGGTCCTTGAGTAATTTCTAATAGCTTCAAAGAGAGCACCCCAAATTTCAGTACAATCCCAGGTTTGACTCACTAGTTAGGGTGGCCCACAAGCACATGGCCACTTTCAACTGGCTTTACTCTTGGAAGAGTGAATGGGAAGAGAATCTCCTACTTATTGAATCTAGACCCGACTGCATTTTTCCCCGCTGGAGTAGAGCTCTAGAGAACCATATCAAATATGGAAAATAAACCAATTAATTTTTTTGGTTCAGACATCATTGTCTATCATTTAATCCTCTATGTTCACTTATGACTCAGACATCATTGTCCATTTATCATTTAATCATCTATGTTCACCTATGACTCCAGAGAGAAAGTATTCAGAAAAGTATTTATTAATCTAAATTATATATATGGAATATTTTTAAATTATCTTAATTGTTTTTACAATCTATTTCATTGTTAAACTTTATTTCTCTTCCCCATTTCTATTTTTGAAACAAAAATGATTTCACTGGGATTCATAAAATGTGATCTATATTTTTCTCTTATTAATGTTAAAATAATGCCTAGTCTCTCTGTAAACTTCATATACTCCAATTCGAGATTTGCCCCCCTTCTTCCCTCTTTTCTCCAATCTCAACAAAATGAGTAACTACACATTTATTTCTGACCAGATTGTGTTTATTTACTTATCATGCTTTAGTTGCTTTCTGATGCAGGACTATCTTCACTAGTATTTTTTATTATTTTTATTGTTATTGGAGGCAAATTTAAAGTTATTTGATTCAATGCCTTATTTTACATTTGATATCATGTTACTCATTAGAGCAATTAGAGCAAAATGCTAATGTTGATGTTATCAGAATAGCATAGCATATTTGCCACAATCTGGATTTTTTTAAAACAAATATAGAATATGTTGGCTGTTTGAAAGAACAGCAAGTATAAAATTATCACTGTGCATTAGAAAATCTCTTCATCAATTTCTGGTATTTTTACGTTAATAAACATACACACACGAAAGTGAGAAATTGTTAAACTCATAAAGTGGATGTTACAGTCCTTGTGATTCATTCATCAAAGTTTATCCTTCAGAGAACTAGTCCAACTATTATAAATATAATTCTAATATAATTCTTACAAATATAATTCTAATTTTCTCTGCAACCTTTTCTAGTTTTCGAAAGACAACCAAATACCAATAATTAGCAATATCCAAAAACATCAATATTCTGAATGAAAGAATCTCACACAGCAATATAAATCTCTCTGAACTAGTAATCAGACTTTTACTGACAGAATCAACAGATATAGTTTTTCACTTTTTAAAATTCGTTCTTTATTTTTCTTCTAGCCAAGGGTGAAAATATAAGGTAAAATCTTCTATCGGTTATCCTTTCAGTAACAAATGACATATATTCCCTGTACTTCATAGATTGTAATAGTTCCTCATTTAATGTGAGGAACTAAAAAATCAAAATGAACCGATATTAGGTAAAAGTTCCACCAACATAGTATCTATCCTGAAGTGTAATCTTCAACTTCTGTATATTAATAATTCATTGGATCTCAGTTTATCTTAAAAAAAAAAAAAAAGAAGCTCTTAAACTTGTAGATAAACCACAAGAACCCTTTTAGCTTTCAGCTTATAAACTTTGTTTTAGATAAATGTCTTAAGGTGAATGTTTTACATGAAATGTTATCAAATAATCAGAAACTTGACACATTTCAAATTATCAGATTTTCATTAATTAATCCACAGTTAAAATATTTTTTTAATTCAGTGTATTGATTAGTTTTGCTTATTAAACTACTAACATAAGCAAGTGAGTTATAATTAACCACATCTAAGTGAAAAAGTTAAATAATGGGAAAATGACTTTTAAATGTGCAGCACAGTACCAGTTGTTCTATTTTCATTGTCATGTGTCTCGCCATGTCCTTTATCTGCTTGTGAATTTACAAGGAACACAGCAGGTTGTGAATTTTTAATAGGTTTTCCTCAAGGAAAGAAAAGGTCAGTATTAACATAAAATCCTTCTTAAAGATTTGTGGCACAAATGTTTCACACCAAAAAACAGGTGTTACTGAGGAACTAAAGCCACCATAATCTGACATTTTTTCCATATTTAAAGAAAATTTAATGCCTCACATAATAAAATAACAGAAGGTCAAATCAATATAAAAGTTATTTGAAAAGAAATGCTATAAATTATTTGACACAATTCATAATCCCACCTCTCAGTAACATAAACTAATTTTTTAAAATTAAATATTTAAGAAATCCAAGTATTGATACCTAATATCCAAATACAAAAGGGAAGTGTAAAAAAGAAGCTACAGTTGTTAGGACTAATACTTGTCAGATAATTACTTGATAAATGAGTTAGAATATGAAATAAAATTCTATCTCACACACAGGAAAAGAGGGAGAGAAACAATACCAGGGTAAGAGTGTGAAAGGTATAAAAAAAGAAGAGGTAATTAAAATAATAAAAATAATTTTAAAAAAAGAAGTGGAGCTTAGGCAGGAGACTATAATTAAAGAACTTTTTTGCTGTCTTTCTGTTAGGAAATTATCAACCAATGTACCAGTTATTAGTTATCTATCATCTCCTGTCTCATTCAAATCTGGGGGAAGGAGCAATGCTCCAATCTCAGAAGATCTAGAATTCCATCTCTCTACCTTATAGTTAATATTTGTTGTAGTTTCTTTACTTGTACATTTCTCAAATATGTTTATTTAAATACTATTTTAATAAGCATAAGCTAATGCCAAGACCCCAGACATGATTCATTTGGGCCCTTTATTAGTGATCATTTTTTTTTCCTTCTTTAAGAAATGAATGTAAATTCAAGGGGATCAAGAAAAATTTATTATAACTCTGGCTTCTTAAAACCACAAATTATAAATTCATGGATCTAATTTGTTTCTCTTAATTATGAGAAGGAGAAATTCTTTCATTTCTGAGTCTCAAAACCAGAGTTCAACTTCCAACCCGCATCTCTTTGATTCTCTACTACCATGTTCAGTTTTCCAATCCAATAGAAACTCCCACAGTATGAGTTACAATTACAGGATTTAATTTTCACTCTGTGTGTATGTGAAGGTAAAAATCCTATCATTCATATTCCAAAAACAGCATTATAAAAATTAAAATCTCACCATAGTAGCAACTTTTTTGCATGTCTAACTGATTAGAATAGCGGAACTGGTTTTAATGAATCTCATCTTGCCTTTTATCATTCTCTACTCTGAATTCTCCGCACTTCGTGAGATGGAAATCGTGTAAAATTCAAAAATTTCCCAGGTTTAAGCCACTTCTCATTCTTTATCAAGTAATTTAGGTGTTACATGCTTAAGGAAAGCCTCACTTATTTCTTTGGGCTAGTTTAGGGGTCGTTCTATGAATTTCCATTATCCATAGTGTTTGAAATCTTTTTTCGCACTAAAATGAAATTGTTAAATTACTTTTAGAAGTACCTGATCCTTATGAAAGTAAACATAACTGTCTACTACAAACCACAAAGTTTTATGATCAAATGAC
This sequence comes from Pteropus vampyrus, assembly GCF_000151845.1. Taxonomy (NCBI): domain Eukaryota; kingdom Metazoa; phylum Chordata; class Mammalia; order Chiroptera; family Pteropodidae; genus Pteropus; species Pteropus vampyrus. The sequence goes on along the minus strand of NW_011888808.1, from coordinate 5,045,577 downwards.
TGATAATATCAATAAATTTTTCTCGAATTATTTTGATTCCCAGACAAAACAAAAAATATGTAATACTTATATGTCTGCCATTTGGAAAATTGCCACTGTGTTGCACATTTGTATAATTGGAAAGTTTCCTGGCAAGTATGTGCAATTTCAGTTGCTAAAAACCATTAATCTTGTGACTTTTTGAAAGTAGTTCCCTGGACAACACAGTCATAAGTTACCTCTAAGAGCTTTTTAGTTAAAAGCAGATGTTTCTTGAGTTTCTCAACCTTCCTTTGTTGTTTATGAATGGTTAAAAATGCAGCAAAAAATTGTAACCTTACTTCTTTATCTTTTTCTCCAAAGTACATATCCATTTGGGGTTTTCTTTATCCATTATGTCTTTTATGAGTTATTTTTCCAGAACTAAAAAAAAAAAAAAAAAAATGGCGTTTGATCCAAATTTAATGGCTAAATGCTAACTGCAAACCATTAAACAAAAAAAATAGATGGCTTTTGTAGACTCAAGAATACTAGTAATACAATATAGTAGGCATATGTGTATGTGTTTTAAAATATGTATTTGATTTAAACAGTTTTGATGTCCATATAAAAATGTTTCACAGTTCAGTTTGTTGACATAAACTCTAAGTTCATTAACATAAAATCTTTCAAATAAAGAAACAATATTCTACTTTAAATAAAGCATAATCACTTTAATATTTTTACATTTAATTAGATGAAAATATGTGTTGATGTAAGTAATCTAAAGAGCAAAATTCAAATTTATTTAGATAAATATTTCTCCCCATTTTTTTGCATACTTGAGAAGTATCGTCTTCATTTTTTAAAAATTTTCTAAGCTGATTTATGGCTACATTTTATATAACTATTAAAAAGAAAACATATTTGTAATAATGCCTAAGTTATTATAATGCTTTATAGAAATTTAGAATATCTACATATTGTTTTTATATTTCTTAATCTGGTAAAGAACAAAATAAAACATTTAAAAGCATAATCTCTTATTGCAAATAATCAAACCGTGATCCCAGCAGAGTAAGTGTTTATTGGTTGGGTGGTATAATTAAAGAGTAACATAATCTTATGTTTTACAAAGCCATGCTCTGTTCCTCCAATGGCTAAGCCCCTCCCTTCACTGTAAGAATTCCACTGGAGGCAGAGGATATTCACAACTGGAACCGACACAGCCATTTCCAGACTATACTCAAGGTGCTTGGGACCCATTATTTCCTGCTCAGACCTCCCTGAGCTTGCTTCTAGGTCCAAGGAGGTTCTCTTCTCCAAGTCAGTCACCCAAAGGCTAGACTCACTCACTGTTATATGCATCTCTAAATCTGAGGGTTGGCCTAGTGGGCATTTATTAAAAGACAAGACAGATGGAATTTGTCCATGACACACATGGACAAACGCTAGGCTCCTGGCCTAGAGTTTGCATTGAAATAGGTGTGCACTGGGCTGAGATGTCCACATGAATGTAAGCAAAGCTCTTTGACATGATGACGACTCTGGAAACTCAGTGTTGCAGGCATAGGCAAGGGGGCAAGGAAAAGTGTAGCCCTGCCTTGCCTTGCTCCCGCACAGAACTTGCTGTTTGTGGTTGTTAACAGAGATTTGACAGGTATGAAGCTAGATAGAATGCATTTCATTTCATAGTTTATTAACTTGATTTCTAACTTTGAAATATATATGCAAGTGTTATCTAGATGTCTATGTGATCCACAAATATTTGTAGGGGAGTCATTGTCTTTTGTATAAACCCAAAATGATGCATGGTGTTTCTAAGAAAGGAGCTATGTCTCATACAACTTTGCCTGTCTTACAGTTCTTAAGATATTACTAATTCCCCAAATGGAAATGCAATAACTAATAATACATTTATGAGAGATGAATTCCTGCATAATATAAAACATAAAAATAAAAAAAAAATTTCACTCAGAGAAAGAGATGAGAGAGGGCATGTTTACACAAGATTGATGACATGTCTTCGTCAGGAGTTATTTGCCTATGAAAATTTTTATTTACTAAGCAAAGCAAAGAGGGGAACTGTAGTTGGTTTATTTTTATCACTTTTTTCCATTTAGACTAAAAATCACCTTAGTATGTGAAAAACGAGTCCTACTGTTTAAAGTGTATAGATGAGTGTGATCATACTTATTCAACTCTCATTTCAAGAACTAAGATAACTGACCCCATTATTCAGTGATGGGACATGAGAGATCTTCTTTGAATTCTTTCAGCATTATGTACTTTTAGACATTATCATGGATATGCTCTTTTTATTCCCCCTAGCTTCATTCAGACCAAGATAAAGGAGATGGATCACTCAAATATATTTTATCTGGAGATGGAGCTGGTACTCTTTTTATTATTGATGAAAAAACAGGTGACATTCATGCCACAAGACGAATTGATAGGGAAGAAAAGGCTTTTTATACTCTACGTGCACAAGCTATTAACAGAAGAACTTTGAGGCCAGTAGAACCAGAGTCTGAGTTTGTGATCAAAATCCATGATATCAATGACAATGAGCCAACATTCCCAGAGGAAATTTATACAGCTAGTGTTCCTGAAATGTCCGTTGTGGGTAAGTTTATTTATAACATTTATGATGATATTTAAAAAGTTATTCAAAAAATCAAGAAATTCTTAAAATGTTCTGATCAATTAATTGAAATCATTTTTGATTTCTCCCTAAGAGTACATGTATAATTTTTTAAATTTAGGATATGAGTTCAAAAAGAAGTGAATGCATTTCTCACTTCCTATGGATTTGTAAATTTTACAATACAAATAATTAGACACTTTCCTTAACCATCCAAAAAAATACCATTGGATTTCAATAGAAAACTCTGAAAATAAAATTTTTTATCACATAGAATTGGATAACAGCTGTATAAAATTATGAAAGCAAATATATTATTAGTTCTTTTAGAATACTGTAGATATAATATAGAGTCTTCGCATAGATATTCTAATCATTTGCCTAGAGTTTGTCTGGATTATCTTGCTAATATGAATGATGGATGGAATTGATGAGATTATGTAGTTTTTTCATATTAAGTATTTAAAAACATTCTTTTATTATAACCACTGTATATAAAGCTCTCCTGATATAAATCTCTTATTCAAATAAATCAGTTGAAAATTCACAGACTAATATAAAATTATAAACTTAGTTTATGGAAACTTTAAGACCAAAGACATGAAAATACTAGAAGTATAAAATTCAGGAAAATGAAATATGCCCTTTCAACATAAATGGGTAGAAGTTATATTTGTAGAGACAATTTTAAGACTTTTTTAAATTAAATAGAAGATTATAGAACTAAACAACAGAAAACAATGATAACATATTTAAAGATATATATTTGGATGTAGTAGAATAGATTCTTTTCTCAATTGTGGGAGAAGCTGTACAAACCAATGAAAAAGTTGAGATACATTTTTTTTTCTTGTAACAGTTGTGATAACAAATTTTCAACTCTGCATTTCTGAAAAGCATTGTTCTGGGATTATTATTTAATATTTACTTCAATAAATCCCAAGGACTTTTGGCAATTGCCTTATTACAAAGCCCTTTTAAATATCTTGAACTTTATTAAATAGCATTTAATAGTTCATGGGACATGGGATCATCTTGGATTGTTTCTAAATTTAAATTTTAATCTATTCATAAAATTGTATTTTAGAGCAGATGTTAATTATTTTTATAGTTAATTAGTGGAGAGGGGGAAAGAGGAGCATACTTACTCCTTTGTGGTTAGACATGACCTTTACATGAAACAAATCTATTATGTGAAAATGAATTTAAGTATCAAATCTGAGCATTTGTAAAGTGACTGTGTTTATTGTAATCTGATACACTGTAGCATTTTCTATTGTATGCATAAAAATACACCTGTTGGCTAAATAAATATGTAGTTGAATTCACAGTTTACCCATAATAACACTATATATATATATATATATATATGTGATTTTCACATAAATTATATGTCGATGTTTCTTTAAGAGGTCATTATTAAAACCAAAAATCATTCAAGTCTTCCATGAAAACCAGTGCTTTTGCTCCTCCTTCTGGTGCTGTGCAGAACTAAGCTGAATTTGGATACTTCAGGTACTTCTGTGGTGCAAGTCACAGCTACAGATGCCGATGACCCTTCCTATGGGAACAGCGCCAGAGTCATTTACAGCATCCTTCAAGGACAGCCATATTTCTCTGTGGAGCCTGAAACAGGTCGGGAATCATGAATCAGCTTGTTAATTGAATAGTCTTTATGATCTTTGTAAGTAGAAAAAGGTGGGAAAGTAAGAACAAAACCTTAACATTAATACTTCCAGAAGAGTGATAATGCCACACTTAAGATTTAAGAACTTGAAGGAGAATAATTGAGTCAGCTGATGGAAATGTACTTGTTTTTCTGTTTTTATACATGGGTTTAGGTCACTATACAATACGCATAGTATTCTTTAGGAAGTAGAATAATAACACAATTTGTAAAGCATTTACATTGAATCACTTTTACAGACAATAAAAATTAATAGCAAAAACATTTTGCCTTTCAAAAGTCACTAGTTTAGATATGCAATTTGTAGCTTCATCAACTAATAATTGAGATTTTAATAAAGATAACAAATGTTTTTATATTTTCTTCAAGGTATCATCAGGACTGCTTTACCAAACATGAACAGAGAAAACAGGGAGCAATATCAAGTGGTAATCCAGGCCAAAGACATGGGCGGCCAGATGGGAGGCTTATCGGGGACCACCACGGTAAACATCACGCTGACAGATGTCAATGACAATCCCCCTCGCTTCCCCCAGAGTAAGTTGCCTTCAATGGTCTTTCTGCAGGGCAAATATTTAGAGTATATAATAACAATGATAATAATAATAATAATTATAGTAGTAGTAACAAAAGAGAAAAGATTTGTCAAATATTTAATATAAAACACAGAGAAAATGTGCTACAAAAATGAAAAAGGGAGTATATGCTAATGAATTTACTGTTACTGAAAGACTGAAAATTAAATATTTAAGACATATTCAGAGACAGGGAGACCTGTTATCACCAAACCCCTCCATATATATATATATATGATTGTAATCTAAAACTATTTTTTTCATTTAGCAAAAGAAATAATGTTAAGTCATAATTCTACTACAAATGTGTTTATTTCTATTTGAATTTAATAAGGAGAATCCTAACTTTATTTTTTATTATTTTTTCAATAAAAAATCTAATTTCATGTATTAGAAAGGGCTACATGGGAGAACTTTACAAACTAATCAGACTTGCATTTCATATTACTGTGCCAGATTTGCATTTAATATCCTTGTGTTTGGAATGGCAATCATGCTAAAACATTTTGTATTTCTGATCTATTTATAGATCTAGTTTGTGTTATAGAACTAACTTTCAGATTCTCAAAATAGGTCAAGAATAGAACCAATTAAAAATCATTAGCTTATGACCATATAACACATGTATTTTATTCTCCTTTCTTATACAAATTTGGTAGATGAATAGAGAGGATGCTATTAGGCCTCAATGGACACTCCCAAGACTCAGCCAATTTCCTGCTAATCTAAAAGATCCTATACTTTAAATGGAATTGTGTGTTGATAAGCATGTGGCATAAAATCTAAGCTCCAGTATAATCTATATACTTAATTTTTAGCATTTGGCTGTGCATTAACTTCTGAATCAATCTCCCAATTTTAGTCTTTTTTTTAAATTAAAATATAGCTTTTGTGTGATAGTTATATCTTTATACTAAAGACCATTGTCCTGAGGAATTATGGTCTAGGAATTTACTATATTAACTCTTTAAAAGTATTTTACTCTTTCTGTGCTATTTTTATCTAACTTTGTTATTGATAGTGCATAGTTTGAATTGAATTGTTTAAAATTATGTGCGTAGAAATATTATAAAATTCAAGTAGAATTTTCTTCAGCAGACTAGTCATGCTTATGAACTCGCGATGATTCTTTTGTTAGATATTTAAGGTACATGACCCTCAGGCCCAAAACACAGAGTGCCTTCTCTCTCTATTTTGCTTATCTAATTTCATATAATCAGATTACAGCTCCAGGTGACATTTAGCTTTGTCAGGGAAAAGGAAACTAATAATAATCACTTATAGTTCTTTCAGAACAGGCCTAAAGATATGCCTAGTTACATTAAAACTTAAATTTTACATTTTATATATATTTTTGACCTAATTTTTTATTGTGAGCTTGTTACCAAAAGAATAAACAAACACATCTAGTAGAAAAAAATAACTAATTACATAATCTATAATGAGTAAAAATATTTCTGAAAAAGCACTTATCAGTAATAACCGACCATTAAAAGGAGTACTATATTTTAAGTGCTCAGAAACATATATATACATGTGTCTAAAAGGCAGTCCATTTAAAAATGGTGCATTCAATAAGCAAATTAATAGATTCTAATGAAATGGAAAAATAGACATTTGAAAGATAATAATGCCTGATGAAAATTCTTTTTATTTTCTATTTTCTATTTTTATTTTCTGTTATTACACCTTTATTAATTTATTCAATAATTATTTCCTTTCCTTTTGTTAAGCCAGAATTTGTGATTGATAAAATTAATCTGATAGGCACATTATACAAACCCTGAAATTAATAATAATAGTAATCCATAACATATTTTCCAAATGGCATTTTTATTAGACACTGTGCCAAGTTATTTATTGACTTACTTTATTTAATCATAACAGCTCATTCAGAATGGCATTATGACCACCATTCTACAATAAGGAAAATAGCCACATTGCAAGTAATAGCAGAGGAGGACTGACATTCATGTCTAACTCTAGATGTACAGCACGATACATCTCATATCTTGTCTCATATGTTCTGAAATTATTGAAACATAATTTATGGATTTTTATTTTCTCAATCGTCTTTTCTTATGACTATTTGCAACCATATCTTACTATTGGGAATACTCAGTCATAGCAATTAGAATGTTACTTGATATCTGAGAAACATCTGGAAAACTAGTTTGAAATTTCTAATATCATTTCATAAAATAGCCAAGACTTGGAGAAAGTTCCACAGTTTATGGAACCTTTCATACACAATATTATTGAAATCTCACCTATGTAGACTCGTCATTATTATTATACCCAATGTACAGAAGAAATAAAGAAGGTTCAGAGTGGAAATGATAGAGAACAAACCAGAGCTGCCTAATAGAAATATAATGCAAACCAAAAATGTGTGCCACATATGTGATTTTAAATTTTCTATTAGCTATGTTTTAAAAATTAAAAGAAGCAAGTGACACTTATTTAATCATATATGTTATTTAACAATGTCATACTTTAAAAATATCATCAATGGAAAATTTATTCAAATATTTTACATTCTTTTCCTCATAACTCTTTAAAATACCCACTTACATCAAGTATTTTCTAGTTACATCAAGTCTCAGTTCAGACCAAACACATTTCCGGTCAATAGCTACATGCGGGTTAGTGGCTTGGCTGATGGCTGTCAAATGGGACAGCTTAGGAGCAGACTCTGGCGCCACACTGCATGAGTTCCAGTGCTATCTTCTTCACTTAGTAGCTTTTCCACCTTGCTCAATTACATTAACCTCTATATTTTTCAATGCCAATCAGTAAAAGTAGGTAGCAAAGCATACTCCGTGGAATGGTATAAGACTATGTAATTTAATATCTATGAAGCACTCGACTCAGTGGCTGCCACTAGTGTATTTATGTGCTCAATAATGTTGATTTGTGCAAATGCTACTCTATTATTATTATTCAATATTATGAAAGTAAGGTCAGAACTTAAACTTCCATGCAGTTTGGCTGATCTAAATTCAGCATTTCCTAATATGCTGCATCTATGGAGGATAAATTCTCAGTAATTTGGAGGGGACAAGGGCACATGAAAACTCAGATGTCTTCCTTCCTTGTTTAGCTTATTTTATCATGTGAATCTCTAACAATCATTTGCAGTCAGGAAGTTTTGTCCCCCAGAGAACATTTCACAAAGTCTTGAGACATTTTTGCTTGTCTGAATTGGTGAGTGCTACTGGCATCCAGTGTGTGTAAGCCAGGAATGCTGCTAAGCATCCTTGCAATTCACATGACCCAGAATTACTGGGCCCAAAATATCTACAGTGCCAAGGATGAGCTTTGGTGTGTTATATGAGGACTTGTTAAATGAAATCATAAAGTCATTTATCTAAAAATATTTATTGAGAATACTCTTGCACCAAACACTATTTAGAAACTAGATATATGAATTTTGCCAACCCCCACTCCACCAAACATAAATAAAAGCATAAATAAAAGCATTGTATACATACAAGGCTCAGTTCTGGATAAAAAGAGGAACATGCGTGTGACAGGGGTAGGATATAGAAAGGTCTCATTTAAGAGGTGGCATTTCATCAGAACACTTCAAGATGAAATAGACGCAGCTAAACATAGAGATGGGAAAATACTCCATTTAGGGGGAATAGCATGTGAGAAACTCTGAGGTTGGAAATTGAATGATGTATGTCAAGAGCTAAAGACCAGTGTGGTTGGGCCACACCACGCAGCAGGGAGGTTGCTGGGAGACGAGCCTGGAGAGCCCTGTACTCACAGGATCATCGACAATGGTAACTTTTCGTTGGTGTTAACCAACCCATAACTGTGTTGATCTCAGTTGTCATTACGGCCTTGTGCTTTTAGAGGTGTATAAACGTGTGAACATAATGTAACCTGTGTGTCATAATATGATTTTAAGGAAAAACAATGGATTAGAAAGTTGGGATACACCTGAAAACTGAGTCCCAAAAGTATTTTTTGCTTTTTTTGCTCTAGATATAAATCTTATTTTTCTCTTTCAAAAAGATATCTCTGTTGAAATTATTTCAGAAGCATGAGTTGTTTCAAGTGCCTTAATTTAATTTTAAAAACAATAAGTGAAGGAAAAATCTATTGCTTACTTTTCAGGAACAAGCACTGTTTTTCCAATTAAATACATGAAGATTAATAAATCTTGATTTCCAACTATGAATGGCTTGTTGTCTAGCAGGATATTTCAATATGAAATGATAAGTAAGATAAAGAGACTACACACAGAGTTCAGTGGGCATGCAGAGAAGCAGCACTGATCCAAATATTTTTGGAGGGGTTTAGTGCATCCTTTATGATAGAGGCTATTTTTAGAGAACCTGTCACTTAACCTAAATCCTTTCTTAAAACTACTATTTACAACTAATGAAGTTGGAAATTAGCAAAGGCGCCAGTTTATGAGAGGGTATATTTTGCACAGGAAAAAAAAGAATATGCTGCAAAGTGATAGTGAGGATCATTTAGTGATGAAATAATAGATGATTTTAATGTTTGCTTATGTATACTTTCTATTTTTTATATATTTTTGTAATTTGATAATTCTAATTAAAACAGAATGACGAAAGGTGGAAAGGAAAAAAGCTATTAGAATTGACGCAATGGGGTAATTGTAGATGACCTTTCCCATTTAGTTTTAGCAGAAATCATTATTATTTTGGAAGAAGCTTGAGGGTAACAAGTTGAGGAATAAAAGCAAGGCAGGAAGAAGACTGAAGAAATAATGCCTGCACATTAAGAAGCTGAGATGTACAAGAAAATAAATAAGGAATGTATTGTAGTAGTTAGAAGAAATTCTGGATTAGGCGTGGGCCAGTAGATAATTTTTGAGAGCCTCCTACATCCCAGGCTCTAAGCAAGAATTAGGCTAAGTCTGGTAGCATGGTGAATATTGTGAAGAACATAAAGCAGAATAAAGGACTAGAGAATGACATGGGTGTTATTTTAAGAAGGATGAGTAGGCGAGACTTCTCTAAGGAAGCCGGAATCAGTTCCAAAACTGAAAATGAATAAACTTAGGCAATTTAGCTTCTCTAGACCTCAGTTGCTGTGTATATAATACTTATAGTGTTACAATCAAGAAATAAGGTTGCATATTAAAAATGTCTTTGGTAGTAATTGTAACATAGAATAGATTCTGGATACAGGGATTTCCTCCCCTTCCCTTTTCCTTTTGAAGGAGTAGTCTCATGTTTCTAATGTGTCTAATCTTATTGTTTCCCTTGCTCTGATGCTATGCTGTTATTCTTTTATGGCCAACCAAAGATTAAATAGAAGTGTTTTAAGTCTGGAGAGACCTATAACCTTGGCGACTACACTTAACCATGTATGAGCAAAGGAATGTTACTATAAATGAAGACTCCAGAGCAAATTTTCCTGTTCTACAACCAGTCAAACATTCAGTGATCCTTAAATTTTGATATGTTTCTTTGTGCTAGCATAGAGAAATGTTATACTTCCTCACCTTAAATCTAACTGCGTGAATATTTTAGTCTCATTCACCTCGTTTTCTTTCTTCTTCCCATAAAAGCAGAGAAACAAAATAGGCTTCATGGGAAAAGTCTATAAAAACATTACTGGAACCTGATCATTGTAGGACTTGGCAAAATCAAGTGGATAACAGAATTTGTGCCTAAATGGTCTTTTTTTTTTTTTTTAATCGTCTGTAGGAAAATGATATGGTACTGATTTTCATCCAGATCAGAGTCAGCGATTGAAGGATATCTGATCTGCAGAAGCCAGGCTAATCCAGGCATTTTTGCCTTAGTACAGCAGAAGATGCTGTGTGATATGATCTCAGACCCATTAAAAACAAAACAAGACAAAATGTAACAACAACAACAACCAACCAACCAACAGACATCAGAAAGGACATCCAGGTCTAGAGAGAAAGAATTTACAAAGCAGTTGTGCAGATGGTCAGGGTCTCAGCCAATGAGCTGGTGCCTAGGGCTTGGCTCTAGTTCTTGGATGGAGCAGTATTTCACTAAGACTCAAGAAGGAAGAAAACTAAGCAGCTGAGACTCAGGGAAAAAAGTTTCATCTCACGAATGAGCCAATTCTAGAACATAGTTTAAGAAGACCACAGATCTTTATTCGATTTAGCTGCTTTCCCACACATCCTATCACAGAGTAGATTGTTTTTTCATTCTATTTAACAGTGGCTATGGGCTCCTGAGAAATCCAGCTCTCATAGAACCATGTCCCTGGTCTGTTAGCATTGTCACAGGCAAATGTTTGCACACTGCTTAGGTGGATAAGTGGAAGACAGGAACCAGTAACTAGTACATTTATATAATGTCAACTGAGCTGAGACTTTATGAGGGAGAAGAGTTTATAAACTGCAGACAGAATATCATATGATTGAGAAGTGATTATATTTGTATTTATTACTTTTGACCCCCTTAAGATATGTTTCAGGATATATTATATAAAGGTTATCAATATCAAATTTATGAGAATTTGATATATTCTATAAGCTTCCAGATCTATCCAAGCGTACTCAAAACAGGGAATTTGCTGCTATCTCCTATATTTTTCCAGTTATTAAAAACAGTGACAAAAATCAGTTCTTCACCATTTGGTTGTTAGTTCTGAAAATTAACACAGAATTACTCATTTGTAATTGAAAGTGTATATTAAGATCAAGAATAGGTGCTGGGACATTTTGGATGTGCAAATAAATTTTAATGAGACCCTAATATCCTGAGTATTTTGATATCATTTCTTTATATTTTGCATCAAATTATCTCTAAAGATTATACATACCTACGGCTAATTCAGAATCAATAGTAAATAATTCCAGAATTACTCAGAGCCTAAAAGACATTTCATATCTATGTTTGTTTCTGTTATCTGAATTACCTTGATTGGCTACTGACTTTATTTAGTCCATTAAATTACATAAATATGGATTTTCTGATTTGCCTAAATTTAGATAAAGTAAAGCAGCAGGAAAAAAATAATGGTGATAGGCACATTGTTACAGCATGTGTTAACCACTATAAATACAATACAAATATTAACTCATTTAATTTTCACAACATCTGTATGAGGCGGATAATTTTTAGTTAAAATTTTAAAAAACTTAGGTTCTTTGGCTCAAAAACCTGTACTTCTAACCATGACGCCAAGAAAGAAATTGGTAAACTAAAGTTTCTTTCTGTCTTCCCTAGTATATCCCACATTTAGTTAATGTTGTGTTTCACTACTATATAGATTATAGGAACAACTTCATGTGAGGCAACTGAATTCTTAAAATGCCTATGCATTTTTATTCGAACACGGAAAAGTCAAATTTTTGCTGATTGGTGCTTTTGCAATACCTAAGGACCAAGCCTGACTGGCTCCTTTGCCTGTATCAGTTAAGTGAACAAGTTTGGACAGATGAATAAACAAGTTTGCATGAGACAAGGTCTTTCAAGGAAATGTCTATATGATATGCATAGGGATTTAAGACACGTACATTCAGTGAGTTGTGAGACTACGTTAATCCTTGCCTGGTACAAGAGAGATTTGATTTAATAAGTGCTGATTTACACTCTGTAAATAGAGTCAACCTCTCCTCCACTGGGGATTCCAAGGTAATGTAGGCCCCAGGCTAATCTGCATATTCAAAATTATCAAGCACATTTCAACTAGAGCAGCAGTCAAGTATTTCCCAAGGAAGATACTTAGCACGAGAAAGGAGGGAATGAAATTAAAAATGTCTCTTTTTCCTTTTTTTTATTATCCAGAAAAAAGAATATTCTCATACTCAAAAGCACTGTTAGATATAGCTATGGTTTTTAACAAAATGCCCTTAAATATTTGTAGGATTTTTTGCTATGGTTCCAATGCCCATAATTAGTAAGAATTTCAAAGAAATAATGTTATTAAAGCATATTTTGATATATTAAACACTGACTGAAGCCCTATTATGTGGCAGGAACTGTACTAGAAAATAATAATAAACTAATAATCTTAAAGTGAGTAGTAAGATACAGGATGCGTCCGTAAATGGTTTGCATTTTGAAAGGTTATGCAGACGCAATCTCTCTCTCTCTCTCTCTCTCTCTCTCTCTTTCTCTCACACCCACACAAACACACACACCTTTAATTTATTACATTGTAGTTTCTCTCACATACATTGTTTCTTTTTCTTGTTTCTGTGTGTAGACATAGGCGTTTGTATATATGCATAAATATAAGTATGTATATGGATTTATGTATATACACACATTTGTATATATATTTTTGTACACACATATAATTGGAGAATGATGCAATAACATGTATGTTATAATTGTCAATTAAAACCCAAGTCATAAAATGATAAACTCGTCAGTTGTAAGAAAATCAGGAAAGAGAGAGACAATGAAGAGTTTTCTAGGCAGAATAACAAGGGGCATTGAGAGGAGGGCATTTCTGTTAAGGAGGATGGGATAGACAAGGGTGGCATTCCAGGACATGTGTGTGATTTTGTATGACTGAGCCCCAGGCTTTGAAGCAGGGATTGTGAGCTACGAGAATGGAAATATAGGAAGTGTTAGCATGAAAAAGGTTGGATGCAAAAATAAAATGCCACATATATTATCTAAGAGAGAAATTTTTCAGAGAGCACCAGGCACGGTTCTTCATTTTGGCTAATTATTCTGGAAGCAGTGAAGCACACCGGATCGGAAGAGCAAGAGTTGATGAGTCTGAACTACTGCTGAGGAGAGGAGGGATTTGAGAAATATTTAAATGGGTGAGGCACAGGATTTAGTAATTAGGTCGATAAAAGTTTTGAGGTAGAGAAGAGAGCAAAAGATACTTTCTAGCTTTCTACCAGAAAGAGAGAGGGATTTCCCTTTGATTTGAACATTCTGAATTAAGATGCCTGAAGAAAGGGAGTGGATTTTAAATACCTAGTAAATCTCGAAATGAGGTGACCACATGACGTAAAAGTGAAAACAGACATGTATGATCTCACCTTGGCTAAATGTTTAGACTGACATGACTGGGGAAATATACAATTTCCCAAGAGTGATGAAATATATAATTCCCTAAGAGAAATCGTGTTGCATGGGAATGAGACAAAAATCCACGTTGAACTCTTCAGTTATTCCAGTGGAAAGCTGCCTTACAGTAAACTACTTGGCATTTTGCATAATGAGATTCAAAGTTCCTCTGTATTATGGTTTCTTCTAGAACAAACTTAGAAAATATCCCTCAGTAGGTATGAATATAGATAAATAGATATAAAACTAGCTGTGCCAATATGTTTAAACTGAGACCGGTTTTACAGAGTTATTAGTTGTGCCTGCTTGGAGACACATTGCAAAGAAATTGAGTACCTGATAGAATGTAATATGTTTATGAATGACTAATTTAAGTTTATTTAAACTTCCCCCAAGTCTATATATAT
>NW_011888808.1:5022429-5030753 GCF_000151845.1 Pteropus vampyrus | reverse complement strand
TAATGTTAAATTATTTTGTTGATTCATATGTGTTTTGTTTTGTATTGTTTTTTTTTAATCTCAACTCTAGAAAAACAGAGTTCTTATGTAAATGTGAATAGAAACAAGGGCAGGGAACAAAGGAAAAAGCAAGTTGTATGTCTTCGAACCTCATTGCTTTTTATCAAAACAAAACAGCAGCTACTTGTGACCAACCTCAAAACCTGACTTTGTCCTTGTTGCCCTCTCAGTTGTTTCCTGGCCTCTCTTTTGTTGTTCTTGAGGAAGTCACCCTGTCACATCTCTTACTTTGCCTATCATGTCTTTCCTCCAAAGCCGCTTACAGTGAGCTGTCAATTATTTCTAATTCTAGTACACAAATCTGCAGTTTTTAAAAAATATTTAAATGCAAAGTTCCTATTAATACAATTTTAGTAGAACAAATGACCTGAAATAATGAATCTTGATTCCAATAAAGCCAGAAAGATATCAAAATTGTTTTAAATTTTTAATAATGAAAATTCAGGTGTTGTGTGAAGATGTAAGTATCATCTCAAAGTGCACTTACTTAAGGAGCTGTGTATTTTGCCCAGTCCCTGGGATGCCTTTGGAATATTACTTTAGATTTTTACTTCTAATTATAACATTCTTCATGTAATACAGCAATGGCGATTATCTCTCTTCTCCACGCATTCATGCCTTTGTACTTTAATCAATAGTCAAACTAAGAACACAGTCACCAGGAAGAAATATTTATTGACCTAAACATTAAAAGAGAAAAAGATGATTCGATCTGACACCTGGGAATGAATTCAAAACAACTAATTTGTAATTGATGGGAAGATGGGAAGTACGCCACATAATTAAAGATCCATCAACTATAAGATAAAAAATAAGAAGCAGGCAAAGAAATATCTTTAATGAAAGATGAAACTTAGGATGGGTGACAGGCGCGACTTTCCTTTTGTCAGTGTATGCATAAGTCTCTGTCTCCTAGTTCCCCTCCTGCTGCTCATCCCACATGGTAAACACCTTTGCAGGCTCTTAATTAAAGTAATTTCAGTTTGCTTGACAAACTAGGATACCTAGGTTCAACCAACTAATCTTGGAAATAAATACAAAGTATGAATGAATAGCTCTTTCATTTAAAATATAGAATTGTACTTTTTAACTGTGACATGGACCCAATAAATCTTGTCCCTAAATTGATGTATGAGCAGAAAGATAATTCCAGAGAAAGCGTTACAGAATTCTACATCTTGGGCACTGCATAAATATCTGTTGAGTGAATTAATTACTAAAGTTGCCATATAATCAAAACAATCATGAATGTATATACTATATGTGTGATGCAACATACATATCTTTATAATACAGTTTTTGAATTACTTAACAGAAGAACTAAATCTATGCTATTTTGATAAATGGACTCAGTAATGGCTTCTCTGGAAAGTATGGATTACCTTGAGAACAGTTTCATGTATGTGCATGTATACATATGTATGTACATGTATACACACATGCAACTCATCTACTGTGCATGTGTGTGTATCCCTTCCAAAAATTACCATGGAAGAAAACTGATACATAATTTAGGCTTATTGTAATGTGAACCAATGCAGCAGGATCACTTCCCTGTTTAAATCTCAGAGGTAGTGATAATTAACAAGGATAAAGCTTACTCTAATCAAAATGAAATAAACTTTGTAATGAAATAGTCTCTGCACCAACCAAGAAATAAAATGAAGTGATAAACAATTTTGGATCCTTGACCAGAGCTAGAATAAGCAGACAGATTTTTAGAATCTAAAAATGTGCCTAAAAATACAAGCAATCTCAAAAAAAGTCCAGGCTAAAAATAAAATGTGGGAGAATAAATTCCCAGAGACAATACTCACAGTGAAATCTATGTGACAGTAAAATTAATGAAACAAAGATGTTTTTCTTTTGTTCTCTCTCTCTCTCTCTTTCTTTCTTTCTCTCTCTCTCTCTCTCTTTCTCTCTCTCTGTTATACGTCGAAATATTTTTATGTATTACCTTTTGATTTCCTTTCATAGTTGATGAAAGTGGAGCTTAGTAATATCTCATCCTTTCTCAGCCAAATATAATAGTACCACTTTCTTTCAGTTGCTCTTGGTTATCTTAGCAAATATATATAAATATAATTTTTTTATACCTGCCATTCTCAGACTCCCTCTCTGTCTTTCTGTCCCAACAGCATTCTCACTAAAGCACTAGATTTATTCAAGATTTTTTTATTGTCTAAAAATAACTCATAATTTTCAAAATGCACTTATCAAAATACTACACTATTAACTTTGTAAAATTTTGGTCTTTTGTCCCAAAATGTGTAATAGAACATACTTGGGCTCTCAGAGGTCTAGGAGAAAAAGACAAGCATTTTATTTTCATATA
This sequence comes from Pteropus vampyrus, assembly GCF_000151845.1. Taxonomy (NCBI): domain Eukaryota; kingdom Metazoa; phylum Chordata; class Mammalia; order Chiroptera; family Pteropodidae; genus Pteropus; species Pteropus vampyrus. The sequence continues at coordinate 5,028,358 of NW_011888808.1, read as the reverse complement.
ATAACTTCAACTATTAAATATTAGTGATTGTCTGTAGCAAAGTTGTATTTTCCTAAATATTACAGATTTGTGCTTTTGATATGCTGCATGTGCAGCTGCTCAGAATTTATTAGTGAATAGCCTATAGCATTTGACTTCATTTTGGCCGCATTTTAAGTTGCAAACCTGGAGCCCTGGGTATTTCTGTGACAACATGGATTAGCTAATCTCTATAGCTCAGGACAACTTGCCATCCCAGACATTTCTTTTTACTTTTCTAATTAAATACATAGCTCTCTGGATCTGATGTATTCCTATATCTTGATTTATCCTCTTATTTTCCTGGAACACATTCTTCATTACATTTTTTGAAAAGGCCCAAAGGGAGAGAAATTTGCTGAGTCTAAAACTATCTTTATCAGGTTATCACATTTGATTAATACGGTGGCTAGAGTAAGAATTCAAGGTTCAAAATAATTTTATCATCAAATTATAATGACAATGCTCGATATTTTTGTGGAATCAGAGATTACCTTCAAAAATCCATTGCCATTTTGATCCATGTCTTCTTTTTTTTTTCCAAACTCACAGTAGTTTATAAGTTTTTATTTGTGTATACTTCCTTCCATTTATCCTCTAGCTCACTAATTCCCCCCTTGGATAATTAATCATTTGTTAGAGCCATCGTTATTTTTTTTAACTTTAATTATTATATTGTCGATATCTATTTATTGTTTTTGGCTCTATATGAAACATGCCCAGCCACTTTTCATAGTTATTATCTAGTGATATTTTTAATGACCGATTTTACTTCTTAAAACATATTGAATATATATGTACATATATTTATATATTCTGTATGACATGACTCTACAGTAGTTGCTTTATTGACTTGATTTAGCTAGAGAGTTTTATTTGTTTTTTGCTTTTGGATTTTTTAAATTATTGTTGTTTTTTAATGTTTTGTTTTTATTTTACTGTGATACTTATTTTCTTTCATTTTTATTATACACACACATATGTAGATAATTTATGTATACAAATATATATATTTATGTATCCTTAAACAAAATATTATTGATTCTTATTATTTATGATTTATAAAAAATAATAGCATACTATATATAATTTTCTAAACCTTGCCTTTTCCCACTTAAAATTATACATCTAAGATTCATTCATATTTTGCCCACATAAATTTAGCTCATAGTTTTCACTTTTGTATTATGTCAGTATGTATGATTACATAACAATTTATTACCTATGCTCATGGTTTGAAGTTTGTTTTCTTTCTTGTCTGTCTGTCTTTCTTACAAACAATAATTCCATATGGCATTCATGCAGCTGTTCTCATGTATTTTGAAGTTCTAACCCCCAGGACCTCAGAATGTGGCCTTATTTAGAAATAGGGTCTTTACAGAGGTGATCTCAAGTTAAAAGAATTAGGGCCCTAATCCAATATGATGTGTCCAAATGGAAAATGGGGAATTTGGACACAGAGAGAGACATGCACAGAGGAAAAATGGTGTGGACATGCAAGTATGCTGGCCATGTAACTTTAGTGATGCATCAACAAGCCAAGGAACACCAAAAATTGTTGGCAAACACCAAAATCTAGAAAAGGCAAGGAAGAATTTTCTCTTAGAGACATCAAGAAAAACACGGCCCTGCCAGATACCTAGATTTCAATCTTCTGGCCTCCAGAACTATAAAACAATATAGATATAGATGATATAGAGATAGAGATGGAGATGGAGATGGAGATGGAGATGGAGATGGATGGAGATGGAGATGGAGATGGAGATAGATAGATATAGATATAGATAGATATCTATCTATTTATATATATATATATATATATATTTTTTTTTTTTTTTTAAATATTTTAGGCGAGGCAACCCTTGGTTGACCTCACAAATTGCAAGGACCTTGTCAGTTTACAACCCCTTATTTTTTTATTTTTTATGCCTACAGCACCTGGTCTTCCTAGGTGGTCTCCCATCTAAGTACTAAGCAGACCTGACCCTGCTTAGCTTCAGAGATCAGACAGGATCAAGCTTGTTCAGGGTAGCATGGTCGTAGACAACTTTTATTGTTTTAAGCCACTTAATTTTTGGCACTTTGTTATAGCAGCCCTCAGAAACTATATATATATATATTTTTTTGGGGGGGAAATAATACATTTCTCAAAGTAATTGTGCCAAATTTAGCACCCATCAGCTGTGCATAAAGTTCCTATTATATCATGTACTTTTAACACTTGATTTTGTCTGACTCAATTTTTGTTAATTTAATAGGTGTAAAATGGTATGAAATTTGCATTTGCTTAATTAAGATCCAGTATATTTCTCTCTGATTATTTGTCTTGTTTTATCTACTGTAAATTGTTTTCACATTCTTGACTAACTTTTCTCATCTGTCTTTTCTTATGGATCTTTTGGCATACTGTGTCAGTACGGGTGCTGAAATTATCCTCTTCCCTTTATTTATAACATGTTTCACTTTCTATTGTCTTTTTATTTATAGAAGTTGTTAATTTGTGTATAGATTCATTTATCAACCTTTTATTTTATTATTTGGTAATCATTGCTGTGTTTTAAAAATCCTTTCCTTACTGAAGATCATTAAAATATTGTTCTACATTTACTTATAAATTAATTTAAAATTTTAGAATTTTTTTTTTTTAAGTTTAGGAATGTTGTGGATAACCAAAAAGACAGAGGCTTGGAGATTTTAACTAGAGTTTTACATGTGTAAAGGAAATAAAAAGAGGCCTTTAAAGGATAAAATTGGAAATTACCATATCTCAATATAATCCTTCCCCCACGTAAGTTAAAGCTGTCTTTGGCAGTAAAGCAATTCGATTAATATACAGATACGACTTAATATTTTGTCACTCCAGAATTATTCTGAAGCACTCAAGCAAAAAGAGAAGAAACTTATGATGTTCATCAGAAGAGAAGGTCTTGTGATAATTGTGGCAGAAACCTGCAAACTTCGGCAGGGCAGAATTTATCTTCTTTGGGAAATTCCAAAAGCTTATTTGAAAAGAGTATTGATAAGATATTCCATTTAAATATTAAATATCTATTAGTTTGCTAAGGCTACATAAACACATGGAAATATGTATTTGCATATTTTACATACATATACATGTGTAAACATTTGCATATATATTTATGTATACGTGCATGTGGATGGGGGGAGGGGTGTTCCCCTAGAGGCTTTTAACAAGTTGGTCTATATTTTAGGGCACTTGACTCCATCATTTGCCTTCTTTTGTAGCTTTATGAGCCAAGTATTTACAACTATATTTTTATGGAGCTATAATATTTCTTTACTTAACAATGGAGGAAACTGGCATAAACACGTTATGAGGGTTAACATCATCAGTCATAAGACATGCTGACGTCCTTGATGTGATATATCATATACCGAGACCATGTCCTTAATAAAAATGCGTAACCTCAATCTAATCATGAGAAAATATAAGACAGACCCAAATTAAAAGACATTTTACAAATTAACAGACCAGTATTATTTAAAGTGCCAAGTTGATTTTAAAAAAGCAAGGAAAGACTGAAGAATAAGGAGATATGATGACCAAATACAAAATAAGATCTCTGGGAGACTTTAATGGAAAAGCTGATGAAGTTCAAAGTCTGGAATTTAGTTCATAGTAAAGTGATTAGAATAGTGTTTCTCATAAACTGTTTTATATAAGTGATTGTGAATTGAAAATTAAAAATGAACTTTCTAAATGTTGTATAATTAGGTATGGTGGAGCTTGAGTTTTAACCCACACTATATAACCATTAAATTCTTCATATCTGGTTTCGCAGTCAGGGTTATACTGATCTCGTATAATGAGTTAGGAAACAGTCCTCATATTTGTTTTCTCCAGAAGACATTTCATGTGAAGTTATAAACTACCTTCCATAAGTAGACTCATTTTCTGTACACCATATGCTTTAATTTCTTTTCATTGCTTTTTTAATTTCTTTGTCTTCAAATTTGTATCTTGTTTGAACTATCAGTTACATAGAAGTTATTTTTATAATTTTCTTCTAAATTTTCAGGAATATGAGTATTTGGGGATTACCTTTTTGTATTAACCTCTACCTTAATTGTAGCATGGTCAGAGAAGATAGATTCTGATTTATTCAAATTTGTCTTATAACTTAATACTCGATCAAATTGTATTCAATGCATTATGGATGCTTGAAAATAATCTGTATTCTCTAGATGGGGCATGCAGGTTTTATATACACATCATTCAAATCTCCCATATTGTTTGTATTTATTTTGTTAAACAGTCCATATATTTATAATGTTTTTGGTCCAGTTGCCTGACCATTAATTGAAAAAAACATTAGCGTGGCTGCATTAAACATATACTCTAGATTTGAAAATAGATGAACATGATACTAAAGATTTTAACAGAAACAAGATTTTATAAAATATTATAAACCAAATGAAGAAATTAGGAATTTATCCTAACATCAATAGTGCTTTCAGTAGAACAGCGATGTCATTGTTTATGCTGTAGAAAGATGCGTCTGTTCCAGTGTAGTAAATCAACATAGTGAAGTGCTGCTTCTATAAGAATTATCTTTTTTAAAGAAAGATTTTTCTTTAAATAGCCTAGATTTGATGATATTTGCTGGTAGAAGCATAGTGAAATAGGTATATATCAAAAGGAAGAGTCAGAGGTTGCCAGGAAAAGAGTCGTATGAAAAATCTTTTATAAAGAGGAAAGTGTATTAAAAGTAAAAAAAAAAGAAAAGAAAAGAAAAGCTCGACAACTAAAAGACTAGTTTTATGCAGAGAATTACGGGACAGAATGACAGAAAAGAAGAGCCAATTTATGGAGGGCCAGCCTATATATGTTTTAGTTTTAAGCACAATGGGAGCAAAGAGTTTCGAAGCTCTAAATAATTGTTGATAAGATTGTTTTCCAAAGGGTAACAGAGCTGCAATGTGTATAGAATATCTAAGATCTAATTGGACTTTGCCAAATATGGGAGTTGGTAGAATAGTTAGGAAGTTACTCATTTATCTAATATATAAATGAGTATATAGTAGCTACTACACTCAAAGAAATAAAGTGGGAATATAACGGTGAAAAAAAAATCTATGTTTTCTAGTACATGCTCATGGCACATACAAATAAATAAGTAAATAATAGAATGTCTAGCAATGGCAAATGATATGAAGAGTGATTGGGGATGATATTCTCAATAAGGCTATTTTCAGTAAGGTTACTGGTGAAAGCATCTGAGTGGGGTCACTGCTGAGTAGTCACCTGAAGGAAGCAAGCGAATGAGCCATCTAAATATCCAGGGACAGGTGTTTCTAGGGGAAGAACCAGCAAAGGCACAGAGAGCCAATAAAACAATTAGCCATGAAATGAGAGTTTCTTTCAACAGTGCGTTACCAAAGATAGAGAGAAAAAAATTACCAAACAAACAAACAAAAAACAATAAAAAATACAGGCTAACAGACTAACTATGTAGGAGAAACTGGGTCATAATGATGCCTCCTAGGAAATGACTTCCCTAACTGAGCAGATATAGGTGCTAGGTGCCTGTATTAGTTCATTAGCGCTGCCGTAACAAGGTATCACAGACTGGATGGCTTAAACAACAAAATCTTAGTTCTCACAGTTCTGGTAGCTAGAAGTTCAACATCAAAGTGTCAGCAGGGTTGATTTCTTCCGAGGCCTCTTCTCGGCCTGTAGATGGTTGTCTTCTCTCTGTGCCTGTCTATGTCCAAATCTGCTCTTCCTATAAGGACAGTATCATATTAGATTAAGGGTTACCCTACCCTAATGCTCTCATTTTAACCTTAACTACCTCTTTAAAGGCCCTGTCTTCTAATACAGCCACATATGAAGGTTGAGAGGCATAGACTCCCCAAAACTCGGCCCATAACAGTGCCATTTTCTCAG
>NW_011888808.1:4965297-5021574 GCF_000151845.1 Pteropus vampyrus | reverse complement strand
TAATATTTGCTTATAACACATTTATCTTTGAATATTCTAATGAGAAATCCCCTCACCTCTCATCTTCTTTATTCTTCGCAGACACCATCCATCTTCGAGTACTTGAATCCTCCCCGGTTGGCACAGCCATTGGAAGTGTAAAAGCAATAGATGCAGACACTGGGAAAAATGCTGAAGTCGAATACCGAATTATTGATGGTGATGGGACTGATATGTTTGACATCATAACTGAGAAGGACACACAGGAAGGCATCATAACTGTGAAAAAGGTGCACAGCATCAATATAAATAAACATCCAACTGTTTAGAAAATAGAGATTCCAATATGTACTATCCACTTATGCATTATCCATTATCCATTAAAAAATCTCACTATCATGTTTAAATGTAATTCATAGTGTGCTTGAGTCTGAGGAACATAAAGCCAAAGATCTCCTTGAGATTTTACAAAATTTATAAGGCAAATTAATATGTGTGATTATATTTTTGAGCTATATTAATAAAAGCCCTCCATAATAACATTGTTTTCCTTAAAAAAAAACAAAAACAAAAACAATTAATAGCTAATAATGGCAATATGTCACCACAGTTGGAGGCATAAAAAGTACCATACCATCTATCCAGATGTATGAAGCAATAATTAGAACTGCAAATAAAAAGAGACAGCATGGATTGGAAGATAATTGAATTGTTCACATTTTCCCTTCTGCTACATAAATTAAAGCTTCCCACTAACATACGCTTCTTGATATAGTTTAAAGGTAAAGTTTTTTTGTCGTAAAGTCAGTACCATCATTCTAAGAAAAAAATAAGATGCAGTAAAATTTAGGTCCTAATGAAATATCTTGAGTGTTCTATATGCATAAAGTCACCACTAGAGCCCTGGTTATCACAAAACTAACCTAAGATTCTATATTAGTCTTCAAAATTTTATAAAGTTTATGTGGTGCCAAGAGTCTGTTAAACTGATGGAAAACATCACAACATAAATTTAAAAAGATAAACGAATTTTTTGCTTAGAAAAAAATAGCAGTAGCCAACACCTTAGCACACACACATGAACACACAAACACACAATTCATCAGCCCATTTTTTTGTAGTGGGTCACAACTTTACATTTTAATCTTTTCCAATTTTTCCAAGATTTCAAGTCTCAATTTTCTATGTTCTGAAATATCATACATTGAATACATAAAAAGTAAAAACTGTATCTTATTGATATGTAAATAAATTATTTTTATCCTTTTTATTTATTTACAGTTAATGAACAACTTGAGTTAAGAAACTCAATCAGACTTTAAAAATCATACTGTTACTCAGAAGAAACATATAATCTAATTTCCCTAAATCTAATTTAATAATTTATTTACTTTTTTTATATAGCCACTTGACTATGAAAGCCGAAGACTTTATACTCTGAAGGTTGAAGCAGAAAATACCCATGTGGATCCACGTTTTTATTACCTAGGACCATTTAAAGATACGACAATTGTGAAAATTTCTATAGAAGATGTGGATGAACCTCCTATTTTCAGCAGATCCTCCTATTTGTTTGAAGTTCATGAAGATATTGAAGTGGGCACAATCATTGGTACTGTAATGGCAAGGGACCCAGATTCTACTTCTAGCCCCATTAGGTAATTATGCCTGTGTTTAAGATGAAAAGAAAAAGTGTTGAAGTAACAAAATTCTATTTAAAGCATTTAATGTACTGAAAGATAAGAAGGTCTCTCAAAAAGTTGTACATAAATTTGGTGTTTAAAGTAGTCTCTGTTTGGGACAGGGCATGCACAAGATTCATAGTCTGCTTCAGTTCTAATCATGAAACTTGCTTGATATCATCTGCTTGTCTCTTTAAGATATTTGTACCCATGGTACAGAGAAAAAACACTTTCACCTACAAATTTAAAATATAGTCAAATCACTTTATTTGTGCTTTCAGTTTCTTAAATAATATGTGAGCTTGAGAGGCATTTTAACAGTTAAAATGAATATAATTATAACAGTGTTACCATTTGGTAACATTATGGTTTTTGAAACTCCCCTATACTCCTGCCATCAAAGAGGAAAGGGTTTTTTGTTGTTTTGGCTTTATCAAAAATATTCGAAACATTCCAGAAAGATAAGAGTAATTTGTTTTTGTTTTTTTTTTTTTTTTTTTTTGCTTTTCTTTCTTATGTCAGCCTGAGATGTGATAAATGCCTAAAAATGTGAAAGACTCAAAGTTTTCACTATTTCTTGAATTGTATCTATTGTTATATTATTTTAAAGAAATACAGATATCTGTATACAATACTCAGCATCAAAACGACTGCTCATTTTAAACTCTTGGTTCAGCATGTATTTTGGATTTCATTTGTTTCACTCAGCAGGATAATTTTGGTTGCCCCTTATTCCATGTGGACCAGACAAACAAACAAAAAACAATAAAAAATACAGGCTAACAGACTAACTATGTAGGAGAAACTGGGTCATAATGATGCCTCCTAGGAAATGACTTCCCTAACTGAGCAGATATAGGTGCTAGGTGCCTGTATTAGTTCATTAGCGCTGCCGTAACAAGGTATCACAGACTGGATGGCTTAAACAACAAAATCTTAGTTCTCACAGTTCTGGTAGCTAGAAGTTCAACATCAAAGTGTCAGCAGGGTTGATTTCTTCCGAGGCCTCTTCTCGGCCTGTAGATGGTTGTCTTCTCTCTGTGCCTGTCTATGTCCAAATCTGCTCTTCCTATAAGGACAGTATCATATTAGATTAAGGGTTACCCTACCCTAATGCTCTCATTTTAACTTTAACTACCTCTTTAAAGGCCCTGTCTTCTAATACAGCCACATATGAAGGTTGAGAGGCATAGACTCCCCAAAACTCGGCCCATAACAGTGCCATTTTCTCAGATTTGGTTAATTATGTTATGATTATATGAGAGCACTGGGGGAAGAGTTTTATGAGAGGGAAATAGCAGGCAAAAGATGAAAAGAGAGATGTAGGAAATTAAGTATTAAAAAAAAAACTCAGAAAAGTTCAAAATGGTGCAAATCTTTCATGGAAGTGAATAAAGGAAAAATACTTTAGGAAAGATATACTCGGGCAAGAGCATGAATGCCTAAGAGATCTGGACTTACTATGTATATTAAGGAGAACTGCTTAAGGTTTATGAGCAAGAAGGTGCCATAATCAGAAGGCTACTTCAGGTCTATTATCTGTCAGTAACACATAGTTTATGATTAGGTGCTAAACATAAACCTCAGTAGCAGAAGAGGTTGTTCACACTAGAAGCACATCTCTGTACATCAGAGGCTTGAATAAATTCTTGGAACAGAGAAGAATTTGTCACAATTTAGTGTTTTTATATTGATAGTGTGAAGGGCATCTTTGTATTTCTCTCATAGACTATCTTTTGTTTCTCCTGTCACAAGTAAAAATTGGATTCCTCCTGATTATAACTGATTTCATGGAATTTTGTAATGTGCTTTCTGGCAGCAGAAAAAAGCTGAGCAGTATATAACTAAATACAACAAAGAAAACAAATATAAATATTACTTATTCTATAATTTGTTATGATTGCATCAACACACATAGGTATATATGTGCACTCAAAGCTGATCTCTAGTTATTTGTGCAAGTGCAAAAAAGACAACATGATCATTTTAAAAACCAGAATTCCTAATACAATTAGAGGTTGGTGCTCACTACTCATAATATAAATGACTAAATACTCTAAAGTTCCATGTTTTCTGTACCTAGACTTTAATATTACTTATGTTACATGTATTGAACTTATTAACTAGTCAACATCTAATGTAGAGTTTAAGACTTGTAATATTTGCTTATAACACATTTATCTTTGAATATTCTAATGAGAAATCCCCTCACCTCTCATCTTCTTTATTCTTCGCAGACACCATCCATCTTCGAGTACTTGAATCCTCCCCGGTTGGCACAGCCATTGGAAGTGTAAAAGCAATAGATGCAGACACTGGGAAAAATGCTGAAGTCGAATACCGAATTATTGATGGTGATGGGACTGATATGTTTGACATCATAACTGAGAAGGACACACAGGAAGGCATCATAACTGTGAAAAAGGTGCACAGCATCAATATAAATAAACATCCAACTGTTTAGAAAATAGAGATTCCAATATGTACTATCCACTTATGCATTATCCATTATCCATTAAAAAATCTCACTATCATGTTTAAATGTAATTCATAGTGTGCTTGAGTCTGAGGAACATAAAGCCAAAGATCTCCTTGAGATTTTACAAAATTTATAAGGCAAATTAATATGTGTGATTATATTTTTGAGCTATATTAATAAAAGCCCTCCATAATAACATTGTTTTCCTTAAAAAAAAACAAAAACAAAAACAATTAATAGCTAATAATGGCAATATGTCACCACAGTTGGAGGCATAAAAAGTACCATACCATCTATCCAGATGTATGAAGCAATAATTAGAACTGCAAATAAAAAGAGACAGCATGGATTGGAAGATAATTGAATTGTTCACATTTTCCCTTCTGCTACATAAATTAAAGCTTCCCACTAACATACGCTTCTTGATATAGTTTAAAGGTAAAGTTTTTTTGTCGTAAAGTCAGTACCATCATTCTAAGAAAAAAATAAGATGCAGTAAAATTTAGGTCCTAATGAAATATCTTGAGTGTTCTATATGCATAAAGTCACCACTAGAGCCCTGGTTATCACAAAACTAACCTAAGATTCTATATTAGTCTTCAAAATTTTATAAAGTTTATGTGGTGCCAAGAGTCTGTTAAACTGATGGAAAACATCACAACATAAATTTAAAAAGATAAACGAATTTTTTGCTTAGAAAAAAATAGCAGTAGCCAACACCTTAGCACACACACATGAACACACAAACACACAATTCATCAGCCCATTTTTTTGTAGTGGGTCACAACTTTACATTTTAATCTTTTCCAATTTTTCCAAGATTTCAAGTCTCAATTTTCTATGTTCTGAAATATCATACATTGAATACATAAAAAGTAAAAACTGTATCTTATTGATATGTAAATAAATTATTTTTATCCTTTTTATTTATTTACAGTTAATGAACAACTTGAGTTAAGAAACTCAATCAGACTTTAAAAATCATACTGTTACTCAGAAGAAACATATAATCTAATTTCCCTAAATCTAATTTAATAATTTATTTACTTTTTTTATATAGCCACTTGACTATGAAAGCCGAAGACTTTATACTCTGAAGGTTGAAGCAGAAAATACCCATGTGGATCCACGTTTTTATTACCTAGGACCATTTAAAGATACAACAATTGTGAAAATTTCTATAGAAGATGTGGATGAACCTCCTATTTTCAGCAGATCCTCCTATTTGTTTGAAGTTCATGAAGATATTGAAGTGGGCACAATCATTGGTACTGTAATGGCAAGGGACCCAGATTCTACTTCTAGCCCCATTAGGTAATTATGCCTGTGTTTAAGATGAAAAGAAAAAGTGTTGAAGTAACAAAATTCTATTTAAAGCATTTAATGTACTGAAAGATAAGAAGGTCTCTCAAAAAGTTGTACGTAAATTTGGTGTTTAAAGTAGTCTCTGTTTGGGACAGGGCATGCACAAGATTCATAGTCTGCTTCAGTTCTAATCATGAAACTTGCTTGATATCATCTGCTTGTCTCTTTAAGATATTTGTACCCATGGTACAGAGAAAAAACACTTTCACCTACAAATTTAAAATATAGTCAAATCACTTTATTTGTGCTTTCAGTTTCTTAAATAATATGTGAGCTTGAGAGGCATTTTAACAGTTAAAATGAATATAATTATAACAGTGTTACCATTTGGTAACATTATGGTTTTTGAAACTCCCCTATACTCCTGCCATCAAAGAGGAAAGGGTTTTTTGTTGTTTTGGCTTTATCAAAAATATTCGAAACATTCCAGAAAGATAAGAGTAATTTGTTTTTGTTTTTGTTTTGTTTTTTTTTTTTTTTGCTTTTCTTTCTTATGTCAGCCTGAGATGTGATAAATGCCTAAAAATGTGAAAGACTCAAAGTTTTCACTATTTCTTGAATTGTATCTATTGTTATATTATTTTAAAGAAATACAGATATCTGTATACAATACTCAGCATCAAAACGACTGCTCATTTTAAACTCTTGGTTCAGCATGTATTTTGGATTTCATTTGTTTCACTCAGCAGGATAATTTTGGTTGCCCCTTATTCCATGTGGACCAGTCAAGTAGGAATTCAAATAGTTGTGCAGTTGCTAATTGCACTCTTCTCTGACATCTCAGTATGTGACACTGAAATCTAGAAAACCTCTAATTTCATGTGCCATGTGACTCTAGCTTGACTTAAAGTTAAAAATTCTATAGGTTCTGCTATATCTTTAATATTTTAGATATATATTATTTTATATATATTAAAGTCACATTATGTATATATTAAAATTACTATTTGATTTATATAATTTTACCTAAATATTTTCTTATATTCTCATACAGTATCACAGGTTACATATTAGCAATAGAAATCTATATGTGGTAATCACGTTTAGTTCCCATCTGCCAGCATCACTTCACCATAAACGCCCCTTCCCCAATCTATTTATCTTCATTGAAACTGCTACATTCTTTTTTCCCTTTGAAGCTTTTAAATAACCAATATGTACTTTGAATTTTCCTCATTAAATACTTACCCAGAATTTTATTGGCATAGTTCCAACCAACTTTAACAGGCCGTGCTCTGTGTTCCTGATTTTAAAATGGTCATTTTAATAATGATATATAATATTTTTAAAAAGAGTTCAATTTAAATCTAATCTCATTGTTAAGTGGCAACAAAAGTATTTCTCCACACAATGAAATAGATTTTGCATCCTCTTACAGACTGATGATTATTTTATGTCAAAATATGGCTGTGGATTTTGAAACAAAAAATAAAATATTTAATCAGAATGCAAGTCTAATGACCAGAAGGAAATAATTCACTTATGAATAACATGCAATAGAATTAATAACTTCATTGATTATTAGTGACAGAGTCTATACCATGAAAGTTATTGAATACTTGAATTTATGTTGCCTATGTAGAAAATGCAAATGAATTTTCTTGGATGTTACTCTTAATACATTACGGAGGTGACAACAATATATTTTTTCATAGAATTAAAGTATCTTCATTAAAGCCATTTATTTATGAGATGAATAATACCAGGCCTTTATAAATTGTTAATGTCATATATTGTGGGTTTTAATGCAATAATCAAAAGAATTTATTTAAAATGTGTGTTCTGGAAGTGATGTTAAAAAGGAAAATGAAAGTTAACAAACATAAATTGCCAATGGATAATTGAAAAATATAATTATATGAAGTTTGAACAAGAACCAGGGTCTCTGTATCTTCAAGATAATTTCATGTAATCCACTAAATGTTTTCATTGTTTCTTTAAACTAAACTACAAGAAACAGCTAAGACAAAACACACATAAAATGGATTTGACAAACACAATAATGCTTTATATTGATTAGTATATTGAAACTTCATGTCATATTTCTACAAAAATAAGGTACCTATCATTTGCCAAAATGGCAAAGAATCTAGTCACTCAAGGAGTTCTCAGTCTGTTAGGGAAAAAGATTCAATATGAGAAATAATAGTTTTCGAGTGCCTACTAGACTCCAAATAAGATGCTTGGTATTTTCATGTTTGACTTTGAGTTAGAGATGTGAGATGACATGAATTTCTAATGCAACATAGTATATGGCAGAGATGAGAGGTACAAGGTACTTTATGATAGACAAATAGTTTCTACTTCAGGTAATCATGGAATACTCCAAGGAAGTGGTAAAATTTATGTTAAGTCTTTCAGAAGTAAAAGAATTTTGTCAGCTTGGGTTAGAATTTGTGAATTATTGCAGATATAGAGGTACAATCTTTTACTTTATTTGTGAATGGTAATATGTGTCTCTTAATTACAAAACTGAATTTATATTGTGTTAATAGAAAGAACTTGAGTCGGTTAAAGAAATTTATAAATCACTGGTACATTCTTTTTAGAACTGATTTAAAATAAAAATTTAAAATAAGCAGTCCTCAAAAGTAAAATCCCATTAGTTGTATTGACATGTTAAATTGTTCTTCTAATTCAGTTTATTCAAAAGAAGACACAAGGATCATAAATTTCAATTGATTTTTGTAAACTTTATACAAGTTTGGAACACTAAAGAGAAGAGAGTTTTATGGCATCTCTTTTTTTTATTTTGTATTATTACTCATAAAACATAATTTTAAATAATATTTCATCTGTTTTTCCTCAAAATAAATGACAATTGTGCTTAAAAAAAGATATACCATAACTGAATATTACTCCTGGTCTTGTAATTTTAGTTTTGCTTTGTTTTCTCTAATTTTTTAATATGGAGCATTATGTATAACTTGCAGATTTTGCTTGCTAACTCCAGAAGTATAAAACATTGTAAGCCACTACATTTGTGAAGTAGCAGGAACCTATTTTAAACCTCGGCTGACAAATCTCAAAATAATGGGATTTATCGAAGTGCATCAACCTGATTGATAAACCAGGCATTAGGCTCTAGAATGATGTCCAATACAACACCTTTAATCAATTAGCAGCATAATTGCTTTATCTATATAAATACACTGACTTAATTTGATACAAATATATAAAAACTTCTCTCCCAAACTTTTATATTTTAAAAGCACCTCTGGTTAAAACGTATACAGTTTATAACGATACATTTGATTAAGAAACTGAAACTGCATATATATCATACCAAGAAGCCAGTAAACACCATTGTAATTCGGTTACCTACTACTCTGAGGAAACTAATGTTTCCTATTTTCTCACTAAGAAAAAGACTTTGCTTCTGGGAATATGTTGTATTAGATACTTTCTGTAATTCCTCAAGGGAATGCTCAGTTACTAGGTAGAGTCAGTTGATAATGTAACCACATGTAATGCCAACTATTTTGTGAAAAAAAATACATCAAGGCTATATAATATGGAAAGAGATAATGATTTAATAACAAATATTCGGAAGACTAAAATTTGAATGCATGCATTCTAGATTAGTACTATATACATTCCTGAAATTATGATATATCCCTACATGTGTGTCTTCGCATTTTAACATTTTATCCTGCAAACCATCAATAACACTGCCATGTATTTTTCTTCGCCTTCTATGTTCAGATTTTCCTTGGATCGCCATACTGACCTTGACAGGATCTTTAACATACATTCTGGAAATGGATCCCTTTATACATCAAAGCCACTTGACCGTGAACTATCTCAATGGCACAATCTTACCATTATAGCTGCTGAAATCAGTAAGATGAATTTTATGTGTATAACATTTAACATATATTTTTAGGTTTTATTTTATATTAAAAGTAATTCCTTTTCATTGTATACGTGATTTATAATTTTAATCTAAGTTTTTAAAAAACTTCTCAACACCTATAATTTTTAATACTTTTTATATATAGTAAGTGATAGCTCTAGATAGAGATAAATGTACATTTTACATTAATAAAAAATCTAGAATTGGGTACTAAAGACGTTCTAGTTTGGGAAAAGAGAAATAAATTTGTTTCATGGACACTATGAATAAGAATCTATGCTAAATGTTGGGTGTATATCACTTAATTTTAAAAACATATAGGTACATACTATTACTTTTTACAAACAAGAAAACCAAAGTAATTGTAATAATAGTTAATATTAAACACTCTTTTCCAGATATTAGTCTAAGAATTTTAAATTAATTTTTCCCTACTAATATTTTTGACCTTATTTGACAGAGAAGGAAATAAGATTCCAAGAGTTTTGGTAACTTGCCCAAAATCACAGTGCCAGAAGTAGTAAAACTGGGATTTGGAACCAGTCATTGTGTTTCTAGATCCAATACTGAATTGTACACATAATTTACCAGATTTCATCCAACTAGTAGCAGGCAGAGCCAGGATTCAAAACCACATCTGTCTCTACTAGTAAAAGTTCTTGCTTGTGTATAGGATTTTCTACATAATTTGCGGAGCCCATTTTAAATTTAAATTGAAAATGTCAGGCCTTTTGCTAAAAACGATTAAGAAATATTAACATGGCCACAGCAGAGTGTTAAAACAAGTTTGTGGTCCTTCTCAGTGTGAGGCCCTGTATAGTTGTGCATGCCCATGAAGCCAGCCCTGTCCACATATCCAAACCTGCTCATGGTTTCTGATTCCTGTACTATATATGTGGAGCAGAGTAGCTCTTTAACTGTTTTAAAAAGAAATGTTAATTAGGGACTGAATCATGGTGAAAAACGAAACCTATAAATTCCAGATCTGAAATACTAACCTGAATCCACAAACACGTATCAAGGTCAAGGTTATTTGAAGTATCCATTTCAGGATTTGAGAAGCAGATCATTGGGGCTGAATACCAGAGTCTCAGAAAGATGGAACTAGTCTAGACGGATGATCAGCACAAAATTCAAAGCTTCAAGATAAAGTACATTCAGCTTTCTCCTTAAATCAGGCTTTGAAATATGGAATAACATGATGCTCCAAATGGTTCAGTGTTCCTATCCTGAGTTGTAAATGGCTGTGCCTTTTAAGGCTAACAGAAGATATTTTTGTTTTTAGTTTTTCTTTTAAAGAAAACTTTTATTTCTCTATCTGTCCCCACATCACCATGATTAGAAGTGCCCAACAGGATTCAATCTGGTCACTTCAGAATCATGGTTGTTTGTTTTCTCTCTTGATTCAAGATCCTTATTCAAGGCCAGTGAGCTAGAAACTGCATTTTCCATTTCAGATACTCGGAGAAATTTAACTTCTAAAGCTAGTAGAAGTAATTACGATTCTGTAAAAAGCCAGGCCAATTACATTCTTCTTTTTCAAAACTAAACCTGTTTCTTGCCCTTAAATGAATCAGTCTATGGAGTAGCTGCTGAGAATGTCTGTCTGCCAAACCACAAGCAGTCAGGGGTCCATTTTGCTGTTCCAAGTATTAAAAGGAATGAGGGTAAGAGGAGAATGGCATACAGGAAATAGTTTTTACTAGATTTTAAACACTGGGTTTATGGCAAATGTGTCATACACTAAACACTAAGCAGGCAGGACACAACGACATATAAATACACTTCCTAACCAATATGTTTCCAGGCCCTGCCTCTAACTGTTTAATTCTACATCCTACAGCAGTATATCACACCATATGGCACATGCTACTTCAGATAATTATTTAGTGCATTATACCATGAAAAACTTCTTTTTCTTTTTTAAAAAATGTTTTTAAATGCTATGTGAAGAATAAAAAATCTCAAATTAATGACATAGTCAGGGATTATAGGATACATCATTGTAAAAACCAGTAAATTTCTCTAATTACATCTGAAAATTTAACTGTAATTATTGCAGTACATTCTGAAGACAGTTGAGCAAAGTTTATGACTGAAAGATTCCATTACCTATACCTAGTTTCTTATTAGTGGAAATTCTTGCCATAAGATAGAAAATATACATCTTTCTAAAGCCTGAAATTTCTAGATAATAATTTAATTTCATCTTCTGGGAGGCATGGAAAGCCTGTGGATACATAGGTACAGATTCCTCTTCTGCTGTACATTTTAAGATCCTTTACCACTGATATATTCTTGCTACAACAGCGTTTGCCTTGATGACCCTGAGAGAGACTCAGGTGATAAATATATGCCAGCTGCTATTCAGTACAATGCTTCCTTGGAATGCTTTATGTTTTTATTTATATGTAGACTGTAGCATCTGCCAGTAAAAAAGATCAGTGCAAGTACTGTTTTTTGAATAGGTGACTCTAGGCCTGATGCTTTACAAAGCACATTAATCCCTGTGGATTTAGTTTTTGATTTGAAGAGCCTTGAGTTATTTGTAAAGAGGCTGGAGAATCTCTACGTATTGTTAGAGAAGAGACTGACAGTGCAATTTTTTAGATATGAAACATTTCTGTCTCTCTTCACTCTGTGGCATAGTTAGAAAGTAAATTGCTACCCACAAAAGAGCTATTTTTATTTCAAAACTTTATATTGAAAGAAAATATGTTGCTTATGTCCACTAAATATATAAGTAGGTTAAAGAGCATGTTCCAGAAAATATAGAAGAATAATACCTTCCCACTCTTCTACATAGCAGCAAGTAACTTTAGATGATTGATGGTTCATTCGTAGGCAGACCCTGTGCCTCCGGATATTAGTAAATGGTCCACAAGTAAGAGAGGTGGCAAAATAGTAGAATGCCATTTTTCTCCTCTCCACTTTTCTCAAAATGTACTTCTCTTCAGACCCACATGAATTGTAGGAAAGCTAGTTTTTATTGTGTGGATGCTTTGTGTGGAGAAAGAGCATACACTCTTAAGTAACGTAAGGAAATGAAGAAGATATGGCTGTCGATAAAGACGATCTTAATAATAATGCTCAACACATATTGGGTACTTACCAACAAACTGATACTTTGATAGGAAGTTTTCATGCATTAAATTTAATTTTTCAAATAACTATAAGATTAGAAGTTCGATTTTGATGCACATTGAGTAAACTGAGGCATTAGAGAGATGGAGTAAATTGGCCAGTCATATCGTGAATGAGTGATGGATGTGGGAATCAAAGCAGCTCTGTGTGACCCCAGGGTCTGAACTTTTTAATCACCTAACACACTAAGAAGTGAAATATATGTAGCAATACATTAGAAAATATGAAACCAGAACCTGAAAACTGAATTCATACGGGTTAAGAAGACTGAGGTACAACTGAAGTGTTACAGAGGGAAGGCATTTGAAAGTTTCTGTTGAAAAGAAGAAAAGGTAAATAGACTTCAAAATGGATTTAGAATTCTGTCTGCCTGTCTTCATACTACTTCAGCCTTGAAAATGTCTCTGCTGAATAATCAGTTCTTACACATTATTTTTGAAAAGTGCTGATTTCGTTATTTTAGTAACATTATAATTACATGGAGAGCAAGGAGGAGAAAGAAATTCTTTTGAGTAGTGACATATTCCCTATTTGCACCTGACAATATTTTTTACCCTTGTATCTAAAAAATTATTTAGATAAAATTAGAAAGTCAGATATATTCCACAAGGGTAAACAATATTACTCATAACCCATGTTGGTAGAGACCATTTAATAAGATTCCTACTGTCCCTCAGCTCATCTGCTCTTTGTTTGTTTTGCTTTGTTTTTAGCTAATTATCTTCTTTCTCTTTTTATATTCATCTTCAGCTTGTGTTTGCCAAAGTTTACACAGAATTTTAACTATATCCAAAGATTGAGGTTTTGATATCATGAAGGCTGACGAATATAACCTGAATTTAAGATGTCAAAACACTCTCACATATTAGTACAAGATCCTAGAAAAATCCACAGTGGATATAATGTAAATATGACTAATACTAGGTTGTTACCCAAGACTAAGCTAAATAGACATTTATATTTTAAAATTCTATTTACAGTTGAAACAATTTTTAAATGCATGTTTTTATGGGAAAACTTTGATGCTCTTGATTTCATCATTTGTAGCAAAAAAAAATTATACTTATTATACTGTTAAACTGATTTTGTTATGCAAAATTGAGCCTGGATGGTTGAAATGATACCAGTAACAATTATATTAATGAGACATTTCATTGTAAATTTCTATTCAATTTGTATAATTAGTAGCTACATATTAAAATTTCCAAAAAGAAAGTTGAGAGTAGCTGTTGGGATACCTTTGTGATAAAAGTGGTCAGCGGTTAGGTTGTAATATAACAAACTACCACTTAGAAGCTAACGATCTTGAGCAAGTTACTAATTTATTTAAAACTACTTTTTTATCTAAAAAAATCAATAAAGATTAAGCAATATAATGATGTATAACAAAGATTTAATAAATATTTGTTCTTATTTTATGCATTTGTTCTTATTTTATGCATTTGAGTTCACAATACAGTGAACTCAATTACACTGTATTGTGCTTTTAAAAAGATTTTCCAAAATAATAATAGTACTCTAGAGCCCAATAATAACTGAATTCGTGACTACTTAATTAGGCTCTTAGTAATTTTCTTTATTGCATTTGCTCATTATGTTAGTAGAAGAAATGTGATGTTTATTTGTATGTGAGCATTTAATATCCACGAGATGCTTATACAAACTAAATCTGGTAGAAACTCTAAAATTTTCCTTTCTCTTTTCTAGACAACCCCAAAGAGATGACACGTGTGGCTGTTTTTGTGAGAATTTTGGATGTTAATGACAATGCTCCACAATTTGCTGTGTTTTATGACACTTTTGTTTGTGAAAATGCCAGACCAGGACAGGTGAGTACTTGTAGGATTTGAAAGCATGGGAAGATTTTAATGGCGTGGTTAAATTTTCTTTTCCCAATCTTAAGAGGAATGAGCAAACAGAGATAAAAACACCCATAAAGTCTTAACAGTAATAGATATAAAAACAAACAAACTCTGATGTTTTTAAGATTGAAAATGTTTTAAATTACAGTATAAGAAGTTTCATATTTCTTTTGTAAAGTCCTAACGTAATTATAAGATTTTATTGTTGTCACAAAAGTTAAGGTATAAGAATAAATAACTTTACATTTATAAACTTTCGAAAACAAATAAACAAAAAAAACAAAGAAAAAACCCCTGCTGTGTCATTAGATAAATATTGATAACTGCTAGAGATATGAGAAATAAAAGTTAGAAAAAACAAACAATACATGGGATCAGCAAAACATTCCATCAGTATTTCAATATACGCAAACAGATTTCGAAGCAGGGCTGGAGAATTTGCTCTTTACATTTATACATTTATTTCCTCATTGTAGCAACACATAAAGTGCTTAATGACTTAGTGTTCTCCTTTAAAATATTCTTTCTATATCAGCTTTATTTATAACTCTTTAAGTCTTTTCCTCAGTGGACTCATTTTGTTGTTTGAAAAGCTCCAGCGTATATGGCTGAAAGAAATGTTCTTAATTGGTTTGAGTGCTATCTTCACAGAATGAAGCCGCCTGTTATAAATAATAATTAGGAATCAAATTTGTTTTATTAAAGAAAGAGGAGCCACCATAAAACTGTATGGTGTTTTGACATCATTTGATGCTCTTTATAAACATCAATGTCATTGTTACATTTTTATGCAAATTACAATGTGAAATAGCTCAGATTCTTCCTTCTGAAGATTGTAACAGGAATTCAATAGCCTGTCTATTGTTTGAAATGGTAAAACTGTTGCAGTTGGACTCATTTTTTTATTTGAAAATGTTATGGAAATGTTTAATTTGGAATATTTAAGTGACTTAGCTACTTCCGACCTACTTCTTAATGAAACTTCTTAGTGTGTGCCCTAAAAATACCGTTCCAAATAGTCGTCTGCCTGCCAGGCTCAGCATGATATAAGTTGAAGCTTTTTCTCTAAAAGATAAATTACCCACTTTGCAACTGCTGCATACATTGCTCCCTCTATGATTTTTCTATCTGATTTTCAAGAGATATCTTTTCAGACCATTTGAGTCATTATAAATACTGAATTTCAAAAGTATTCAAAATACACAAAATAAGGGATTCCTTTTTTTTTTTAACTTTATCTAGCTCAGTAACTTTATATTTTACAGTCTTTTAAAAATTAGTTGACATATTAAAGGAAAATATAATCAAATCAAAGCTGATTTTAATTTTTAAAAAGTAGTTAGCAATTATTTTTAATAAGACCAGTTTGTTAGGTGTCATTTTGGTCTCATCGGCTGAAAAATGGTTGCTTAAACTAACCTGTTATATACTCAATAATGGAATTCTAGGTTATGACATCCTGGCAGGAAAAATCAAAGCAATTTGGTAAAGTCCTTCCCTGAGCCTTTCTCGAAATTCATTTGTTAACTCTGTCTTGTCTTCCCCTCAGGAAGCAAGAGCTTGGTCAGGTCTTCTGGGTGTGCTTTAGTTATTTATAGAGTATTTCAATCTACCCAATACTTCTCCAAATTACGTGTTCTTTAAGAGTAGCATTTAGAACAACTCTATGAGAAATAATTCTATTCATTTGGTGCGTGGACAAAATGAGAAGACAGAAATAAAGCTAATTGCCACCCCCAACTCATTATTTGCCTATTCCCTGCTGTAAAAATAGGAGACTTTCCTCCTTGGAAAGGATGCAACTTACAATAATATGGTATTAATAGTTCCCTCTTGTGCCTGAACTAGGCCACTTGACTCTCCTTTTTTTTTTTTCATCTCGGAGAGAGTCAGGGGACCTTGGGAGATGGAAGAAGAGAGGACTGGCTGGCTTTCTTTTCTTCCATTTTCCCTCACACATGCACCATGCCTTCAGTAAATAAAATGTATTTTAAATTTTTTAATTTCTATGGGAAGGAAATAGCATTTCAGTCTCATAGGAGATTTCCCTGAGTCTGTCTCCTCAGAGAAGACTGCTGCTTATGTTTAAACATCCACGGGTATCTAAAGTCCACACACTTCTCAAACCCAAAATATCCCTTTACATATTTTCCTTTGAACAGTGATGTTACTTCCTCAGCAACTGAAGAAGGATTCTTTTTATCAGAATAAAGGGAATTTTTTTCATCAGCAGAAACTATTAGTCTTCTCGCTAAAAAAAAAAAAAAAAAAGTAAAACTTAGTGAATGGTTTAACTTTAAACATCTTAAATTCCATTCATCATCCCAAACTCTATTATAATATACTCACTGAAACACCACTCAAGTTGATTTAAGATTATTCAAGAAAAGCCCAGTGGAAAATATCAACAAATTTTTTAACCGCTAAGGAGATAAAATATAAATGACTTATATGTGTCTATTTTTCATATGCTCAAAATAAATACTGGACATCACTAGTTTATCTTTTTTGCCTAATTGTGGTAACTTCTTTTTTTGGAAATGGGCCAAAATAAATTTGTCTCCAGCAGAAATAAAATAGTGAGTGCTTACATAGAGACACAAAGGTATGGTTTATCTCCTTGTAGCCAACTTCTGATTTCTATTGTAACTCTTTATGGTAATATACCAAATCAAAATACTGTGATTTTTTAATGTATGACTGGAAAAGGAAAGGAAGACTAGATTGAAAAGTAAATGCTGGTTATGAGGAAGTTGGACACTAGAAGCCAAGTTATGTCCTGAAGGAAAAAAATACATTGTGAAAAGAAGTAAATGCCTCGATCCACAATAGAGAATTCTTGGGATCACAAAAATATGTTGTAATGTGATATAGATTTCCGACGTGTGATTCTATTTTGTTTGTATTGTTAATATGAGCTTGACTTATTCACTCTATAACATTTAATGAAAATATATCAGTGAACCATTGATTTTGAAATCTACAATGCTACCATTTTTAATTAAAATAATACATTTTAATTGAGAATTTCTACATAAACCTTTAAACGTTCTTACGGATATATATAAAGATGTGGCCATTTTTTCTGAAGTGTAAAAATGAGCAGGAATTGTAAATTGTAATTACAGTTGCAAATGTATATTTATTATGAGACATTGTAGTTTTTCTTTTAAAAGATCATCATCTCTACTTTCACTTTTTATCATTTATATCTCTATATGTTAACGTATTAATCTTAATGATACATATAAACAAGAATTTCCATCAGTCTACTATCTTTCTTGATATGTTATCACATTTATATCATTTTTTCCTCTTCAATTTATTCTAACAAATCACTATTTAAAAATAAAATTTTTAGGCTGCTTGACAAACACATCAGTCGAGAAATATTTTTGTAATTGAATCAATACCTCTTAAAGGAAATTAGTTAACATTATTTTAACATTTTGTTTAATTTTTTTATATATGTACCGTCTTTTGGATAAGCCATTAGCCATGAATTCTTGCTTTTATTTAATCTTAAATTACCACTAACATTTCACAATGTAGTTATTATATTTTAAAATGTATTTTTAAAATTTTTCAAAATTAAAAATTTTTTAGCTGCCTATTTCTAGATAATAAACATTTATCTTTGTTTGTTGCAATTATATTTCTTGTATCATTTTGAAATAAATGGTTAGGGTTATTTAATTAAATAAGGAGTGCCTCAAACTTACCGCATTGTTATTTTTATAAGACACTTTAAAAGAAAAATAATTTAATACAGAATAGTTAAAATAATTTGTTTTTTAATTATTTTACATCATGTTTTAAACTTAAACTTCCTTTTTAAATCAACAAAATGTCAGTAACAAATATTTTCATTCAAGTATATTTGACCATTTATATAGATATCAGTACACATTTTTAACTATTTCTGAAGCCCCCTTGCAAAATCAAAATATGCAAAAAATATGTAAAATATTATATATATAAGTTAACGACAAAGTAGGTATGTATGCAAAAAAGTACATAGCTATATTACGTATATATTTTATAATATCAATTAATCATATAACATGTTCAAATCAATAATCTGATTATAGTATAAGGTGTTAATATTTTTACTTTGTTACCAGATAGTTTCTTATATTGTTACCAGAAAATAATATAAAGAGTTATAAAATAAAATAACCCTTCTAATATAACCTTTTCTCATAATATGCATATGTTGAATTTAAAAATACATAATTGTATTGATGGTGCAAATGAAGTGAATTGTTACTGTTATAGTAGACAATAATGTTTGTCTTTTTTTAAGAAAAAGGTATGTATAGTATTGTCTATAAAATCTTTAGATTTTTTTGAGTAGTTTTCGCTTTTTTGATAAGGAGCAAAGCCTCAATCAAAATAATTTTCTAATTTTTCCTACATTATATAAACTTTTCCAGATCAGTGTTCAAATATATTTGAAATACACTACTCACTTCAAAAGCTTTATCTAAATTAACAAAACTGTAAAAAATATATTACCATTTATCATTTTGAAGGAATGGGTAATATTTAAGAGAAATTGAGATAGGCAAAAACAGAGACAGAGTAACACGCAGGGAGAGGGAGAATGAAAGAAATAGGGACTTTGTTAAAATCAAAGTAATAATAAAATAAATGGAATAACTCAAAGATAAATGCAGGTAGAAAAAATCAATTGCCTTTAAAATTTTTGAAATAAATTAGATATCAAAATTTACATGTTATAAGCAGATTATACCTATGGAATTTTGACAAATATATATTTTTCTCTTTTCTGCAGCTAATACAGACTATAAGTGCAGTAGATAAAGATGACCCTTTAGGCGGACAGAAATTTTTCTTCAGTTTAGCTGCTGTAAATCCAAACTTCACAGTACAGGATAATGAAGGTAAATTTCAGAACGTGTTCATTATGATTTAAGGTGACATCAATGAAACATTTTCTTTAAGATAACAATTGCCATTTACTTGATGTATTAATGTATTGATCTTTGTTAAAAATTGTGTTTCTGTTGGATATTTAATGAGATATTATGGCAATTTCTTGCTTGATAGGGTTTACTTTCTTGAATTTTAAAATAATCAAATATGTGAAAGAAATCTCTATATGGATCCTAATTAAAAGAATGAATCTCAAAAAACTTTCAAGGAAGGCTGGGAAAAAGCAGTTTTCTTAAGAAAAAGGGTAGAACAAAGAAGAGGGGTGAGAAGAAAGAGAAGTAGTATATCAACCCATGAAGGGACTGTACAAAAAGCATAGTTGCAAAGGCAAGATACACTATTCTCCTGTGTAATATATGAATTTTATAATGTCTCTGTGATCAAAAATACTAAAGCTGCATGTTTTGCATTCTCAAAAAAGGTAGAAACATATTTTAGAGAAAAAATATATGAAAATTGTTACTATTTTTAAAAAGTTGAACAGCTTTTTCTTTGAAAATAAGTATGGCAATTATTCTGGTCTAAATAAAAGTATGTAATTAGAGCTTTTCTCTCCTTCGTAAATTTATGTTAAACAATAGCATCAGCTAGTTTTCGTTATAAAGCATACTTGTTTTAGAGCAACTATAGATATTCTTAAAATAAATCTAACTGCTTTGGCATATTTATAGTTCCTTCCTAACAGTTGTGTGTATGCTGGCAGAGCCAGGTTGCTATATTACCTCTAGGTGGCTTTCAGAATATCAGAAAGTAGTTTAAGGTAATGGATAGTTTTATATTGAGCCAACTGTTACTTGAGATATATGATGTAGTAGGAACTTTGCACAAATCAGTCAAGGGAAGTGGATCTATAGGTAACACCTATAGATCTAAATTTGAATTTCTGAAGTGTCTATGTTTTCTCTCCCTCTGGACACCAAAAATAATTGTGATTGGAAAAATCAACATACAGTTGGCAGTTAAAATACAAAATGTTCAGTTACATTTGAATGTCAGGAAAACAAGCCATCATTTTCATTTGCTGAATCTGGCAACCTAAACACAGAACTTAGACTGGACAGCCTCAGTACTGAATTGACAATAGTCTACCTCTTTCTAATTGCATTTTAGTTTGCTTTATGTTCCTAATAAACTGAGCCCTAGATCCCAACCAAACCACCTCTCAATTTTAAAAAGTAATAGAGATTTGAAATAGTACATCTTACACAGCATTTCACAGTTACTGGAAAAACAACTCAAGGCTAGTCTTAATTTTTGACAAACAGTACCATTTTCCTATGTTAGAAAGAGTTTCTGATCCAAAAACTTCATCAAAACAATGTGTATGTCAAAACCACGGTGATCGAGATGAAACAAAATGATTCGAATAGAATGGTTAGTTTAAGATAAATCCTTATTTTGTTCTTCAATATATCAGTTATTGTAGGCAAAATTAAGATTTACGAACTCTTCAAACATTTAAAAAGTATAAGGCAAGGAAATTCTAAAAATACCCACATGCTTATAAATGTTTATTTTAGTGTAGGCTTAAGAATGGAAGAATTATATTGTAATACTTCTGGGAAGATAAGTCAATATTGTAAAATTATCAGGACACTGCATTTTATTTTTAAAATCTGGTTATGTACATCTTTTATTTTATTAATCCACTTTCATAGCTTATGTAGTTAATTGATATAGTAGAATTTAACTTCTCACTAATTATTTAAGAAAAGATTATTTTATGTTCAAACAACTATACCTGCGAGAAATTGTCAGTTTTTTCTCTCTTGTTTAATTTAGAAATTGGCTAACTCATTCTCACCCAGCTCTACAGGACTGACTAAACTAGGCTAAGTGCATTGGACAAATAGAGTAGGAAATTATCATCCAAGTATACAATGATTTTATTTTTTAATATGTATTGATTATAAAGGGCTAGAATAAATTTTTTTTATTAACCCACAACTTCCATTCACAGATCCTGGGTGAGTTAGATCAAATAAATATCAGTAGCAATCTACTAGGTAGTAAGATGCTGGCCTTTATTAGACCCCTGCTTCTTTCTGTGTGCCTATTATTCATTCCATATCAGCTGTCTTCCACCAATATTTTGAACTATATACATTTATTCATGTTCATGGGTAGAAATCAAAGTTCAGAAATATTAAGTAACTTGCTCACTATAGTTCATATATTGAGACTCATGAAGTTTCTGACTGCATTGATTTTTCAAGTACAATTACAATGAAAATTTACTCAATTATATTTTTTCATGAATATTGGATTAATGTGTTATATATGTGTGTAGACATGCATGTACATTTTTTCTTGCTAGGCATATTTGTTTTCTGAAAATTTTGAAAAACAGTATGCTATCTATGTAGTCTTGATAAATGATTGACTATTAAAAATTCACCATTTTGAAAATCTAATATATAAGCAATCATATTAGATTCCACAAACTAATTTATCTTATCTATATTTTAATTATATTGTATACATTTTATAGGAAAATTTATATCAATTTTTATATTTTGCATAAACATCGCTTTATGTGTATGTTAAAACCACGGTGATCAGGATGAGACAGAGGCACTGTTCCAAGCTATTTGTAATAATTTAAAATTTATTTTAGATAACACAGCCAGAATTTTAACTAGAAAAAATGGATTCAACAGACATGAAATAAGTACCTACCTGTTGCCTGTCGTGATATCAGACAACGATTACCCAATTCAGAGCAGCACGGGCACGCTGACCATCCGAGTGTGCGCTTGCGATAGCCAAGGCAACATGCAGTCCTGCAGCGCGGAAGCGCTGCTGCTCCCTGCGGGCCTCAGCACAGGGGCCTTGATCGCCATTCTCCTCTGCATCATCATTCTGTTGGGTAAGGAATGTCAGAGCAAGTAAGATTATTCCCTAGATTGCTTACTTTGATGTGTTAGTAAATAAGGACTGTTGCTATTAAAATACCTCCTCCCAAACTACCCTTGATGTTTCAGATAGACGTAAATTAACTATGGAATGTCGTTTATATTAAAATATTTTATCTGACTCGATAAAATAAAACCTTCCTTTTATAAATAATGAAATTGAAAGTCAGAAATAGTCAACACATTTTTCAAGGTTACGCAATTTCTGAGTGGCTGAAACAAGGCAAGACACTTTGCAGTTAGTCACTGTATATATAGCTTTTCAGTAAATCTAAAGTTTGTTTCCACATATTTTATGGCTGGATGGAAGCCGCACTATCTTACTCTTTTCTGAAATAATTTTAAAAAGGTCCTTTACTTGGTTGACTTGTCCTTAAAACAATGATACTTGATTTTATAACCTAGAGCAAATTGCTTTTTAATTGCCTTTGAAATAAGAATCAGGTTAAATTTACTCTCTAGTTGCATTATCTTAAAATTACTGTGAATATTCTTATGACCCTAATCCAAAAAACACTGTATCTAACATTTTAAGAAGCAGTGAAATGAACTTGGATTTTGGAGCTCACCTTTGTAAGTTTTATTACTTTCATTATTAGAAACTTTTTTTTTGTTGAGTAAGATCATTTGGTTGATAAACCATCTGAGGTTTAAAATTTTTATATCAGAAGTTTATATGTGTGTATGAATACATAAATTTAGGGAAAAAATGTCATATTTTCTCCAAAATTGAAACTTTCTTATATGTTGCATTAAAAAAAAGTCTCATTGCACTCTTGCATAATAAGCTTAAAGGCAAGTGATCTGACCATTCTATATTAATAAAAGATAAAACATAACTTAATACTACTTCACAGAATAATTGTCAGCTTGAGCTGCTATAACACAGTACCAGAGACACGTAGCGTAAACCACAGAAATTTATTTCTCAAAGTTCTGGACGCCAGGAAGTGCAAAATCAAGGCACTGGCCGTTCTGTGTTAGCTGAAGGCATACTTCCAAATGGCTGTCTTCTGTTGTTTCCTCACATGGCAGAAAACAACCATCTCCGCTGTGTCCCTTTTTATAAGAGCACCCATTCCATTCATGAAGGCGCTTCCTCGGTGACCAATTACCTCCCAAAGACTTAACCTCCAAATCCCATCATGCTGAGGATTTAGGTTTTCACATATGAGTTTTGAGGGGATACATTCAATTCTTAACAATAATAAATCCCATATTGTTTAAATGTTTATTCTAAAGAGACTAAATATAGATATTTCTTCATACATATACCTGGTAAGATATTTTACCTCCCTTTCCTCATCTAATATAATACACATCTGTTTCTCATAATTGTCATTTTAAAGGATCATGACCAAAATGTATGAGGATCATGAAGGAAGGTGGGAAATTAATATGACCAGGTGGAATTTGATATTAATTTTTTTCTATTTCTTTTGCTGTTACCATTATTGAGATCAAAGTTGCTATTGTTATTGATAACTTGTCATGGAAATAAGGAAATATCCTTTCTGAGCGATACATATTTTTACCTGTGGATCTATACCTGTTTAAGATGTATCTAGCCAAGGTTCATACGTGGTTTTTGCAGTCAGTTTCATGTAGTAATTTGAATTCACTCTGCTATCATGTGATCCAACAATTATTTTTGATCTCATGCATGATATATATTTATATGGAAAACTTCTAAACTAATAACATCTAAACAATATGGTCTCCCCCCTTCACCCCAGTAATTAAAGCCTTTTAACAATGTAAGAAAAAAATATATATCTAAATCCATCAGCAAAGCTATTTAAATAAAAACTCATACTTCATATTTTGTGAAGAATGCTGCCTTTTAAATATTTAATAAGGATGTGAAAAACATGGGCATATTTTTGCCCTTCTTAATTATTATACTTGAACCTGAATTCAATTTGTGTCTATTTGTTAATAAATACCCTATGTCGCTATGTAATGCAAAGTATGATTACTATTTGTATAATCAGGAACAATCTTTAAACACTTAGAAAAATAGATTAAGTCACTGGATTTGAGAAATATCCCACATTGCTTTAAAAATAAACATACTATTTTTAATCTCTAACATCCTAGCGAAATCCTTCAACAAAAATGGTGGAAGTACAAAATTAATCTTAAATACTAACCTGTCCGGGAAAACCTATTGCTTAAACTCTATAGCATTTCTACTCATCATGTAGATGGTGTTTTAGGTGGACCTTTAATGTGTCTTTTTTTTTTTTTTTTTTCCTAAGTGATAGTAGTACTGTTTGCAGCTCTGAAAAGACAGCGGAAAAAAGAGCCTCTGATCTTGTCCAAAGAGGATATCAGAGACAACATTGTCAGCTATAACGACGAAGGTGGCGGAGAGGAGGACACCCAGGCCTTTGACATCGGCACCTTGCGGAATCCTGCAGCTATCGAGGAAAAAAAGCTCCGGCGAGATATTATTCCGGAAACTTTATTCATACCTCGGAGGACTCCTACAGCCCCAGATAACACGGATGTGCGGGATTTCATTAACGAAAGGCTAAAAGAGCATGATCTGGATCCCACCGCACCACCCTACGACTCCCTCGCAACCTATGCCTACGAAGGAACCGATTCCATTGCGGAATCTCTGAGTTCGTTAGAATCAGGTACCACCGACGGAGACCAAAACTATGATTACCTCCGGGAATGGGGCCCTCGGTTCAATAAGCTGGCGGAAATGTATGGGGGCGGGGAAAGTGACAAAGACTCTTAACCTAGGATACATATTCTGTCGGAACAAGAGGAAGTAACTTTACCTACGCCGTCTCCACTTCACAATATTTGGTCTTCAGGAGAATTTTCCTGCCACTCAGCACAATTTTTTTCCCTTTTACTTTTAAATTTGTTCATTAATTACATTAATTCTTTCCTGTAGGATGTCTCATGGAATAAATATGACATTTTATTTAATCACTTCCAAGAGCCAAAGCTATGGAAATTCAGAGTTGTCCATTTTAGGAAATAAAAGATAATTTCAGAAACACGAACAGGATAGTTCTCCCTTAAGTAACCTCACAAACAAGCCGCTTCTGTTAGATACATGTCTTGCCCTTGCAAATGAAGCTTTTAAAAAAAAAAGTGAATAAAAATTTTAAGGTATATCCTGTTCTGTACATTAAATTTTAAAAAATGTACATGTGGTGTTAGTAGATGTGATATGCAACCTGGTATACAAAACGTTTGTGCAATTTCATTTCATCAAATTCTATCTGCTAATGTTTTATATTTATATTTTTGTATTTATTTTTAAAAAATAAACCAGTTTTTACAACTACCTTGTCTCTAGCTTCTTTTTTTTTCTCTAGGAAGGAAAAGATTTTTTTTATCCATTAAATATCTTGGTACAAAATTATATTGAATGCTGGTAAGAACACAAAGTCATTGTAATTACTGCTGATGGGTCTAATCAAATGATTTAGGTAAAAATTATTTTTCGATTGAGTTTTGTTATGCTGTGACATGTGAACAACTCATCACATTAAAAGGAACATTAATCTATAGACCACTTAAAAACTTGCCATTTAAGCAAATCTAAAACATGGCCATCCTTATGCTAACTATCCCAAAACACTAGCAATGCAGTAATTTTTTCTTCATATTTACCAAAATAATATCTGATAGAATAAAACATTTTCTTATTTTTGTATGACATTTTTGCTATTGAGATTTATAGGCAATGAGAATTCAGAAAGATTTCGGACAGAAGTAATCTTTTAATGGAAAATATACTTATTTCCCATGGTGACATTGAAATTGCCTTGTAATGAGAGTAATAATGCTAAATATTCCATTAAGATACAGTATTGTGATTATGTCAGGTTTTCAAAACTGCATTATACATTTATTTATTTATTTATGATAAAGTCTACTTTTCTGTCAATTCAATAGAAAACAAACAAACAAAAAAACCTCCCACGAAACTGGCAGTTAATTTCAGAGTTCCTGAGACTCATGGAGGCCAGCTACCACTAACTGGTCCCTCTTTTCACAAGTTCCAAACATGATTTATTTATAAACGGAGCACTATGTTGGCCCTACACTAAGAAGTTGCATTCCCTGCTGTGTATATTGTAAGGAATACCAAAGATTGGTGCTTTCTAATTAGTGAAAATGCTATGCTTTTGGAGTGAGTCAGAATGCAATACTGACATCCTTAAGGCAGAATTAATTATTTCCATCTTCTTGAATGATTTTCCTTCCTTCGACTTCTATGCTAAAAAGGCAAGCATCCCTCTGACCACAGATATTTTAGTTTTCATGGTAATTAATTATGAAAGAAAAACAACCCATGAGGTCTAGTTAAAATTACAGTCACATTACAAGGTTAAGTGACTCATCAGACCATTGTAAAACCTAGTTTATTCTACTTCCTATATTCCAAAAACCCTTTTATGTACCCAGAAGGCTAACTGTCAAAAGTTCAAAGTTTAAGGAAAAATAAAGGTTTGATCATATATGCTGAACTTGAAGAGAAAACCCTTAATATCCTAGTTGTAGCAAGAAATGGAAAAGATAAAGACGTATATTATGAGCATTTCTTATTACTTATGATTCAAAATGTAAAATATTCATTTGATTGAAAATTAGTTTTTAAATTTCCAGCATTACCGGATATGGTTCCATAGTGTAGCAGTTAGCACGTCCGATTTACACGCAGAAGGCCCTGGGTTCGTGCCCTAGGGGAGCCATGGTCCGTGGTCTCCGGCCATGCCACCCTCAATAAGCCCAATGTTTGATCTCGGAAGCTAAGCAGGTTTCGGACCTAGTTAGTATTTGGATGGGAGACCACCTAAGAAGACCAGGTGCTATAGGCATAAATAATAATAATAAATAAAAATAAATAAATACATTTCCAGCATTACCTATCTTCTTAATATAAGATGTCAATAGTTAGAATTCTTACTTGAATATTTTTATCTTCATTCAGATAATTTTTTCAAACTGACATTAACTTGCTCTGTCATTTGTTTTATTTGTCATCCATTTTTATAAATTTTAGAAAACTAGCAGAGATCTCTGGCATTATGCAAACCAGTTTTCCAAAAATTCTCTTTAAGGAGATCGATTAGAAGATTTCTTTGGTAATACAAGAATTATATTATATAGAAAACATTTTTAAGCGTACCAAAACAGTCCTTGGTAATAGATACTGTAACATTTTTGATAATGAAGTTGATAATTAATTTCTTAGAGACCTGAAATTAGAAAGTATGCTTATAATGAACTGTTCAAACTCTCAACATCTCTCATGCATGATACTCTTCCAAAGAAATGCCCACTATAGAGATTATTTTATGTACTAAAATTTTTTATGTGGAGAGTGGAAAAAATATCTCTCAAGATCATGTTATTGATTTCATCATACAGCTGTGGAGCTTTTTATTTATTTGTCCATTATTCCTTCATTAATCAAATATTTTGAGCATTTATTATAAAAATCGAAGGATGTTTTAGACCCTAGAGATATAATAATAAATCATAGAAATTTTATTTATGTAATTCCTCTATTAGTGAAAATTTAAAAAAATGGCAAAATGGTTATCAAAACACTCAGAATTTATAACAAAACATATAACTTTTACTACTAACTTTCAAACACACACAAAAAAATGGCAAAATGGTTATCAAAACACTCAGAATTTATAACAAAACATGTAACTTTTATTACTAACTTTCAAACACAAAATAAATTATTCTGTTATCTTTGTCATGTTTTAAATATTCAGATAAGTGAAAAAAATTCTAAATCTTTGATCATTAAAAATAATGATTCAGTTAATCAATTTTCATTGGTTCTATTTTCAACCAAATATCAAAGTTTATATAATGACAAATTCATACTCTTAAGCTGAACTTTCTCGATATATGTCAGGTAGATACTGTCGCGCAGCTGCAAGAGTCTCCAGACATTTTTTGGTAGATTTAAACATATAAACTACGAGTAAATAAATGTCTAGGATAGTGTAAAAAAAAAAAAAAAAGAAACCCTAAGATTTAGAATTGAAGGTTAGAGATAGCTGCATATCTGGGCTCATATACCAACATATCTACCTAAGTGCCTCTCTCTCCCTCTCGATATATATATATAGTGCCTTCACTATGCCTCCATCAGCTGTACTCCATCCCTGTTGACCATTTATTTTCTGGCAGTGGTTTACCATATGTTACAGCTCCCTTGGCTTGTGGACTTCAGCCTGGGCCGGCGTCCTTGGGCAGTGCTGCAGCTACTGGTGGCCATAAATGGAACCTCGGTGATTCACATGCTGTCCCTCCAGATCTGTTAGAAGTGCAGCCTATCCCCGAGATTGAAATAAAGTAGACCCTTGGTCTCCTTTTATCTCCCAGCCAGGCAGCTGGACCACCCCTGCTGCTTTGAAAGAGTGCGCACTGGCCCACAGAGAATGTTCGGGTCTCCCACTTAGTCACAGGTCATTCTGCAGGTTGTAAATAGTGTAGGATAGTGGTGTCTAGTCATTTATTTATCTTATTCAGCATTCACTAGAGAGCCTGCATTTCCCCTTTTCTTCCAAGGTTGTGCTCAAGCCTGACTTTATAGTCATCCTGGACCCTAATTTTGTCTTGTAAATCCCACATCCAAGAACTCAGACTCATTTCCTTTTTAAAAATATACACAGAATCCCACCACTTCTCACCATCCCCATCCCCCTGGCCCAAGACACCAATGCCCTTTTTCTGGATTTAGGAGCATCTCTCTTGTCATTTGTTCCACTTACATTCTACTATCAGTAAGTTAAAGAAATATTTTTTCTACTCCTTCATTTTACTCAGATCAGATGGCAAAATCTTTACATCCTTTGAGCCTCTGTACCCTTTTGACATCTTCTCCCACTTTTTTTTACCCTGCTCCAGCCACTGACTCTTTGCTGTTCGTTTGTGCCCTCATGTGCCTACACTGACCATTCCCTCATCCTCCACCTTGTGTATTTACCTCCTTCAAGTTCTTTATAAAACATTATTTTTTCAAATTGAAGTCTTCCCTGTCCTCCCTATGTAGAGTTATGATATTTCTTTAGACTTCCGATTGCTCTTACACTGCATTTTTCTCCCTAACACTACCACTTTTTAATATGTTTTATGACTTACTTATTTACTGTTATTATTTTTTTGTCTCCCTCAAATAGAATGTAAATTTCATGAGAGCACAAATTTTGTCAGTTTTGTTCATTTTGATGCCCAATAAACAGAATTATGTCTGTTTAGGTGCTCAGTAGACATTTGTTGGAAGAATTAATAAATACTATGCTATTGAATTTATCGCATATTATACTTAATTTTAAATATATGTACATATACATACGCTATATGCGTAAGATATATCCACTTCTTCCTTTAGATAGTGAGTTATTCAAAGTAATAAGATTTGTCTTAGTGAGTTCTTTGGGTTTTTTTTCTGAGAAATGTTTTTCTTTCAGACTTCTACAGGATAAATGATAACTCAATAATAATTATTTTGGCTAATTATTTTAAGAAAGTAGAGATAAATCTTAAAGGACACACAAATCTGAGAAGGTCAAAACATTGTTTTAAATTAAGTTATATTGCAAATGTGTTTGAAATATTTGCAAAGTGCTAAAGATTATGACAGTGGAAATTGACATGAAATAAATGCTAACAGGCAGAGAATGACTATCTTTTCAGGTTCTGTTTTGAGGTCTGGGTCATGATTTTTGGGACCTTACTAGTGCTGTGAAAAGGACAAATACAGGGAGTATTGATCAGGGAAGATTTTGAGGAAGATTATGATGAAAGGGAATGTTGAAATGGAACAGAAGACCAGTACCCCAAGGAGAACTCTCATTCTTTGCTAACAGGCGCTGGAGTTCAATTTTTCAATTTATTTGCTTTTTGTATTCTTTTTTCATTTGTTTGTTTTCCACAGGTCATAATTACTGTGTATACAGAGTTCGATTTTTCTGATTACCTTAAAGAAATTTCAGTTGTTGAAATTGCCAACACATACCAAGTTACTGATGCGCAAAGAGGAAGGCCTTCAAACTTACCTAGGCATGGGCTCTAGAGACAACCTTGTATCAAGAATCCACAACAAAACCAAGAAAAGGAACTGAGAAAATTGATGTGAATGAGCAAAGATGCTTAGAACCAAAGATACATTGATGGTTAAACAATTACACACACACACACACACACACACACACACACACACACAGTCTTGGCCTCCAAAAACAGCCAGCAAAACCACATATATATCAAATTTATATATATTTGATATATGTGTGTATATAACTTATTTTAATCCACTCAAACATTTATTATATATATATTACATTGTGTATCCAATTTTCCTGATAATCTCATTATTTCTTTAAGGCTACAAGTACAGCATTTACCTCCATGCTGAACTCATTATTTCATTCTAAGATGTGGAAACCAACTCAGAAAAAGAAAAGAGAAAAAGAGACTTTTCATAATTCTAATTAGTAAGAGCAAAAATAAACAAAAAATGCAACTAAAGATACTTCGTGCAACCTTATTTTCTACTATTAATATAAATGGGATCATTTTAGCATATGCATAAAGTAGCACAATGGATATTTGACACTAAATTAAAAAGTATATAAAGGAGAGGATTAATGATTAATAAAGGCATATTTGAAACCCAGTAGCCTGTATGTGAAAACCCTTTTCCAGCTGTGGAATTATCCTGAATTTGGAACATGACATTTACAACTCCACAGGAAGGATAGCACAACAACTTCATTCTCCAATTGATCTGAACAAACCTCCTACACGATATGGAATATTTAGAAGCATTCCTTAGACTCCTTCCACAATCTTTCCCTCTCTGCTTTTATATTCAAGAGGATTTTAAAAAGTGTTTTATCAATGTGTAAAATCCATGCCACTGTATTACAGTTTACATTTATTCCCATTATCTCTGCTACTAATATAACTTAAAATAATTCTCTCCTAAACGATTTTGTAAATGTCATGTATCTGTAAAAAACGCTCAGATTTAGTGATTGATTCTACTTCTGGCATATTCTACTTTTATTATATAAGAGCAGGATCTTAGCATTAAAAAGTCATTTGTTTGAAAATAATATATTATCTTTTTTTCCAGCTTTATTGAGATATAATTGACATATAACATTGTATAAGTTTAAGGTGTACAACATAATGATTTGATACATGTATATATTTTAACTACATAACTTTCAAATTTCTGTGTTTTTAAAGAGTTACAATTCATTGTAGGTAGAATATTACTTCATTTGTAATAACTGAGCATAGAAAATATTCAAAAGGGCATAGGTATTTAAGTAGTTCCAACATATGGAACAACCTCTGGCAGGTCTATGTAATTTAAATTAAAGCAACAATTTGATTTTTAGTCTAGATTTGGTTAAACACTTAAACCTGATAGAATGCTAGTTCTAAGCAACACATTGGACACCTAAGTATTACATAAATACTTACTGAGTGATTGATTAATCTTGGCATTCTAATACTTTGTTTTCTAATTTTGGCACTGAGGAAAATGTCAGAATACATGCCTTCCCTATCCTCAACCAGAAAGGCAACATGTTTCATTCATATTTGAAAAAGCATATTCTAGAAATGTCACAGTAACCTTTTAAGATGACAGTCTCTGCCTAGGAATTCTTGACAGCAGCTATGTACAATTATGCCAGCTATATATTGAAACTCTCTTACATCATCTTCCCAAAAGTGAGAGCCTGAGCAGATAGCGTTTAGGTGACTGGGTGGAAGGAAATGCAAACTCGATGCACTCTTTTATAAACGTTATTTTTGAGCCAGAAATAGAAAAAGTAGAATTCAATTTCTGGGTTATTTATTGTCAACTGAATAATTTAAGCTATTTAAAGATAACCATATTGTGTCTCAATTTCTTTATCTGTGAAGCTAAAATCTCAGTGCATTGCTAATACAGAATATTGAACACAATTAACTCTGTACCTTGATGCATTTCTTCGTATATTTTTTAAATTTTGTTGAGAGGTAAGAAAAATAAAGACAAACACAAAGATTATTCTCCAAATCGCCTAAAATGTAATGATGCATCTTTAAAGTGGTAAACATAAGGACATAAAATGTCAATGTTAACAATATCTTTAATGTGTTTTCTTGGAAAATTTATCTATGAAATTATAAGGCTGTGTCTAATTTAGGATAATAATAGTGATTGATGTGACAGAGATGATAATGAAAGCAACTAAAATTTATGAGCCTATCATAAAAAATGCCAACATTTTTAAAAGTGTCTTACATATACTAACACATTTAATTGTCACAATGACTCTGTGAGGTAAGTACTATTATCTCTATTTTACATATGAGGAAACTGCAAATGATGATTAAACAAAACTTCCAGAGGTTCTACTCTTGTTACACAATTGATCTGGCACACATCTTAACCTTAGAGAAGTGACATATCCCTAAGGTTAGTGCTCTTAAACCCAAGCCTACTGTTGGTAAGGATAAAGTAATAAACCTTCCTATCTCCAGGTAGTAATGACAGTGAGAAGATTTCTATGTACAGTGTTGTTATGGAGAATGAACTTTTTAATTAAAAAAATACAGTGCTCTTTGAACCATACTCATTTCACTTTAGCGTCGTTATCTGGGCCACCATCTGGGCCAATAAAATCTTAATAATCATTATCTCTAAACTATTTGCTAGTGGTTTGTCCTCTTGATTGTTCTAATATAAATGGGTCATATTACACAATCCACCCTTGATCGGTTGCCACTGTGGGAGATGGAGAAACGATAAAATAAATAAATAAATAAAAATGGTAAAGGGAGCATTTATCTTGTAAGAGGATGTGAATGACGTTCTCTTTGATGTTAAAGGTGTATAGGTTCTCTGTAAGTACCTGCAAGGCAGTCCTCGGAGTAGGCTGGTGGTTGGTACGGGGGGTGCGAACAACCAAGGACAATGCAATAAGCAGTATTAGAGCTTGGGGTAAAATATCTGTCCATTTTGGGGAAGCACTTATTGTGTAAAAGTTTGAGGAGCACCTCTTTGAATAAACCATTGTTCCTCTCTGTAAGTCTGGCTGCTCGAGACTGGTAAGCGAGGTGGAAATCCACAAGATTCCATGTTCTAGAGCCCATGACTGAGAGCTTAGGAGGTGAAATGGGTACCTAGATTTAAACCTAAAATGTCTGATGGGCCAAATTGGATGAGTAGCACATACCTAGTTAAGAAGATAACGTGGTAAGATGCAGCAGTGTCTAGTGAAAGTACCGATGGTGGTGGTTGCATCCCTACTAGCTCCAACAAGGGGCAGCATCGGTCCACTAAAATCAATGTGCCTTCATGAATAGGGTCTGTCACTCAGGGGCACATGTCTCCACTTGAAGCCTTCCAGAATTTTGTTTAGGAGTAAAGAGGGCAATTATTTGCCACTACTTTGGCTAGAGGTAAGGTATCCCTGTGCCTATAGTGAGTGCTGTCACTCTCCTATGGTCTGATATAATATGGGACCACTCCTCCAGTGGGTGTGGCATCTCTGGAGGAGTATTTGTGTCCAGAGCTGTGCCTGTTACCCTAGAAGTTGGTTCATGTGGGGCCTTGGAGCAGACATGTCATTTGGGTGAGGAGGCTGCAATATTATTATAATGTGCTTCTGGCATTTGTTGGTATGTGTGTGTAGAGACATGTGACTGTAATCGGCATATGTTAGTTGGCTATCTTTTTTTCAAAACGGAGGCACCATGAGAAGCTTTCCTTGAATCGTGAAATTATCCTTTTGTCGTTGTCCAGACCAGACTGCAAGCCCATTGGCTACCACACAAGAGTCAGTAAAAACGTGTGCCCTCGCGGGTCCCATTTTTATGGCCTATTGTAGAGTCATTAGCACTGCCACCACTTCTGCCAATCGAGCCGAGGCAGGAGAGCTCTCCATACCTAGAGATAGGCTGCTATCAGAGGTGGATGTTTGGTCCAGAACCCCTTGAGCCGCGCTTAGCCTAGAGACTCCATGAGGTATTGCCAGTGACTCAATTCAGAAGTCTGAGCCTGGAGGGACTAAAGGCAGGACTTGCTGCATTGGCTTATTGGTCCAGCCACAGAAGTTTGTAGAGTTTGCCAGTCCTTTGCTTTACTTCTGGTTGACTTAGTCCTGGGTTGGCTTTTCATGGGTGGGGCTTGGGGATCACCAGTGTCTCTCAAGAATTTGGCCCTCATTCTCTGAAGATCTTTCAAATGGTTATGCATTTGGGATCCTTAAAAATATCAGCTAGTTGCTTCACTTCTGCGGCAGTAACAGCCCAGAGACAGTATTAAAAACTCAACAGACAGTCAGCTCCCTTTTTCCCCTTCAGTTGTATACCAGGTTTTTAAAAAAATATTTTAAATTTCAAGACAGGTAAAGTTCTGAGTTTCGGTGTCTAATTCTCTACTATTGCCACTGATCTGACCTCATGCATTGCCATTGGCAACACTCAGTGGGCTGCTTCTCTCTGCAGAGTGTCCCTATCGACCTCACTGGAATGGGGTCAGCCTTCAATGGCGCCAGAATCATTAGGGCTGGTCCCTAGGCTCTGAGAACAGAGAACCGGCGCTTCGGCACTTTGGTTTGCCATGGTGTGGAGCAGTTACCAGTGCGCTCCTGTAGTTAGCGAGGAGCTTAGTAACCTCCTCCGGCACTTAAGGGATCTGGCACTAGGTGCTCCGGACATTTGTGTTGGGCCGTTATTTCTGTAACATATGCGCCAGGGATGAGACC
Organism: Pteropus vampyrus; assembly: GCF_000151845.1. Classification (NCBI taxonomy): domain Eukaryota; kingdom Metazoa; phylum Chordata; class Mammalia; order Chiroptera; family Pteropodidae; genus Pteropus; species Pteropus vampyrus. The sequence continues at coordinate 4,986,557 of NW_011888808.1, read as the reverse complement.
ATGATACTCACAGGGTCGGGAGAGGAAATGCGACAGCAGCAAAGTATGCAGCCACGGGAGGACCTAGGATGTCTGCCCCACTTGCCTTTTTCAGGAAAGGGGAGTCTCTCTCTCCTTCTAAGGGCACAGCCTGAGGCCTTTATGCAGCAGCCCACACTTGGGCGGGGGTTGCCACTCTCGTGTCTGGACCATAAACTACCCCAGTGTGATCCTGCAAAAATCTCAGCAAATTCTCCTAAGCGTCGGCAACTGTGTCCTTGCTTGGAGAAGGGAAACACACCCAAAGCCTAACATCCCCTGGGGGACTTTACCCTCCTCCGCCACGGGGTGCCAGTAGTTGAAAAACATCTATGGCGCCTTAAACTGTCTCCAATAACCAGCGCTCCGGAGTTCAGGAGGATTCTAGTTGTGTTTTTCAAAGCCTGCACTTCAGGATGAGAAGCCAAGGTGAAACTTGGCATAGTCAGTACAACGCAGTGAAAAGTAGCAAAACTGAACCAGCAAATGGCAGACTCCTCCCAGGTAGGATTCCCACCTGGGACACAGGAAGCCATTTACACAGTACCGGCATTTCCTTGTGGTCCACTGAAAGCTTGACTCAGTCCATCCTGGCATATGGAGGGCAATATCAATAGATTTATTGATTTTAAAAATAAGGTTCTAAAAATAACTTCTAAAAGATTCTTTGCATTATAGTTTTATATGTTCACTGTGTTTGCTTTGTGTTCTTCAAGAACAACTATATCTCTACTTACAGATAGGTAATACTATTTTTGTAGTATTCTGTTTCTTAGTCATGCTAAAGGTATGGAATGTGTGTGTGTGTGTGTGTGTGTGTGTGTGTGTGTGTGTGTGCGCGCGCGCGCGCGCGCGCGCGCGTTTTGGCATTACTCATTGCTCTTATGCTTTTGGGGGGAAAATATGGGGAGAAAATCAGATTCAAGCAAACACCATTTTCTGTCAGAGCCAAAGTTCATTTGTATATCATTCTTTACAACTAAAGAACTAACACATTTTCTGATTGCTCAATAATGCAGAGTGCTAGTAAATATGAATATTAATGAGATTTTTAATGTTTTCTAAATGACAAGCCCTACTGTACCTTTTATTTGTTTGACTTTTAAGTATTATTAAGACTGGCTAGAAGAAAATTAAAATCAAATTATTTTGGAAAGCAAAACCATCTTTCCTTAGAACTAAATAAAATTGCTATCATTAGAATATATCAAAAGTAGCAAAAAGGAAAAATAAAATATGTCATATGCAAGTTTATATTTTCATATATTAATCAAAAGATCATGCAGAGACATGACACAATTATTTCCTCTTTGTTTCCAGTCTCAATTTCATCTTTGAATAAGAAGGCTTTGAACTAGATGATTGCTCTTTCAACAACTGTAGTTTTATGCCTAATATCTTTAATTGCTTTTTATTTCCAAAATTACTTTTTGTTCCTGTTTCATGTTTCCAATATTCTCTTTGTTATTCTTCTTTCCAATATTATACACACAAATGCACACACACACACACATTACTTCTGATTGTAATTGGTGGTTACATTCCTCATCGTCTTTCATTATAATTGTCTTCCTCACATGTCATGTGCTCATTTTCAATGCTGATGGATTTTTGTTCTACTCTTGCTAATAACATCTAACTGCATCTGAAGGAGGAGTGAAGGACCAAGTCCTGTCTTGTGCTCTTTTAATTAGAATTACTATTTTGAAACTTTTGTTGCAACTTACCATGGAAAATATTTTTCATAACATATTTTAATAAAGTAGCATATACTTGTACTTACTAAAAAATGTCTACTGAGTGCCTATAATACAACAGGTGCTAATCTAACCTGACGTTCTGGGTATCAGGATTGAGCAAAGCAAGCCAACGTCTATGTCCTTATGCAGTTAACATTCTACACAAGTTTATATACACACACACACATTTGAAAAATTTAACTTGCAAATATTTTATGAAAAAAGTAGTTGCTCATGTGATATATTTGATGTTTCTATTTACTTTCGTTTCACTTAAACACATTCATCTGGGGCCCACTAAAATAGTTTTGTGATCTACAAATAAACTGTGGCTATCAGTCTGAAAAACACCCTTTTGATGAGGGAGGAAGGGCTCGATCTCTTCAATTTATCTTCCACTGGTTTTCCTATAACCCCAAATAATTTCTCATCACCTCTGCTCCAGGCACTATACAACCCACAGCCTGCAATTGTAACTGACAGGCATCCTACAAATGTGTGTGTTGGAAAGTAGATTGGGGTTAACAAGAGGGAACACAAAGACATACCTGAATTTACACGTTGCCTATACTTAGTTATTCATGTGAGCAGCAGAGAGCTCCTGTTCTTTCTTTGTTGTATGGCATCGGTTGTACTTTCTTTTCCTCAGTGAGCCAAAAAGGCTAAGGCTAAGATCACTCTTAGTAAATTTGCAGAAGAACCAAGGCACAAATAATATAATTTCCCCAGCTCATCCTCTGTTATCAATGTGTGGCTTCTTGTCTCCTCCCATTTTGGGAGGTTTTGCTAAATATATACTAAGTATGATTCCCACCCCAATTAACATATATAACATTTTCATCACTGCTGAATGTTTCTCAATGTTATATGTTGTATGTATGTAACATAAGTATTATGTTAGCAATAGGTTTTTCGTGGATATCATTTATCATATTAAGGATATTACCTTCTATACTTAGTTCCTGCAGGTGCTTATTATGACTAGGTTTTAAATTTTGGCGAATGCTATTTCTATATTCATGAAGATAATCATATTGATTTTATTCTTTATTCTATTAATGTAGTAAATTGCACTAATTTATTTTGAATGTTGAACACATTATCTAAATTATTTATAGATGTCAACTCATTTAATCCTCATAACATCTCAGTGAGAGTGGAACCCAAGGTCACTCAGTAAAGTTGTCAAAATAAGATTTGACACTGTGAGTTTAACACCTGAATCTATGCTCTTAATCGCTACTATATTTAATAATAATTTTGTAATTCAGTGACATGCATGTAATCATTTGTTACTCTCATAGAAAATATATACAATAAAAATTTATATTCCAAATATAGTTATATAAGCATTTTGAAATTTTCAAACGGTATAACAATATCCCAAAGGCCAAACTCTTTCTAAAAATCTCCTCTAAATTTGAATATTTGAGGAATTAAGGTGTCTTATCTCTATTACCTTCTTCAGCAAGAAATAACAAATGTCTTTTCTTGGCGGAGATCTCATTCTTGTCAATTTTGCTTAGTATAATGATGAGAGAAACAATAATGTTTAAAGACTCTCTATTGGTTTGACAAGCATTTAAACATGTGAATACATTTAAATAATCTAACGATGATTATTTTTTTCAATGTGGAAAGTTAAAAATTGTAACAGGTCAGCCCTCTTGAGGAATTTAATTGAATTATTTTGTTCTTCAGACCAGTTATCTATTGCAGTATGTGAACACATTTTTTCCCTTTGATAAAAGTAATGTCAAAAATACCACAAGATTACAGAAAATGTAAAATTGAAATGAGTAACAACATTTGTTTTTTTTTCATATTAAGTTAAATCATTTTTGAGGACTTTTCCTACATCAATCTCGCCCAGTAAAAATATTAATTGAATTAAAATGAAGTTATTTAAATTACTTTCAAAGTACATTTTATAGGTATTTATTTTTATTATAAATAATACTTTATCTTGTGTAGCATGCTATTTCAAAAGTACAATAACATGCATTATTTCATTTGATCTCTAATATTTTCTATAACAGGTAAATCCGGTTTTATATTCATCTTATTAGCCATATTTCATTGGCATCTGCCTTCTACTAATTTTAAAGTGTTTATTCCCCTACTGATTCCCGTCCCAGAATAATTTTTGTCAGCCATTAACCCTTAAGGATGTTTTACATATCAACTGATTTTTAAACATCACTGAGTGATGGTCTCAGTTTCTGTAAGAATTTTGTTCAAAGGTCATGGTTTTAAAGACAGGATAAAACTGAAATCAGTCAGTTTCTTCCTCCAGTCAAAATCCTGACCCCTTCTGATTTCTGTCATTTCTGTTGTCCTGTCTCCGAGAGGAAGTGCAATGTGTTGGGTCACTCTACTGGTCTCAATCTGACAAATACTACCTCAGTGTTGAGGGGAGGACATCTCTCTTCCTAGTAGGATGCTCAGAGTGGAGCATCTTCCCAAAGTAGGTCAGGGCTCCCACAAAAGAAGCTCTAAGCAACCTGAAATTTAATGTATATATAGGCAGCCATAGACTAATGTGGCAGAGTCCAGAAAGATACCCATAATTCCCATATTTTTCTGCCTTAAAACATGTCTTCTTCAATTACTTAGCTCTGGTGTTTGCTATGAGTCACCATTGCATACCATGACCTTTTGTAAGGTGAGCTGACACTTGTCCTCTTAGATCTAGCCTCGTTTGGGGTCTAGTTTGACATATGCTTAAAAAGAATCAGACTTATGGAAGAATAGAGAATAAAATGGCTAGTTTTACCTGGGGATGGTGAGGATTTCTTAAAGAAAATAATGAGATTCCATCTGACTATAGTACAAGAGTCCTCCCAGCAATCAGAAATAGTAAAGCCTGATGGGAATACAAAAAGGTCCCACCATTGTGGAGGACAGTGTGGCATTTTCTTATAAAACAAATATACTCTTACGATTTGATCCTGCAATCATGGTCTTTTTATTTATCCTAGTGAGTTGAAGACTTATGTCCATATAAATCCTGCACATGGGTGTTTATAGAAGCTTTATTCGTAATTGCTAAAACTTGGAAGAAACCAAGATTTTTTTTTTCAGTAGGTGAATGGATAAACTGTGATATAGCTAGACAATGGAATATTATTCAACACTAAAAAGAAATTATTTATCAACTCATGAAAAGACTTGGAGCAGCCTCATATGCATATTACTAAGTGAAAGAAGCCAATCTGGAAAGGCTACATACTCTATGATTTCAACTATATGATATTCTAGAAATAGCAAAACCATGGAAACAGTAAAAAGATCAGTGGTTGTCAGGGATTGGGGTGAGGGTGGGAGGGATGAATAGGTGGAGCATAGAGGATTTTTAGAGCAGTGAAATTATTCTGTATGATACTATAATGGTGGACGCATGTTATTATACGCATGCTTTTGCTGTGAACTTTAAATTGCTTTAGAAATTAAAGTCCATGTTTTTAAAAAGAAGTGTTAAAGCTATTTCAGCAAGAGAAAATATCTGAATCAAATATATAATAAGGAGTATATCAGCGTGTGAGATGTCTGATAGACCAAACTCTGATCAGTATCATATCATTGCTGGAAATGTAACAAGATAGAGAAAAATATTTTTACCAATACTCTGTAGAATATCATGCTATACATATTAGTCTAAATAAAATTGTCAAAATCTGAATTTTTGACCAAGAATAAGTGTTAGTTTTATATGGCTCAGTCTAATTTTGGAAAGTTAACACTAATTTGTGGTTTTTATAGGAGAGTGAGGTACCACAGCAATTTCTCCAGGTTGGTTTTCAGTAAAATGGCTCAGAGGAGCATGAATCCAGTGGACTATTTGTGTTTTGCTGAGAGTTCTTTAGTTTATGTGTCACTTAAAATTTTTTTTAGGGGGGCGGGTTTGCGGAGGGTATGGAAGACTGGAGTCAGAGGTGAAATGCTTGGAAAATTAAAGAGATGGGGAAAGTATAGATAATGGCACTAGGAATCCACTCATCCAGCATTTGCTTTCTTTAATCAATATATATTCAATACATATTTAGAGATGATTTTTCTAAAGAGACATTTACTTATATACTAGGGTGTCTAGATGTCTCAACTGAGAACTATGCATGGATTCCAGGCATCAGTCAAAGAATTATGAGCTGAAAATCAAGAAGCTATCTTTTGCTCCATCTAGGATGATATATCGTTCTCTAGAAGCATTGGAGATCCTTGGGAAAATGAGATATGGTTTACACTTTCGAAGTAATTATTTCTGCTGTGAAATAAATGGATTACATGGGCATGTTAAAGAAGGCAATGGACACAATAGTGGATGCAATAGAATAGACCAGTCAAGAAATGATAAATATGGAACTAAACGGTGGTAATAGAAAGGGATAGTGAGGGAAATTTTGAAAATATTGAACATAAAGTATTTGGAAAAACACAGTTAAACAGATTAAGGAAACTTGAGTGGATAGCTTAAATGGAGGGAATAGAATTAAAAGAGGAAACAAAGAAGACTTTGAAGTTTTGTGCAGGGTCATTGGCGAAATGTTGCTGCCATTTCTTGAGGAAAAGAAACAAAGAATCAAAGAAAGAAGCACATTTTCAAATAAAAATCTCTTTATTAAAAAAACAGTGTGTAAAAGAGAGTACAATGTTCAAGGTACTGAAAAATAGGTATGAGTTTACAATATAGCTCCACAACAGAGATGTGGAGATGGTTAAAATATTGCAACAAAATAATAAAGTCAGAAGTACATACACTCCATCTCTCTCTTAACATCCAAGAATGGACCAAAAAGGTATTTCACAAATAAGAATAAATCTATAGATGTCACTTGACAAAATACTGAGAGAAACTCTAAAATTCAGAAGTTAACATGTTCAAATCTCAAACCGAAAAAACCACTTCCAGAATCTGGACAGCAGATAATCGCTACAAAAGTGTAGTAGCATTAGAGAATGCCAAGCTGAGTCAATGCATGCAAGATGCAACATTGAACTTGGACACATTTGTTGTCAAGGCAACTAATGGGGAAAATAGATTTGGAACACTTAGACCATTTGAGTTTCTCCTGCTTCAACTCAGAATTAGCAGTCCTGGCACTTGATCTTGAGCTGGAGCAGTGAGTGTCAGCCCTGAGAATGAAGAGACAGAATAATGCTCTTAGAAATTAATTACACCCAAGAGGGAAAGAAGAGCTTATATGCAGAAGAAACAACCCTGGTACATACCTCATAGAAGTTGCTTTGCATTCTATTTCCTTCGACATCAGGGAACAGACCATAGCAAATTAGAACTGAAATAAAATTTAACAACAACAATAATAATAATAATATAAACAAGAATCACCAAAAATTAGAAAACATTTTTACAGTGAGACTAAAGCAACAAATTAAACCAATAAAATTAAACAGAATAAAGATATGAAATATATGTCAGAATAAATATAATTTAAAAAATCTTCAAAGAGATGTTTTTGAAAACTGCATATATAAAAAGAATCAACCAATGAAGTTGGAGATTAAATTTTTAATTTAAAAATAATGTAGATTTCCTTTGTGTGTGGCATAATTTATCAGTTAAAAATAATTGTCTTCTTTTAATGGAGAAAATTTATAAATTTCTTTATAAAATGATTGCCTTTGTCCTATAGTTTCTTAAAGTTTCTTTTCAGTTAGGAGCACGCTTAATATTTTTAAAATAATATTGATTATATAAGAGAAAAAAATGAACCTTCTTTGTAATACAATATCAAGACACTCAACAAACTTCGTGAATTTAACTTTTGTATTAAGACTATACATGCATAGTTAAAATGAACAAAATCATGTAGTTCATGTGAAAATTGCCCAAAGGTATAAGAATAGAATATTAAGTTTTATATTGGTACATAAATTCAATCTTTGCTTCTTGAGTAGAGTTCACATTCTAACTTACATTTTTGAATGTAATTTTAATATTATTTTCTCTCTCCCTAAGTGTAAATTCCTTGAGGATAGACACCATTTTTTTATTTCTGTTTTTTTCACAAAAATTGTGCGTGGGATCTACCATATAATAGACATTCCAACAATGTTTTATGAATGAATGAATAAAAAAGATTATTTACAAACTTCTTGAAAATACTTCCTTCTATGTGAACAATGCAACATCTACAAATGAGTTTTTAAGAGAGCATTACCTTATTGAGCTAATTTGTTCCTCAAAACCATTTTTCAAGAAATAGTGTGATAAGTCAACTGTAACATCAGCTACAATTTTGCAGTGTTCAGGAAGTAGGCTACTCCAGCATTTTCTAAGAGAAAATTACTTTTTCACACTGTGCTCTTTCTTGTCCCATTCCTTCTGCATAGGTGAAGATATCAGGGAAGACTGTTCCTCTGGCATTATTAGGAGATCGTATGACACCTAGTGGGCACTCTAAATGCTGTTGAATTATGCTATGAAAATACAAGAGAGAAAGAAATGAAGGTAATGTCAGCAAAGTATGTAAAGCATCCTAAAATGCTTAAAACTATAGCTGAGATGGGGAGAAGGGGCTGGATCTGGGAAGCTTCCTGGAAGTATTCATCAAGATGATTCTCCTGGATGCTTAAAATCAATCTCCCCAATTTTTTAAAACTAACAGGAAACTCAGAATAAGACATGTTATTCCAAATATGCACATGTGTTTTAAGAATAGGATAAATTAATAAATGAAACATGTTTAGAATTAAGTGGGTAAAATAACCTAATTATAATTTGTAATTTATCTATGGGATTTAATGATATAACAAAATTGAGAAAATGTAAGGTTTTATCTGAATAGATTATATTTTGTATTTCAAAGACTGTTATTGAGTTAGCAATTCTGTTTATTTAGAGACAAAATCAAGAATACTCGTGCTACACAAGGAATCAGTAAAAGAATAGGAGAATAAAGAAATAAACATTTCACCTAGAACAGATTAGGTTAAATGTAATTCAGTCAATAAATGCACATCTGTGCATTTTTATTAGTTGTAATGGAATTATTTTTTATGAAAGTTGGTAACCATTCTTTTTCTCTTTCTTGGATTTTATGCGCTAACATTAAATTTAAGGCCTTTAAAAAAATAATACTATGCAGATACTCAATGTGTCTTCATAACTCAAAGTCACTGCTCATCTATTCATTTTTGGCCTGAAACCATATACAGATGCAAACGCGAATAAGAAAGTGGCTCTAACTGAGAGGAGAGATCTTGTGTTCAGTCACTGATGTGTTTGCCGAGTATACATGGTGCCAAGCATCATTTTGGTGGACACTTATGTGCCCCTGAAAGTATCTGACCTACTTGTAATGTGGCCCAATGCTGCAAAGGCAGATGGAATTTCAGGGGCTCAAAAGTGAATATATAAGTCAGCTTTCATGTGGATTTGCTCTGCCTTCAAAATAAGTGTCTGCACATTATAGTTTGAGAAGAGTATGTACTTCTAACGTTGCCATCATCGACTAAATTTTAGTTATAAGAATTGGAATCGGTTACTTGATTATAACATTTTAAGTTAGAGAACAATATTATATAACTATATCATAATATTAGTGTCTCACCTTGTTTTCTTGAATTAAAGAAATAAGGAAACACATGAATTAGATACCAAAAAAAATATAAAAATATAATTTATTTGCCTCTTTCAATATGAGAGAAAATACAACCGTTTTTGAAGTTGAATTTATTCAGTATGGAATATCTACTGATTTTTTTACCTTGTTAATTATTTATGTTTAGACTTATCCAAGTTACATAATAAATAGCAATGACATGTATCAATAGCATTTTTTTTTAGTATATCTAATTACATGAATATATAGGCATAAGAATGATATGTAGATAGAGCCAACAATGAGATAAACCAAACATAAAAAAGGTAAAAATGAGTCCAAGGACAACATTTTACAGTCAATTGTACTCTACACGACAGTCACCTATTATTTTATACTCAAGCTAGAGATTTAAAAGAATTCATAAATCTGTCATAACACTATATACTCTGGACCAATCATATGCATATTTATATTAATAAAATGAGGAGACTAATGTTTGTTCGTTCAGCAGCAAGTGCTGAGAACCAGGTACTTTGTTAGCTGCCAAGAACACAAAGCTGAGTCATTTCAAGGAAGTTCTTTCAAGTTTTCATTTCAAGGAAGTCACTGTAGAGTGTAACAGCATTAACAGAACAATGTCCTAAAGAAGCACAGGGAAAAATGACTAAATGTACCTGGAAAGTCACAGAAGGTTTCATAAGGAAGACATTAGACCATCTAAAACTGAAAGGAGGAGTTGGGTATTGTGAGTGGATAAATGTGGAAAGACTTCACACATTTGAAAAGGAAGATGGTAAGAAATACTGATGATTTTTTTATCAGCAATTTTCATTCAGGAAGTGACATGTTGATCTTAGCTTAGTGTCCTGCAGGATTAAATTTACCTGATTCATTCATAATAGACCATTTCTTCATTTTCAACAGCAAGTACTTGCAGAATACCAGCCACTTAGTCATTCAAAGTAAATTGTAGGAAGCAATTTAATGCTTCTTCTTCTTTTTCATTTTCCACAAATAGACATACTTCTCACCTAGTTCTATTAGGAAATGTTACAGCATATGGGTAACATGCTCTGAGGATGAAGTCAGATATCCAGGAGTTAGAATGCCAGCTTCACTTTTCACTACCTTTTAGACATTTCATATATTATCTATCACCGAAACATACTAAATTTAGGTCTCATCTGCCCTATTGCATTTGTTAATTTTATGTGTTACCTTGGCTAGGTTATGGTGCCCAGTCATTTGGTCAAATACCAGTCTAGATGTTGCTGTGAAGTTTTTGTTTGTTTATTTTGTTTTGTTTTGTTTTGTTTTAAATAATTAACATTTACAATCAGTAGATTCTGAGTAAAACAAATTATCCTTCATAATGTGAGGATAATCAGTCAAAGGCCTTAAGAGCGAAAACTGAAGTTTCTTGAAGGAGAAGGGATTCTGCCAGATGACTATAACATAGAATTCTGCCTCTGTTTCTAGCCTGCCACCTACCTACAAATTTTAGACTTTCTAGTCCCTACAATCACAGAAGCCAGTTTCTTAAAATAAATCTCTCTCTCCCTTTCTGCCTCTGTCCTCTGTTGTCTCTTGTACCTGTCTCTGTCTTTCTAAATATCCATATATATACATACACACACATACCCTGTTGGTTTTGTATCTCTGATATGAGGCAATAAATAAATTGATATAATATGTTTGTTTTTATCATCAATATTATTATTTTGCTGCCTTTCTTCTGCAGACTGGATAGTGGTAATATTCTACAAAGAGATTCCCTGGCCTGTAGTGTCTGCCTCTCCTAATGAGTTCTCTACATAGCTGCTGGAATGCTCTTCCTATGATATAAAGCCCTAATAATAATGATAGCAATAAAAATGACAACAGCATTGATAGCTGAAATTTGACTATAATTAGGCACTATGTTCATCACCTAACTTTTATTTTTGTATTTAAACATGGCAATCCCATAAAACATAAATATATACATTTACATACATAAATATATATTTATATATTCATATTTCAAATATGGAAACCAAGCCTTATAGCTCACAAGTACCTTGTCCAAGGTGAAATAGTTATTACAGTAGAGAAGCAGGATTCAAACTAAGTTTTTCCTTACTCTGTTGCCCACAATTAAACCATACTTCAAATCTCCTTTCCAACTTAACATTTGAAAGTTTTTCTCCAGCTAAGCTACCTGGCCCATGCCCTTCACCTTCCTTTTCCCCAATAATACTTTTGCTCACTCTGCCTGAAAAATCCATGCAGTTTAAGATATCTGATATTTTTGTGTGTGCCTTTTTCCTGTTTCCTACTTGACCTATTTGTTTCCAGCACTGTAGGAGTCTTATTAAAAGCAACTCTCTGAGAAAGCTCCCCTGACAACCAATCCAGCTAAAGACAGAGAGCATTCTCCTCCTCTTCTGTGTTACCGAAGTAACACACGCACCTCTATTAGAGCATTTATTATATTCTGCTTTGGCTATTTTGCTTGCTTCTTTAGAATCTGGAATATATAAAGTCAAAACAGGACATGCCTTATTTTTTTTCTTTCTATTCAATTACCTAGCTGAAAATATGACACATAGAATAAATATTTGATAAATGACTGCATGAACAAAGTGAATTTGGGAACAAATGGTATACAATTTTTTTAAAAGTCTCTCTTTTTAAAATGCCAGCAATGTAGTGATTAAAATAAAATATCAATTAATTTTTTAGCATATAGGCTAAGGATATTGATAATAAGAACTAGTTTATGCAAAGTGAGATAAAATATGTTTTCTTGATTGAATTACATCTGAAGGGTTTATATTTTTCTGAATTTACAGATTTGGTAAAAAAAAGAAAGGAGCTATTTCATAACTTAAATTGATTAGACATTTTAGAACTTTTGAAATCCACAAGATAATTATACAAATTTCTACATAGCTTTATATCTCTGACCCAAGAGTCAAAAGAAGAAAAATGAAAATTTCTAACTTTAGGCAAAACTAAGAATCTCATTGATTGCTATGAGTCATTTATATTATATAAGCATACAATTCTGATACTAATGAACTACTTTATGTATGCCTAATGATTTCAAAATATGGAAATGCGTTTGTGCAAATGCAAAGACTCCATAGAAGTTCTAAAAGAAAATATGAAACACAGTTTGTTATCAAACAGAAAGTCAGCATGTACGGTCTCACAATTTTGCTTCTTTCTTCCTGTGTTGCAAAGTAAAACCCTCTTATATGTGATAAAACACAGAATTTTTTAGTATAAATATGCATTGTAATTTGAGATTCTGCAGAAAAATAAACTACTAAATTTCCTTTAACTCCAAATGATTAGTTGAAACATATGTTCATGGGACAACTAATAATAAAGGAAAGCTCTATGAGGTATTATCAAGAATGTACTTTTTATAAAGAAGTTTTAATTTAAAAATCCCAGATTCAGTCTCTGATTCTTTCCTTTAGTATTTTTAACCTTAAGGACACAATTTGTTCTTAATATGCCTCTGTATTCCATCTGTAATATGAAGATGAGAATAATTCTTTTCAAATCTTACAAAGCAGACATGAATGTCAAATATATTAATCCCTATCAAAGTGCTTTGAAAATAATAAAATACTACATTAAATTGCTAATGTTATTAACATTGTTATTTTTATGATTTTTGACAAAATGAGATTATCTCAGAGTATAAAGTGAAGTAAGTATAAAGGATGAAAAAAATTGTGAGAAGAACACTTAATGAATGTTCCTGGGAAATGTGTATTATTTTTGCTTGGGTTTTGAAATATATACTATGCTAGATTTTAAAACAGTATTGTGAAATGTATGCTTGGAGGAAAAACTTTTTTTTTTTTGGAAGGAAAATAAGTCATTCCTTTCTCAGATTGGCTGGTTTAATCCAAACATCACTAAATGAATCTACAGAAAGCCGAGGCTGAGGCAGTACATTTTAAGGGAGTCCTGATAAACTAAGAAGACTGAGAGAGAGAAAGTACAAGCCAATTGTGTTGGAGAAAGGCAAGGACTCAACCTGAGTCTTCCTGTCAACTTCAGACACAAGATATGGGATTGAATTTTATATCACAGATGATTCTTGAAGCCAACGAATGAACAGAGAAACAACTGTCCGTGATCTTTACATTCAGGCTTTTAAAGTAGAGACCTGTTTATTAAAAGTGAGAAAATAATGAAAGAAATAATGCCTTCAAGTAATCTTCTGCCCATTTCCCCACACTTGTTCTTCAGATAATAAATTCTAAAAACAGTCCAAGCACCTTTGGGGTACATGAGGCTCATGGTATGTGTTGGCAGCGGCTCCTCCTGTACCATGGAGTAACTGTCATCGTGTTACACACCACAGATGTCTGAGAAAGGATGATATGATTCACAGCTGGATAATCTGAAGAAGCAGGATGCCATAAACTGAACTGAACTGTGGGCACCTCCTCCCATGCATGTGTTGAGCCCCTAATCCCCAATACGATGGCATTTGGAGATGGGGCTCTTGAGAAGTAATTTCGTTTATGCGAGATCACAAGAGTGAAGTCCTCATGGTGGGATTAGAGTCCTTCTAAGAAGAGGCCAGAAAGCTTGTTCTTAATCTCTGCCAAGGTGAGAACATAGCAAAAAGGTGACTGTCCATAAGGCAGAAGGAGGACCCTCACCGGAACCCAACCATGCTGGCCTCCAGAACAGTGAGAAATAAATGTCTGTCGTTTAAGCCACCCACTCTATGGTATTTTGTTACAGCAGCCCGAACTGAGACATCGGTCATCCAACAAAGTGGTCCTAGACCAGATCCAGGATTCAGAAATTTTAGAGTAGTGACTCTGACCAGAGGTTTCAGAATCAGAGGTTGTCTCCTCACTGGTCTCTTTTCCTTAAAGTTTCTGTGTAAGAAACAGAGGTGTCACTCTTAAATTGGTTTGTTCAGCTACAATTCTAACTCATTAGGAACATAATTCTGTGTATGAGTGTAAATAACGGACCAGGTAAAGCAAAACATAGCAAAATGGGAACAAAGGTAGAATGATTAAAATGAGACTTTTGGCTGCATCATACAGTCTGTTTTTTGTCTTTATTTCATTCAGCAATTTAAAGAATATGTCATAACAAGATGAAAGAAAGAGTTATGTAAAAAACATTAATTGTGGCAATATTTTTAAAGAGAACAATTAGAAATAACAATGTTTGAAGAGAACAAAATTGTTAACTAATTTTATAGAAAAATTTTCAAGTGGAATACTATACAACTATTAATTTGTATTATGGAAAAATTGCATGAAAAGGGATATATGTAAATTACATGTATATGTATATATATATAAAAGTTTACATGTATATATTTATATATATAAACACATATATGTGTTATAGACTAAATGCAACTATAAAATAACACTGTTTACAATTATTTCTGTATGATTTTTTTGTGTAATTTATTTTCCCAAACTCCCTCTGATTTCAATATCTTTACAATAAGAATCTGGTACTTGCATAATAAAAAAAGTTATTTTTAGAAGTAAAGTTATGTGAGGAGAGGCTCTACATGACTATGAACTATATCATCTAAAGGAAAGTCTGTTTCACTTGATGTTTATGGTAAGGAATTTCTGCATTACATAAACGTTGAAATTATACATTGCTTATATGTAGTTATATATCTAATTAGGATACAGGAAATTGTGTTTACAGTAGCTTCCTTAACAAATACTCCTATAGAAAAAATTAAGTCATTTCTATTACTATTTTAAAATAAATCACAACTTAAGAATTCCATAATTTTTATTTTGCTGAAAGTCTCAGGAGTTTAGTGATTATAAAATGATACATGAATAGATCCGGTATTTAAATAAAATGAAAAATAAGGCTCAGCTCTTAATTATATTGTAGAGGCTGCGATGTACACATTAGGTTAATAGTAATACATATTAAGATATGAAGATTATGTGATGATAAAGAAGACAGAGGGGATGAGAAAGAAAGCGAATCCTTCAGTCTCTAGCACTCAGCCTAGACCTCCTTTCTCTGATTTTTTAAAAACTGTTACATGTTACTATATAACTACTAGTACATTTCGCTGCATTTTATTTGTTTATTTTATTATTTTTATTATTGTCCGCTTTCTCCACCTCTGTGTAAGCTGGAAAAAGGAGAGGATCTTGTCTCTAGTCCAGACTGAATTCTCGCTCTGCAGCACATCATCTGACACGCTGGAAGTCATTCATCAAGATATTAAAAAGTTAATTATTGAGAAAGAATAATCAAGTAAAAATGGAGGGAGAGATGAGAAATAAGAGAAAAGAAAAAAGTTAAAAATGTTGACATTAGTTTTTAAATAGAATTACTGTCTAATGAGTTGGCTTGTTTTATTTTCTCCTTTGTCTTTCATCTAGAGAAGTGTTTTTGTTCTGTGTAGATGTAGATATTTGAGATATCTGTAAAAATATTCAGGGGTTATTAATAAAGTCTCTTAAAGTCAAATCGAGACAGCAGAAAGTGAAAGAAAATCTAATATTTTGTAATTTTGTACCATATAGATAATATAATTAGTTATTTAAGCAACATAGAAGTCAATTCACCTAAAATTAGAAAATTATATCAATATTTTCAGGTGAAACACTAAATACTTTTGTATTTAACCTCCTATTGAGAAACAAGAGAGAAAAGAGCAAGACAACATAAGGATCAATTAATTACTAATTAAAAAAACAAGTACACTTAGAGTAACAAGAGTGTTAAGTGGAATTTATTGAATGTTATAGATTGCTGTGTAAGGGAAAAAATACTTCAGCCAAATGTTAAAATAAAAAAGTACCATAAATTTGTCATCAGAACCTATTAAGAAACACAAAACAAATATTTTTTCTGATTGTACCATAAGTTAAAGTAAAAACATAGAAGTTACAAAGTGTTGGCCATGGAAGAAAAAAACATGAAGTCAGAAGAACTTTCAATTAGTCATGAGCTGCCAAAAGGTCTTGCTTGATTGGGACAATGGATTTGTTTCACTTGGGTCTGTATGTTAGGTAATAGGAATTACTGCTTGAGATATTGTACACTGTGCCAATTCCAATACACCAAGAGCGGAGTGGCTGTAAATTTCAGAAAATCTATTCTGGGGCACCATGGGAAAAAGTTACAATAAGGCTGATGAAGGTTAAACAGACCATATATTTTAGCTGAGACTACAAATCTATAGCAAACTCAAGCCAATAAAAACAGGTAATATCTCCAATTGAAAAGAGAAAAAAGCCTGTTTAGGATCATTGTAAAAGATAAAATCTTTTTAAAAAGTGATGAAATCTGTGACTTAATGAGAATTTATTTTCTGTGACATTTATTGTATCTGAATCACTTTCATTCTGTATATATTCTTTAATGTTTATATTTAACTGTCTGTAACTATATTTTACTATTTGAAATAAAATAAAGGCTCCTTGAAAAGTGACTGAGCTTAGGACTTCCTTGATTTTCAACATCTATACCATTAACTTGCAAGTAAATAGTCACGAAATATATCAGTGGTTATAAACGGTTTCAAATGAAAACAATATTATCAACTAATTAAATAAAAAGTCAATAGGGATGAAGAAACCTGCCTCAGATGTCCTGGCAATAAAGAAGTAGCAAGAGCATGTAAAAAATAAAAAGCACATAATAAGAAACTTGCTACAGAGAAGATACCAATTACTATTATGTGTTAATTGGCACGTGTAATGTTAAAGAGGAATTAACTTTCTCTACTTCATTTGATTTCATATTTTGATTTGGGATGCCACCTCTACTTTTTCTCTATTAGTTGATTCTCAAATATTTTGATTTATGTGTGTTCTTGAAGGCAATCCTCCATGGTATTTTTTCATGTCTTGTGATAATTTTTGCTCCTGATTATATCTTCAAGTATGATACACCTTGGAGTCTCTTTTTGGGGGCAGGGGACAGATGATGAGTCTGAGAAAGATAATGTTTGCATCTGGGAAAAAAGTTAGGCAGATTTGCTAGTAATTCCCCCCTCATAAATGGGGGTTTTCTTAAGCTAGGAGTTCCTCACCTGTTCCACAGATCCACTTTATGTGCAGTATACAACTGGGCCCACTTCTAGTTTCCACCAGTGGAGCTTGGGGATTGGGGGCTCAAGTGGAAGCCAATGAAAATATAAAATCATGCTGCCCACTGTTCAGTGAATAGTAAACTCCTTTATATGTGGCTCAGGAATCTCAAGTCCTCTGCCAGAATCTGTGAAACTGTGGCAAATTCACTTTGCCAGTCCTTACATTTGTAATCACAAATTCTTTTTGTTATTACTCATTTTGAGGAATGGCACAAGAACATATACAGAGTATATTTATGACTTGCAAATCCAATGATAAAAAACAGAAGTAATAACCTTTTGAATGTGAATAGAAGAATACGTTTATTTTAAATATTTCAAGAATTTCCTCTTTGAGTAAAAAAAGTCCTTGTTTTTAAATAAGTAGTTATTTTGGATATACAAGCTAATGTACAGAATCTACGTTTGCTGGGACAATGTTTGTCAATGGCTGAAGATGAATAGACTTCTATTTTTGTAAGAAGGTGAGGGGTGTTCATAGGGAACCTAAACTCAAATCAAACAGCGATCATTCTGAAGAGCTTGCTGTTTGAGATAACATCTTAAAACAAACAAACAAAAATTCTCTTTTATTTACACATTTTGAACAAGCAACCAGGAAGACTTCCCAGTGTTGGTCAAAACGGTTGTTGAGTATTGATCATTACCATTTCCTCTGTCTCCAGTCAATTTATCATGAGGTGAATATTCAGATCATGAAAATCTCTTGTTCTGCAGTAGCTGATGACCATTTAATTGTATGTCACCTACAACTCCTAACGTAAGTGTTGCAAATAATAAAATCTCCAACCTCTCTATTTTTTCAGAACCTGATATTGAGTGATTAATCCTAATGGCACATTTTGGGGGTAGGGAGAAAATCCTCAAGATTACTCAATGGCCAACTAAAATGTTGCATCAATATTTTTTACTATTTCTTTTGTCTCATTGAACTGTTTTTTTTTTTAATTTTATGATTCATCTATTAAAAGATACTAGAAATATTTTATACTAAAAGAACCATATTTATAATTAAAAAATATAAATTCTTATGCAAAGTTTAAATTCACAGTGGTTTATGATAAGCAGCAGCTCATGTCTTGTATATTCTAGTAGGACTCACTGATTCTTTTTGTTCATCACAGTATCTGTCTAGTCTAGTCTCTGTGTAGTGTGATTCATATTGAATGAACCTAGAATACTATATACACTTTTTTATAATCATGGTTCCCCTTCTTGATTTTTTCATAATTAAACAATCAAATGATTACCCTCTAATTTATCTTCACACATTAATCTTACTTCAGTAAATAATCAAAGAAGTCTTCTATTTATATAAATACAAATATATGTGGTAGTCATCAACTCATTTTTCCACAGTGAATCTAAATGAAGATTCTATTACAAAATTTTCAACTCTGTTTAACTCATCTTGAGTATTTAAATTTGTTTCTCAATCTTAAATATATTCCTTTCCTCTCCAACCAAAATGAGGTAAATGTCAGATTTGGATTTGATTTAAATTTACACCAGCCTCTTTCATTTCAAATGCACACATCTCATCTGTGACTGCTTATCAGTGAGATGACTGAAAGCAATTGCTTTAAGTGCCTACCTCAATATATCTACATCCATCTGTAGAACTTCAGTGCCACACTCAGATATATTACTATGTTCCACGCTTCTGTAATTCTCTCTATGGAGAATATAAGTCTCATAAGACATACACTTGGCATTTGTCTTGAATCACTGTATTAACCTAATCATGTTGCCTTTCCCTCACAAGATTGGATGAAGAAATTATAGTCAAGTGTCAAAAACTGGAGTCTTGGGAAAAAAATAATGAAATACTGAGTATTTGTTACACAAATGAAAGCTAATATACATTCTGAAGAAAAGATGATGTTTGAGCAGTATTTATTCCCTTAATCTTAATTTTTTTATCTACTAATCACTTTTCTTGTTCTTCAAGTGCAGCTGACCCAATATAATTTATATATTTAATTTTTATCTATGAAAATATAAGACAAGGAGAATGAACAAAATAAATAATGACCAAAATTCTCTTAGAATAACAAATCAATCTCAATGTGTGAAACATGAATATAAATGTCAAAAATAATTTTCATCTTACCAATATTATGGATTAATATTATCACAGCAATCTGGCAGCGTTTTTGTCTAAGGTAACCGTACCAAATTTAAATATGTCAAATTCCTCTTTATACACAGACATTTCTACCATATAAAGCTCTCGGTGACCTGTGAAATAATTATAGATTCTGATGCAAACTAGAAATAAGTAAAATTACTTACTTTAAAAAACAATTTGGCTCTTTTTCTTAATAAATCCCAATTCTCTGCTATGAAAATGTTGCCTAATAGTCTAAAAAGATGATACAAATATTTTTGTGCTATAGAATGTCATTATCTATTGTTTTAGTAGGAATTGTATTAGCTTACTATCCACTACAGCAAAGAAAATACTAATCAATTTCATATTTAAAGAGTACTTTCACAAGTTTCCTCTTTTAAAATTGTATGTGAGTGAATTAGTGTAAACATATGTCACCAAATCTTTCTGTAAATCAGTTCCAAGTAAGGTGGCATTTACTGTTGTTACATGTTGAACTATTTCCAGACACGATCTATCATCAAACTATCATTAAGCCATATCTTGGCTTTGATGTCTTAGCTAAAATGACATTTCTTATTGTTATTTACCTCAAGGTAGCGGGACCAGGGCACACTGGCAGCCAGGCAAAGGGAGGTGGAGAATCCAGCCATTCTGCACATGTGCAAGCTCAGGAGCGCTTCTGCCTTGTGCTTAGTAGATAGGTAGTAGATAGGTAGTAGTAGAAAGGTGATTAGTAGATAAAAAAATTAAGATTAAGGGAATAAATACTGCTCAAACATCATCTTTTCTTCAGAATGTATATTAGCTTTCATTTGGGGTCAAAGAACCTTCCTTTTTCTGAGGGAGCGCCTTGTCTGCTGTCCTGCATCCAGCTTCTCGAGCTTGGGAGAGGCTAATAGACAAGCCTTTAGTCCCAGTTTGGGGGTTAGGATGGACCCGCAAGCGAGGGTCAGATGGGTGCAGCAGTTTCAATTCATGTGCTCTGAACTTGCTCCTCCATTCTTCCAGCTGCTCAGTATTCTCATCAGTAAAATGCAGAAAAGTTATTCTCAGTCACCTGTCCTGTAACATTCTGCTTCTTAACCTTCAATAGTGTACCTGCAGCAGCCCTAATGGAAATGGAGATTCACAAAGCACTATGTCTCCTGGTAGCTCTTTGTTCTTATGAAATGGGGAAGCAACATGTGCAGCGACCCTGGCCTGCGACGGGTATGACTGCTCAGATTTCGGGACCCTCAGGTGTGGGAACGTAGGTTATGCCATCAGGTAAGCCATTAAGGTCAGAGGAAGTAATAGCTGCACATGAGGGGGGGATTTGAATAAAGAGTATGGGAAGGCAAGGATAAGTATCGGTTACAGTACTGAGGCCAACCTTAGGAAATTTCTCCCACTCTTCTAAATTCCTTTCCAGAAGAAAGGCCCACAGGAACCATGAAGGAACTTCTCCCTGAACCTGTGTGGAGGACTAAGCAACATGGACAGTAGAGACCAGGATAATGCACTGCTCAGCTCCCCTGCTTTGGGATGCGAAATGACTGCTGACCTTCTGTTTCTGCAACTATGTTTGGGTCATGGTCATACTTCCTATCAATTGTCATGACTGTGAATGGCAGGGTACTAAAGTCAGCTTATTACAAAAAGAAACAGGACACCTTTTTAGGATTATAGTCCATCTGTTTACCCAAAGAAAAGTAACTTTC
>NW_011888808.1:4964834-4965247 GCF_000151845.1 Pteropus vampyrus | reverse complement strand
AATGGCAGGGTACTAAAGTCAGCTTATTACAAAAAGAAACAGGACACCTTTTTAGGATTATAGTCCATCTGTTTACCCAAAGAAAAGTAACTTTCTTCTATCTTTATGACAGGAGGTAGTTTTACAGCTTGGGGCAAGGAGTGGTAGAAGTTAGGTCCTACCCTCCCTCAAGGACTGAGAGATAGGAGCTATACTTTTCTTCATAATTACATTTCAAAAGGATGGCTCGTAGCTCCTTGAGAAAGACAGTCTTGGGATGTAAAACTGACAGGAGGCTATTTAAAAATGCATATCTCAAAAGAACAAAGAAATTACATTTTTTAAAGTGAATGCTCTAGGAACAGGAAATGATCTTACCACGGTCCTCTGTGGTTAGGTATTTGGATTCTATATGGGCCAGATTGAGAGAGACA
>NW_011888808.1:4962638-4963879 GCF_000151845.1 Pteropus vampyrus | reverse complement strand
AATGGCAGGGTACTAAAGTCAGCTTATTACAAAAAGAAACAGGACACCTTTTTAGGATTATAGTCCATCTGTTTACCCAAAGAAAAGTAACTTTCATCTATCTTCATGACAGGAGGTAGTTTTACAGCTTGGGGCAAGGAGTGGTAGAAGTTAGGTCCTACCCTCCCTCAAGGACTGAGAGATAGGAGCGATACTTTTCTTCATAATTACATTTCAAAAGGATGGCTCCTAGCTCCTTGAGAAAGACAGTCTTGGGATGTAAAACTGACAGGAGGCTATTTAAAAATTCATATCTCAAAAGAACAAAGAAATTACATATTTTAAAGTGAATGCTCTAGGAACAGGAAATGATCTTACCACGGTCCTCTGTGGTTAGGTATTTGGATTCTATATGGGCCAGATTGAGAGAGACATCAAGGACCTGGAAGCAAGAAGTAAACTGTCTGAAGTTCAGTCCAGCTGAGAGGAATGTCAACGCCATCTTGGTTACCCCTTAGGACACCTCTACCCTTCTCTTGCTCCCCTCTACTCTCCCACCAGCAAGTCTCTTGAGTGGACATCTCTCCTTGGAGTCTCTCTTTCTAGATGGACCCAAACTAACACAAAACAATATTATGTGTATCCACCTCATGAATAAACTATGTAACTCACTTAAAATGTTATCTGCCATGCAATATGTGAGAATATCAGAAATCTGGTTGGCACATTAATGCTTTGTTCAAATAGAAACTTGCTCCAAACTGACATAGTCACTGTTCTGAGGCACAACCTAGGTGAACACAGAATGCTGGATTCCAGTTGCCACCAGCCACCTTGTCTTGGAACCCACGGTTAGAACAAAGGTCAGTAGTTTTGAGTATTATTACTTCTGACACTATTCTTATCATGTCAATTGCAGTATTCTCCTTGTCTTCCAACTTTATTCTACTTATTTTCTAAATAGAAACACTCACACACAACCACACACAAATATGTTTAAGCATCCTCTTTTAAAAGAGTCAGTATGTATTCCCTGAAAGTTTCTGTAAGATTTAAATAATGGTGATTCTTTATGGTAAATAATAGTGATCCTTTATATTTATGGTAAATGTAACATTTACCATAAAAGCAGATGTTACACAAAACTATATATATGTATATATACACTTTATTGGTTATGCTTTACCATATGAGCAATATAGGCATGAAAAATTATAACTTCTCTCAATATTTGTATCATTTTGCAGATTTTATTTTTAGGA
>NW_011888808.1:4932212-4961928 GCF_000151845.1 Pteropus vampyrus | reverse complement strand
ATATATGCCCGGGGCTAAGGCAGCTGTGTCCAACAAAAAGATCTTCTGTTAAGAAGTAAACAAATTTATGAACACACGATACTGTCCTGTCAGGCAAGTCTAGATCTTAAGACTATTTCATTAAACACAGTGCCATTGAGAATGCAGGACAAATGTCCCCAGGAAGAAGGTAAAGAGGCCTCTTCTGTCAAGGTCAGAGAGGTGATGAGACCAAAGGAGCAGGAAGCAGTTAACTGTAGAAAATTCATCTGACCATTCTCTGGGCTTTTTGAATGCTGGACTTGAAAGTCATTGGTTCAGTAACTCATGAGGATTTGAAAATTTGCAGTGGGACAGACTCATTGGTACTTCTGTGAGATCAGATGGTGTGTGTGGGGGGGCCTGAAATTGGGGATGAAAAGCTGATAAGGGTGGGCTGACTGATTTCCACTGATTAGAAATGCCAAAGTAAATAAATAAATAAAATTGAGTACTTGTCCAATAAAAAACAAAACTAAACTAAATTAAATCTGAAGAGAAGCAAAATAACTTGCTCAGGTTCTCAATTAGACAATTGTTAAGCCAGAAATGATGTTCAGGCCTGTCTTACTCCAAAGGTCATGACTTTCCTCTCTAACATCTATCTCTATTTCCATTATACTATTAAAGCCATCAACCAATGAATGCATATGAACTTGGCAGTGTATATTACAGTGACATGTTTATATATTTATTAGCATTAAAATAAGCTAATGGTTATTGCTATATTACTGAGATATATGTTGCATAGTCTTAATGGTTATTGCAATATTAATAAAATATTAAGAGAATTTTTGTAGTGGTAATTGCTGTTTTAAGAAGATACATGAAGAAGTTTAAAGGCTACAAAAAAATAAATATGCTGAAGGAAAATGCTGTCATAATGCATATTCTGCGAGTAGCACTGCTTGAATGGTTATGGATTATGGAAGTAATTTCACTGGAAAGCTTTAATGTCTGTCTGTTAAATGTAAAGTTACAATGATATACTTCAAGAGAAATACGCTTTAATGATCTCCCTATCTTCAGACTTGCCCTGCTTCAGTCTATCTATGAGAATCCTCTAAAGTATAGCTCTGATTGTATTAAATCAGTTTTTGGAGTTCCGTTAGTTCATTTCCTTCAGCACTGACAGGAGAATAAAGACCATTTCTACAACCTGATATGATAAGCCATTCATGACCTAACTCTCATCTAAATTTCTACTTTCCAAACTTACTTTGTTTCTTTTTAAAATAACTTTTATTTACTTGTTCTGCGTAAATCCTAGTTACATATTATCTCTTCTCTTAAATTGTCCATGTCTGCCTAACTCAAAATGTCCTATCCATATTTAATCTGTTCAAATTATATAGCTTGTTAACACATTGTTCCTAGTTTATGTCATCAATAAACTTATGTTAGAAATATTTCTAAGTATTATATGAGGTAGTGTTTTTTCAGCATACATTTTATAATTGCGTATTGCTTAGATACAGGAGTACGACTGACTTTCCTATAATCAATATATAATCCCTTCCATTAGGGAACTCATTTGTCTCGGAGTTTGGCGAATTCATCTCTGTGGATGAAAAAGTTACTAAATATGATAACAGGGTTTGAGGAATAGAAGAGGGTTGTCTCATAAAGTTTCTAATTGTTCGTTTTCCTGGATCATTCTCACAGGTTTTATAGACATCAAATTAAATCTGAAGGGAAAAAAATCATATTTCTGTGTCTTTCTATTTGTATAACATCTTCTGTATTTCTCTGGACTAATTGTACTGAAAAATCATCATTATCATCTTCATCATCGTTACTTGGTGTTCTTAATAGAAATACTTCTACTTTAATGTTTCACGAGACTTGAGTATTCCAATCGCATTTTATTATGTTTTTAAAAATTATTTTTAATAAGGAGAAAAATTTATATAAACTTATTTCTACAAAATTACTTCATAATGTGTTATTGTGTCTGAGAAGTAAATAGTCAGTGAAGATTTATAATGGGATAGATTGAGGACTTCATTTAAAGAATGAAAATAGTTTGTACATATTCTCACCATACACAATTTTTTATATAGTTTATATATACATATATATGTATGGGTTGGGTTGTCATCTCTTCTCCAATGTTATCTCTTTTTATATGTGGAGCAATTACATAGATATACATATTTATATGTACAGGTATAAACACAAGGGGACATAAATATGCATATGCATATACATGTAATATATAAATATATATGACATACATATATACCATTAATACAAAATCAACATTTCTTAATCTATTTTGGCAACTGATATCAATCCTCAAGTAAAATGACAGGTCGACTGTGAAACAATCTAACATAATAACATGACTCATCAAATTGATTGCTGGTCAATTTAAAAAAGCCATCTCTTTTAGCAGTTTATGTCACTAAATTGTTCGATTTGTTTATTTCAATTTGTTCATTTGAACACTTTTATATGGATGTTTTTTAAAATTTAGAAAAATCATAAACAAAGTTCTAATTACCATTATGACAAAATAAAAGACATTAGTTTTGTAACTGTAAAAATATATTTCACACTATTCTAAAACAAATCTCCATGTTATATATCTGAATTATACTATTTGGGAATTATTAAAAAATAAAACAAACCTCAATAAGCAAAATATAATACCAAAATATATCAATTAGCAAATTCTACATATATATAAGCAAAATGCTTTGAGTGTTAACATATTTAATTTTAAATATTTCTGGTTCATATTTAAAATACTCTAAGTAAAAATGTATACAGTATCTAAATATAGAGCATATTTTTTGATAATTTACAAGAAATATTTTTACATTTTTTCTCTTAAAATCACATGAACTAAACATAAAGCATCATTCAGAACTTAATGAGGATAAACAACATTTTTCTTCTCCCTTAGACTATTTATCTACACTGTTCTCAAATAAAATATTCAGGAATCTAAGAACTGTCCTCTGATTTTGGCTCAGAAACATAGGCTGTCAGGATGAAAGAGGATTCAGGTTTTAGCAAAACTGGCACTGTATTTGAAGATTAGCCATTACCTTCAAATACATGCCAACAGCAGCAGCTGGCCTTTAAAAGTCTCACATGCTCATTTCATTTCTGCTCATTGATTTATTTAAAATGAGTGAGAAAGAATAAACAATAAGGAAAGGAGGACACAAGTGTCTTTATGTTGTTTTCACAGTATCAGAGTCAACAAATTCAGCTGTTTTTGTCATTTAAGGATAAGTGAATTAAAACATGATAGGAAATATTTTGAGCCATATCTCAGAAACCTCAGATAACAGACTGCATATATCATGTACTACATGAATGTGAGTGTATATATAAATATATACACATATGTATGTATACATGCATATATATATATATATCATAAGGAGCTACAGTTAATTTGAAAAGTAAAGGTGTTGTATTAAATGCATGACTTACCACCTCCCTTAAATATATACCAAGATTAATACAGCTTAACTATTAGAACAGATGCTGATATATAACTATAATAGTTGGCTGTCATAGTGATTTTAATACCCTACATATTTTTTAAGGCACTGAGGAATTAAATGCTTTCACTAAAATTATTTCTTCCTACCCCATATGCTTTCTTCATTATAAGATTCTTCATTCACTCAGATGGTCAGCAGCAATGGTTTATAATGGGTAAAGATCCATTTATTTCATACAATATGACAACTGGTCAACACATTAAAATAAAAATTATGTGTCTTAGAGTACCACCAGGATGTTAAAGGAATTAAAAAAATTCTTGTTATTTCAGGATTTGTAAAAAGAGTTAGAAATGTTTAGGTTGGGAAGTAGAATTTGTGTTCACAGTATTGATGTAGTGTGCCGTGAAGGAGGGCTTGCTTTGAGTCTCATCTCCCGAGGGTTTAAAACTTCAACAGAAGGAGTGGATAAAAAGGAAGAGCTTTTGATTCACTGTTAGATAAAATCATTCTAGCATTACTAACTATCCAAACAAGGATTGGAGGTCTTGGGATATAGGCTCTAGAGGCATTCAAGGACAGGGCTGGGGACTGTGCTGGGGCTTTAAGAAGCACCTAAGTAGCTAAATGTGTATAGGTGACACTCTATCAAAAATAGGTACCATGCTGTTCCTAAAGATGAGAAGGCTTTATAAGAGTGAGAGTTCACCCCATTTTTTAAATAACCTATACAATTTATTTCCATCTCTCTTTTACTTAGTGATGTTTGACATTATACTTCCAAATGACATAGTTTAATTTGCCATAAAAGTTATTCCAAATGGCAATGTGTTGTCTTAAGAATTAGAGAATATGGAAATTCAAGAAAATATCTGCAGTGTTTTTAACAAATCTGTGAGTTGAATAAATTTTGGAATCATTAAAAATAAAGTGAGAAAAGTTCCTCCTCTCACAGGATTTATCATTATGGGAACATCTGGTATTTGGAATACAGATATTAAAATAAATTTCATGAAATTTTACAATACTATTCATATTGTATAATTGATCTTTTTAAGCAGATCTTTTTTCAAATTAGCCATTCTTGTTTTCCCTTCAAAATACATATTTTATATGACCAAAACATTTTATATTACATTACATTTTATATTACAAAAAATTTTATATTACAAAACATTTAATTTTATATTACATTAAAATACACTAGTAGAATTACTACTTTATGTTCTTTTAAAGAAAATGAAAAGTAACTTCATGGTGTATAGAAATTATTTGGAGAAATCCAAAAGATATATTATGTATGCCTAAGAGGGAAATATAATAAACAAAATATCTCTACCAGATAAAATCTTTTTTTTTTCTTTCTTAGAGAAGCAACTGTGTGGTTGTTGTGTAACTGTGCCCTTTGGAAAACAAAACACATAATTAGTAGTCATTAAGACAGTAAGGTTATTCTGTGCACATCCCAATTTTCTCCATGCTCCCATGCAAAAGAATTCTTGACTAATAACAAGATCAGTAACAATGCTATATTTTGAGGAGCATGAAAAACTGTGCCCTGTCATAATTTAGAGTGGATTTTCTTCAAAGTTCTTAATTACAGGTCACTTCAGTTGTGCGACAGATGGTAGAATGGTAAAATGGATAACAAGACACAAAGACAGGTGGCTGAGGAAATTTTTTCTGAAATAATGTCAGTCTTGGCATTTTGATGACATTGAGACTCACAGGGCGAGATCATGGGTGCTGATCTTCTTAAATTGTTTAAGAATTAATAATTGCCTTAAGTGAAACCATCAACTGTTTAATTATCACTTTGAAAAAAAACATGCTAAAAGTTCATCAAGTTGTCTTTTGTAAACAAAATAATATTCCTTGTGGCCTTTAAGAGTTTATTTAGGAATGAAAAACTTACATTATAAGTCTAGTCAACCAAAAATAAATAATTAAAATGCAATATATTTGGAGAAATCAATTTTGTATTAGCCAGGAAGTTTTAAAATACATCAACATATACCGACATATTTTTTAAAAATTCAAGGAAAAAAACATTTCATGATCTCTTTTAAGTCCACTTCTGTTGGCATGACTACCCTAAGAGATAAAAGGAAGAGGACAGAGGGTAGAATGTCCCGCTAACCTTGAACCAAAGTACCCTCTGAGAAGTACCCTCTGAGAACCAAGGACCAAAGTATCCTCTGAGAATTGCCTACAGGCCCTTTTAAATGCTAGAACTGGGTGTCAAGCTTCCTGGAGCAAAAGCAGAAACATGACAAAACACTCCTGTTGGAATTATTCAATAAATATTCATTCTATAAACATTTACATAAATCTCACATTTTTCTTACTTGCTGCAGTGATTAAATTTAAGTTACATGTACTAACTGTGTCTAAAACTTTGAGAACAAACTATTGTTTGGCATGATTTAGGAAATTTGTAATGCTCTGAATTCCACTGGAACAACACTAAACTCTTCGGCATAGGAGTGATGTATAAATGCAGATTTAGAGAATAAGGAGTGCTTTTGTGTCTTAGAAATAAAATTGTAGAGTCTTCGATGTATGCTTTTACTTAAAACTGTGACTCTCTTTTGAAAGCAATGAGTAAGATTACTTTTTTTTTTAGGCAAGGCAACCCTTGGTTGACCACACAGATTGCAAGGACCTTGTCAGTTTACAATCCCTTATTTTTTTATTTTTGACGCCTATAGCATCTGGTCTTCCTAGGTGGTCTCCCATCCAAGTACTAACCAGACCCGACTCTTACTTTTTAATAATAATAACAACAATAATAATGTGTTTATAAGTTCATGATAAAAGCACTCAAGAGTTATTTGGATATTACATATCTAAAGGTGGTGCATTTGGGCATAAAGACATAAGCAAATTAGAAGGACCAAATAAATACCTTCATAGAATACACAAAAAAAATCTTCATTTCTCATCTAGATGTACATTAAATTAATTAACAATGACATTATTTTATTTTCATTCTTGAATAATACTCATTTAAGAAAAACACAAGACAAAAGAAGAGGAAAGCCTTTTTCCTTTATTTATTTAGAAAGAAATAGTGCCAATTCCTCACAGTTTATTGCAAACATCTTTTACATAGGATATTTAATAAATTTTGTAAGAACCAATTAAAGAAAAAAAAATTGCTCTTTTATAATAAAATAGATGATACTAATTTTTTTAAAAATTAAAATTAAAAATAATGCAAATTTTATTGAATGTATTAGAATGTGACTAACTTAAAACAGTGTCTTAGCATTAAAATTTTGGAAAAACTCAAGAAGCTATGATATTAATTTTGCAGATGTCTCACAGTTTCTATTTTATTTAAGGTATTATAAAATTTCTAATAAATTAAAAATATTCAATAATACAAATACAGTACTTTTGAAAAAGAATCACTAGTTATTTTTCAAAATTAAAATTAAAATTTTAATAGATTAGATTTTCTTATTACTCTATTAACCTATCCAGGAAATCCCTATTACAAAAAGAAAAAGAGTCATATAAAAACCATAGAAATAATAATACTAAATATAGTTGTTATGTTGCCTAGGAGAAATATTCAGCTGGTCTGTGTTGATAAAGATATACTGTTTATTTATGTCAGTATCTATTATGATTGACTTGTGCCTCTTCTTGGATAGCTAAATACATTTAATATCTCTGCTGAATTTGGCTAACTGTTACCATAAAATGGTAGAGATGGTTTGATCTGTGTTTTGTGTTGAATTTAATGTGTAGGCTCCCATCTCCTGCTGGTCCAAGAAGATTGTCCCCCAGACTGTGAGCGTCTTTTTACTATGATCCTCTAGGGGCACAATTCTCTCTATTGCATAAGGAAAATGTACACTTAAGTCAGAAGAGGTGCTTCACGAAAGGACACCATATTTCATGTGAAAGAAGCCACTGTTTATCTCGTGCCTATGAGAAGACGACATGAGTAAAGTCATTGTATTTTGAAGTTGAGAACCAGAAACAGTCCTTTCTCCCAGTTGAAGCGTGTTCTCTCTACCACCCAGAGAAAAAGCTCATTAGTAGAGCTCACCTGGGTTTTCTTCAAAATGTAGCTTAAGTAGACCTTAAAAATTTGGGCAAACATTTGATTGAGATGCCATGATTGCAAATCATCGCCTATGGCAAAACAATTTAATTTGCAAAATTTTCAAAGCATTCATCCTCTTTACCCTTGTAACAATTCATTAATATCCCTGGTGGTAGAGAAGCTCCGTCGTTTCTGCAGCAAATGTTTTTTTAGGCAAATGTATCCAAATTTCCTTGATAAATTGAGTTTGTTTATGTTGGCTTTTTAAATAATAAAGAATAACAGATGTGCTATGAATTGAACTGTATTCCCTCAAAGAAAGATATATCGAAACTTTAACCCCAAGTACCTCTCAGTACCCGATCTTATTTTGCAATAGGGTTGTTGCTGATGTAACTGGTTAAGATGAGGTCATACTAAAGTAAGGCAGGCCCTTAATCCAGTATGACTAGAGTCTTACAAGAATATGGCCTTGCGAAGAAGACAAACACTGTCAGAATGCCTTATGATGAGAAATTCAGAGACAGGAGTTATGCAGCCGCAAGCCAAGAAATACCAAAGATGGCTGGAAAACCACAAGAAACCAAAAGAGGCAATGAAGGAAATCATAGAGATTTCAAAGGGAGCACAGCCCTGCAGACACCTTCATTTCATGCTTCCACCTCCAAAACTGTGAAGCAATACATTAATGCTGTTTTAAGCCACGTAATTTGTGGTGCTTTGTTACGGCAACTCTAGGAAACTAATATACCTGACTAAGAAGATGTTCATTTAATTAAAATCAGTGTTAAGCTATTATATTTTATGTGAGTTATAATCCTAGAAAAACCGCTTTTCATATTGGTTCCTGTTTCATAATAATAAAAGCACATAAGTAGAATATAGAATACAGATCTTTTTTTTATGATGTTCGTATGTTAATATAATATTTAAAATGCTTAAATTCATGTTCTTACACAAAAAGAAATTACAAAAACAGAACACAATCCTCTTTAAAATGTTTCAGATTGTTATGTGCTTTGTCAAGAAGCTTTTCCTCCTATACTAATTCTTAGACTGATATAAAGAGAAGATACATTAGTCATATCTGAAATTGTTTATCTATAATGTATTTCTATTAACAGTCAATAACCAACATTGGCATTTGTTCAATGTAGCTTGTTCCTTGATCTTTTAAATAAATTGCCCATTACTTATAAGGTCTTTATTAAATTTTTGTTTACTATGTGATTGAATTAGAATATGAATGCAAGCAAAACAAAAATAACAATAATAAGCAGTAATAAAATTGTGCTCAATGTGTTTGCTTTTATAAAATACAGAAGGAAGATTCAGATGGAAGAATTATCTGTCTTTTGAGTAATAGAAGATTGCTTGGGATGTAGAGAACTTAGTCTAATAAATTTTGTTTTGCCTCTGATTTTACCATGTAGTTATATAAACAAATATGCTTGGAGAGAGAAAGAGTGCATATCATTGAACCATTCTAGTATTTTCATGTCAAGAATGCTTGCAGGTTAAGAAATATCAAATACGAAGTCAATAATAACATCATTCTTAGTTTGTAAATGTAAGGAAATTTAACTCTAAATTTGGCTCAGGAAATAACTTTTGTTCATAAAATAACTTTCCCAGAAAGTGCTACGGCAGTGCCTCGTAGTGGAATAATCTTGTTAATTTAGATTAGATATGAATGGAGCTCTGAAAAAGCCATATATATCTAAGGTTCTGTTGATGATGCATCAGTTGTTGGGTGTATTAAGCTCTACAGATACTGAAAGATTTCCACTGTAAAGTTAGGCAAATGAAATGATGTCATACAAGTTTTGAGAGAAGTATGAATGTTAGAACAGATTTGTCTCTATTTCAGTAGGAAATGTATCCTACTGAAGTAAACTTGCATTATTTTATGAACAATCTCAGAGATTGATATCTGCTTGGCATTTAAGTAAATTGAACTGATTTCTCCTTTTTACCTCAGTCAAAAATATATTTAGACCTCATAGAAGGGGAAAGAACCTAAAGGGTTGGAGAGGAAACATATATGATGAATAAATTATTGCCCATAATAAAAGTTAACAAGTTAGAGTCTTGATAATTAAAAATCTTTGCAACAATTTACCAAGAACGAATTAATTTTCATAATACCTTTAGGTTCAAGGGACGTAATAAAATGAAAATATACAAGATCTTTTTTTTTTTTTTTTTTTTAAGTTTCAGTTAAATTTACTTGTCACCATTGATGGAGTGCTATCATTAAGGTAGATGAAAGCTCTCATACTGCCTGGCTTGGAGGGCCATTTTGTGTTGTACTTTATCACACACTCTTGCACGTCTCTCAAGTTATAATTTTGCTCTCTGTTCTGTTCCTCTTTATATTTAAACTGTGGGGCATTTTTTACAGTTTCTGATCAACCAAATTTTCTCCTTCTTGCTTTTGAGAATAGATATATATTTTATATTTTTATTATTTCTTAATGACATTTTATAAATATATTGGTTTGATATACAAAGAAGAGGTGCTATGTACTCAGTTCACCATCTTGAAACTAATAATTCCTAGAAAATTTTAATGCAAGCATTTGATAAATGCCATAAACTATGACTGCGTGAATTGGGAATAATGGGTTCTAAAACCAGTTTTGATATACTTCCTGACCCTGTTATATCAGAGGCATCTTGTCTCTAGCTCCATCCCTTGGTATTTTAAAAAAGTCCAATGCAATCAACAGAGGTGTGTTCTGAAGTGCAAAGTGATGTACTTGAATTTCATATTCCTTTTAATGTTCATGAATTTAATCTTGGGCCAGAAAGAGAGAAGTTACTGATCAAGAAAAGTTTATTCTTTTTATAGCTAGTTGCTTTTCAGAGGATCTTGATCTTTTATGCCCAATTTAAGGCTGGTATATTTTGTATTTTTGAACAAACAAAACAAAACAAAACAATTACTATATTTAATTAAATAAGATCAGTTGCCCTAATATATACCTAAGGCAGAGGACGTGAAACTGACCAAATTTTAAGAAGATGATTTGCTATTCATGTCAGAATACATTTGTAGGTCAGCTTTGAACAATAACTTGTCTGCTTGGGTAACTAGAATCTTATATTTTAACTAGTGAATACTCCTGACAAATCAGGAAGCAGAGAAGAACCTTGTACCTTAATACTTTTCACATCTATTATCTTTCTTTTTGTGCTTGAGACTAGGCAAGTTGATGAAAACAGATTTCCCTTTGTATAATAATTTCTATGGTTCTAGAAGTAGGAAG
Source organism: Pteropus vampyrus (assembly GCF_000151845.1). Taxonomy (NCBI): domain Eukaryota; kingdom Metazoa; phylum Chordata; class Mammalia; order Chiroptera; family Pteropodidae; genus Pteropus; species Pteropus vampyrus. Next base: position 4,951,114 of record NW_011888808.1, on the reverse strand, counting down.
ACTCCCCATCTAACAATATCCGAGGAAACTCCAGTTTTCTTTTAGAATCACAGTGTAAAAGTTAATATTAACTGGACTTTAGTGTAGTTCTTTTAAAGATATCTAACAAGGAACCACTGAAATCTGTTTGGGGAAACTGACCCAAACATTCTAGATGTGTAATTCATAATTCAGAAACAGAGCTGCTGCAAAAGATTTCTAGATATGAGTTGACACTGAGATTTGTTCCAGTACCATGATACACTTGAGTGGCTAATCAATAGGATGGCCATATAATTTATCATTCAAACCTGCACATTTTGGAGCAAATGGGAGCATTATTAATTCTTAGGAAAACAATCATAATGGAAATGTCTTGTGAAAGTTAAGTGTATGGTCATCCAACTTACAACTTCTTGAATTCAGCCAATAATTAGAAGGCACTAATGAGTTTTTTATTTCAACAAACAGAGCCATGAGGTCTTGAAGAAATATACATCAGATCAAGAGTTTCAGGTTAAAGTAATTTTGTGCAATATGATCTACTGGTACACTGTAGGTTCTGCTCAATATAGATTGACTTACCAAACTTTGTTACTCAGAATAGACATGGCCAATGCTATCCCTTAGTTTTTCTTAGATCTATTTGGTTGGATCCAATAGTTTAAAAACTGTGTGTGTGTGCTCACATGTATGTTAGTAGGTACATTGACAACATTGCACAGAGGTTTTCTTGTTTTGAAGCTACTTGACTAATAAGAAAACAAAACCCCAGACTTGGCTCTTCTTAATTCTAAGATACAATTAATTTAACTAATTGACCTATGCAGTAAACATACATAAAAATTTCTTAGTAAATATTTTGTTATGGTGCCAAAGTATTTGGGATGTTTTGTTAGAAAATTAATATGGTTATAAACATACTATGAAACAATGTAAAAATAAATACTGATTTGCTAAACTTGATTTTATTATATCATTTATATTTAAGCAAGTGAGAACTAATGAATGAATGACGAATATTTTTTTTAGATGTTATACGTATATACAGATTCTAGTGCATACTAAATACAAATTATAGATAAATCTATTTTTTACTTCTACTACCCTTTGCCAAAGTTTTATTTAAAAAAGCCACACCAAAAAAGTTGGTTAAAATTCTATGATATTTTACATAGATTAGATATCACTGAATTATGGGGCCAGGAGGCTCAGTCTTAGGTACAATTAAGATTTAGCATTGCTTTTAGTCTAAAGTAATTATAATTTAATAGGCTGACTGACAGAAAAAGAACCCACATGAAACTATCTTTACCTCCTTTTATAGTGTAAAAATTACTGCTTCTGTCAGAGCCCATTTTAAAAAGACAGAGGGTCGACCTAACAGTTACTGTTTTTATTTTGTAATTACATAAAATATATTTTATTTTAAGAGGTAAATATAGAATATATTTACAATATTTATAGCCTAACATTTTCTCCAGTTATCTCAGTTAACCTATAATTGTCTAACCAAAATGCTTGAGATGAAATCAATTAGTATCAAATGCAGATTGATCAACATTTACAAATTAAGTGGGTATTCTGATGGGCAAATTTCTATTAAAGTTACTTAATCAAATTTTTCATATTTTATCTTCATTATTTTAAAAAGAAGGCTTATGTATAACATCTTCATAAGCTTAGGTATTTTAAAATTTAATTGTGCATTTTCCTTCTTTATAGCTTGTATTATGGTCTAATTAAGTTTGTTCAGAAAAACTATAATCATTTAATAAATGCCGAAGGTTTTAGTTTATCCTTCACATAAGTATGTTAAGTTAAAAAGTGTTTCTTTTTTCTTGTTATTTTCTTTATAACAATGTGAAAACTGTACTCTGAAACAAGGTAAAAAATTAGAATAAGATAGATTTCAGGCTGAAATGGATTGTAAATCAACTTCTGTACTGTGAATATTTTATAGCAGACATTCACAAACTAAAAAATCTGACATTTATATAGAAATGCATGCATAATTTTCCTCTTATATGTCACATCCCTGAGATGAAGGTAATTTTAAAATGCAAGGTCAAAGAAATGATTACCTCTAACAAATAATAATAGAAGTTAAAGACAGGTATCAGAAAGCAATTTGGCATTTCCCTATTCTGTAGAGCATTTAATATCTAATGTACACTTCTTGATAGGACTAGGAAGGGCGAGGTAGGAAATCCTTGCTGTGACATGAAGATAACGGCATAAAATCGTTCCATTGATTTAATGGCTGTTATTGCTCCCTGGCCAAAACACAGTTGGAGCTGTTCTTGTGGGATCACAGTATGTCCTATATCTGAAAAATGGTATGACCAGGACACCCTCAGTCTCAGCAGGAAAGACACTGAACAAATTGTCAGTATGATTTACATACAAGTTGTCAACAGCATCTGGGTTGCTCTGTGAAAGAATGATGGGTAACAGATGTTCTGGGAAATGCTGCCATCTGCCCTTTCTCAGAATACATCCCCTGTGAAACAATGCATTTGAATGGATGTCACAGAGATACCTTTTTGAAGAACTTAACCATTCTCAATATTTCAATTTTACTTGTGGTCATCACAAAAGCGAACAATCTTATATATAAATACAGTCAGGTTAAGTAAGCGAACAGGTCCTTGAAAAAGTATTTAAGTGTAGTCATCTAGTTTGGAAAGAGAATGGTTGATGACTCCCCAGTGGCATGCTGGAAAAAAAAATCCATCAGGAGTTCAGGAACTCCATTTGTGCATACCTATCGGGTGATGTAATGCAAGTATATTATTTAATTAGCGATTTGCTTAAATTCTACAGTGCTTTTATAAAAAGGTAAAATTATTTGATGTGCAATTATTGCTCTGCAATAACATAAATGTAATAAGAAAGACACATAATTCAATAAAATGAGAGTTGCATTCACCTGTTGTGTAAATATAACCACTGTCAGCAATGTATCAATGTGTTGAAGTCACGAGTGCATTGATCGGTATCCGTGATCAAGGCTCTCAACAGTGAAGAACATTTAGCCACTTTCCTAATCCTTTTCTCCCCAGTATAAATTGTTTATTTAAGCAAAAGTTTCTTTCTTCTGTAGAGATGGTGATACGTTTCGAGCTTACTGGACCTGGAACCTGATACACAATTAAAAAAACTCCTCAGAATTCAACCATATTTTTAAAAAAAAATTCTACCAAATAGTTTTATGAATTGAATTATTAATAAGAACATTATTCTTAAACATACGATAAGAACAAAAAAGCATTTATAAAATTTTCCTCCTTTTGTAGGTTTAAGTCATATTTCAAATCTTAGTGTATATGTGTGATTATAACACTTATTAAAAATAGCATAATAGAGGTTCATCTTAACAGGCATTTAACAACACATATGACAATAGCGATATAGACTTTCCTAGTTTATTCTACCTTATTAATATAAAATTTTTATAATGACTATCTTAAGGAATTTTAAGAACTAAATACCTTTTAAATGCTAAATGATACTTTATGTTGTGCATTTTATCACATTTAACTATTTCAAATTTCTCCTACATGTTTGTTAGAGATGATAATATTATGATAACCAGAATATTAAGTTCATGTAGTAATTTAAACTTAATAGTCATTCTGAATAAGAATAAATATATATTTATTTGGGGTTGAACATGTTTTGTGAGAAGGCTAGACTAGTCTAAGGATAGAATCATCTACCCTCAGATTTACACAGAACCCTCAGATGGCAGTTGAAATCTTGATTAAAAAAAAAAATCACACACACACACACACACACACACACACACACACACACACACCTGCACACACAATAGCCAGACCATATGTAAAAACATGCATTTGAACCTCTGAAACCTAGCCCTAGCCAATTCTCTTTCATTTTGGAAACCCATAAGGAATTACTTATCTTTTTAGCTTTTATCTTTTAATCTCATTTTATCTTCACCATCATCTTTGAAAAAAATCTGAGAATAGCCAAATTTAATCAGGGCAGATTAAAAGGAAGGGATTAGGCATGCTGTTCTCTCCCTTCAGCTAAAGTTTAAAAGAATATAAAGCACCAGAGAATTACGGATTGATTTACATCGTCGTAATTTCATCCAATTCAATTTAGCAAACGCTTACTGAGAAACTAACGAATACTGCTGTGTGTTGAAGACATAAATACAAAGATGCAATTCTTGTTCACAAAAGTAAGGCAGTGAGGCAATCTTATATAGAAGTCCATTGTGGGTGCCCTAAAAATTAAGATAGATGAGTTTATATGTCAAATTAACTTCAGTTTGTTTTTGTTCGCTTGTTTGCTTGCTTGTTTACTTGCTTGTTTACTTTTATGAACAACAGAGCTAGGAACTCATGATTATTCATTTGTCCATGAAAAATAAATACAGTTAGTTAATTTTCTTATTTTATCTCAGCCCAGAGATGAAAACAGACTTATTTTAAAAGATAAAATGTATCATGAAAACTACATGTACTGATGCCAAAGATAAAGAAAAATTAGAACACAGAGTTATTATACATAAAGTATGGTTCATAAATAAAGAGATCAGATTCCATTATAACTTATGTCTTTGTGATCTTTATAATTTGGCCAGCAACAGCATATGTGATGATAATAGCCTTTCAAATGGGCTTAATTATACAATGCTGATTGCATATATAAATGATCGTTTTATGTATAAAATTACAGTCCACATTAGAGGTCAAGGATGGACACTCTTTTATTTGAGATTGCATGCAAGGTATAAGAGATCAATTGCAATTGTTCCTGCATTCTTCGCCTTTCTTTCTTATATCCATGTTTTAATTAATTAATTAATTAATTTGCTACATTACTTTATAATTTCTCTCACTAGAGAGCCCGAATCAATTTCCCAAATCTGAATTCTGAGTTTAGTCATGTAACTCACTTAGGCCAATTGAATGGATATGTGATGCATGAAGAGAATTGAAAACAAGGGCTAGTGTAGTTTGGTTTTCTCTCTTGTTTCTCTTGGAATGACATAGAGATGTGCCCACACTTGCCTGCTGGAGCAAAGCTATTTTAGGTCATCTGAAAGCCACGTAATCCATAGACATATGAGTAAGCCCTATCGAGATCAGCAGACCAAAGATACATGAGCTAACCCAATTTAAATCAATGAAGTTCCCTAGATGTGTGAGTTAAATAAATGTTTAAAGATACATGCCACTGAGGTTTTGAGATTATTTTCTTCTTGTATGACTGGCAGTAGAAAATTCATACAAAAGTGTGCAAGATTACTTTTGTTTGCTTGCTGTTTGTTGTTTCTAGTCAGCATAATTTTTAAAAATGTCATCTGAATAAATGTCATTAGAAAGGCATGCATCTTTCAATTAACTGAAGAGTCAATCATACACTATTGCTGTTTGCTTGACCCAAATCACTCATTTATGTTATTTGCTTGAATTTTGTACGCTTTTATCTTTATAGCCTTGATCTTTGAGGGTATTTATACAATGTTTATTCTTTGGAAAATAGTAAAACATTTGACACAAACTTCAATTTCACAAATCTAGTTATCTATAAACTTAAGTCTATGGGTTATCTGACAAATAAAATATTTTAATAAATATTCAAATACAATTCATGTTGTTAATCTTTAATGTAAGATTTTCTAATTGTCAAGAATAATATCAGAGAAAACCCAGAGAATTCACAATATAACATTTTAAATAGTAAAAGAAGAAATTATAGGGGGAAAAAAAGGAAGGCAAACCTACTTCTGGTTATAATAATAATGAACCATGTGTTTATGATTAAATTTTGTTTTCAGCAATTGAATAAAAATCTAGTTCTGAAGTTGATTAATTTAATTTATTATACTTTTCTTCTCTAATATAATGAAAGAGTTAGGTAACTTTATTGATCTCTACTGAAGATAATAAAAATTATTTTCTTTCACTAATATTTGGAACATTTCCCACTTCTAAATGTTATGTTAGACAATAGTATATCAGGCTAATAGACTTATAAACATATTGCACAAATAACTTTCTAATCACTTGAATGGTTTGAAGCCCACCACAAATAGCTCTTTTTTTAAATTTTTTAAAATTTTATTAAATATATTGGGGTGATATTGGTTAATAAAATTACATAGGTTTCAAGTGAATGGTTCAATAATACATCATATTGTATTGTGTGTTCATCATTCAAAGTCAGTTATTTTACCTTTATCTACCCCCTGCCCCTTTTCCTCTGGTAACAACCATACTGCTGTCTGTGTCTGAGTTTTTGTTTGTTTGCCTATCTTATTTGTTGCTTTCAGTTTTATACTTTACTTAGGAGTGAAACCATATGGTTCTCGACTTTTTCCAACTGACTTTTTTCACTTAGCATATTTTCAAGATCCATCCATGTTGTTGCAAATAGCTTCTTTGTTAAGAGTCTTTTCTTAAATTGTTATAAACTCCGTTGATTCCTTTTTCATTCTTGTTTTCCTTTATCTTTCCTTCTTTCATTTGAAATTTACATTTATATACTGAATGCATGCCATATGTTTAAACTTTTACAATATCAAGTTTTAAATGTCCGCTACTTACAAGGAGGTTAAGTCTGGTTTAGTCTAGGAGGTAGACTTTTAAACAAATTAACTCTTACAAGCCTTATCTAAATCATTTATTTTACAGTTAGACCAAACTATCTTGCACTACTATTTATTCCCCAAAATGGATGCCTGCTCCTCACTCAGTTATACACTTGATTTTCAACTCATCAAGATGTGCTTTAAATCTCTGTACGTCTAGCCATTAAAATTCAACTGTTCGATTAATTCCAAAGCTCTAGAACTGTTGCAAGAGGTCCCTTGTAGGATGTAGCTCTGGAGCTCGGCATTCACCATCCCTGGCCTTTGATTTCAGCTGCTGTTGTGGCATCTATGCCTTGTCTTCTGCTGTCTAGTGTGAGATTTTTACCAAAGCTACAGGAACACAGTCTACCTGGAAAAGTATCTTCTGGGTTGTGGAAGAGTTAGTGTCTGTGGGGACAACTCTCAAACAATTGGGAAAGGGAGCTAGTGGATAAATATTAAAATTCACCTGTGCTACAGTTGTACAATCCTAGGAAACATTTTGTATGCCTGTCAGAAAGTCTAGGAGGATCCAAACCTGTGCTACCAACAGCAGCTATATAGTAAAAATAGTCTCCTAAATTGTATATTAAACTTCATTCACAGTATCTTAGTGACCTCAACAAATATGTAGTTCTCTTTACAATGTACATTGATATAAGAATATATGGTATAGTAACTTGAAATCATTTATTTAGAAATAACAAAATTCTAGAGCTAATATTGCCTCAGTATCATATAAACCAATGTTCTATTACTATAATATACTCCTCTATCCAAAAGAAATACAATTCTCTTAACTTTCCACTATTTCTCATCATTTGAATCTTTTTTTCTGTGTTAGGACAAAAGAGAAGGGCAAAATTATTTTTAGTGACATGAATAGAATCACATATCAATTTTTCATATTTGCGGTTTACAGAGAGCACAAGATAATGAGTTTTACTTAGAATGTAAGCAATCAAAGAGAGACAGAATTGATATTTGGCCTTCTGAGTATGCATATCAACTATGCCAAACAGACCTGCTATTTAAAACTTTCCGTAGACAAAGGAAATAATTCTGGACATTCTTAAAGTAAACACAAATCACACACAAAAAATAAAGCTTACATTATGGAGACAGTGAAGTAAATCAACATTGTATAGCCTTTAGAAATATGCACTGGGAGATCACAGTAGCCTTATTTGAAGAAACAGTTAAATTCATGATAATGTCTTTGATCTTCTTTTGCATTCCACATTCTACTTTGTAAGTGAGGCAGTGAGGGAATAAAAAAGAACCATAAAGGAAATAAAAAGAAATAGAATATAATGTAATTCTAGAAAAGTTATGTCAGTGGGTCACATATGTAAGTGCTGTCAGTGTCCACTCCTGCTCTGATGGAGACTCACTCTCCTCCCTGTTGAGCCTGGGTGTGGCATCGTAATTGTCAGTGTAGTACTCCACACAGCCATCTTTATTCCTTAAGATTAGATAAACCTTATTTATCACTCTGAGTTTCAAGTTCCTCGTTCCCTCTCTTTTAAAGAACAAATGTCTTGTTAAATGACACCTTTTCTATGTCAAAACAAGAATATTTGGAATATTTTTTGCTTTTTTTTTTTGTATAGATAAAATAGTATTCTTCTAATAGTCCTGAGAATATATAGAAATACATTTTCCATATCATTTCTGGTATGGCTAGCTTCTGAATGAAGAAGATTTTGCAGTTATTAAAGGGGTTTACAGGACAACTCAGCAGTCAAGATGACATTCTTAGACAGGGCTCCTTTCCTCAGTGTCTCGTCATAGAAAGTTAACCTTATAAAATTACTTCTCTGTAAATCTAAGAAAGTCCCTGGAGATCATTAGTGTTTGATTGTTTGTTTTGGTTTGTTTAATTTCTTTTTCCAATTACATTACTAATCCATTTTAAGAATTCCTTAACAATCCCTTTTGCAAACTCTTGGAGCCACAGATGTTTTCAGAATACAGATTGGTTTTGGATTTTAACATATTAATAAGTAGCATATACATCATAAACACATTAAGACCCTGGGCTGTGCACCCTGTGATCAAATTTTTTCTATTGCTGAGAACATATGAACAGTCACATCTTGTGGGCTAAATAATTAATATATGTCGCCTCATGTCCACACAGGAATAGTTTTGCTGCCAAATGAACTCGTACAAAATTTTCAACAACAATAACAGCAACAACACCAACAAATATGTTTTGGTTTTTAAAGCTTTTAGGGTTTTGGAAATCTAACAGAATATTGAGAAATGTATTATTAAAAATGAGATTTAAGTTTTATTAAACTCCCTCTTTTCTTATTATTTAAAGTGATGTTAATCATTCCAACTTAAATACGCTCTGTAATCCAAATATATAAGCAATTTAAATTTCTTTATGACTTTTACTTTATACATTTAAAAAAAATTGGAATCTAGACAAAGGTGTCAAGACATTTTTGTCATCCTCATAGAATGTAACAGGTCAAAGTTTATCATTTTTTCCCTAGTATAATGTATCTGAAGTAGATTTTTACTTGAATTCTATGTCAAGTAATACAATTTAATAAGATCATCTGAGAATTTTGTCTTATGCTAAATTATATCCTTTTTTTTTTTAACATAGATGCAACAAATAAATATATTGCCAAGAATAAAGGTGATATTGAACTAAAGAACCAATATTTTGGCAAAGCATCATTACCCATAGGAGTCTCATTAATGCTTTGGCACAAAAATTGGGTAAACAACATGTGGTTTAGCAAATCTATTTAGGCCCCAGGGGAGGACTTTAGCATAGGGAGAACAATATGGAACATCAGCTTTTACTGTGTTTCCCAAATGGTCATTGCTATTTTATGGAGATGAGGACACAGGTAGTGTTACAGAGTTTCCCAAGAAACATAATCTCAATTGTGCAGGTATTTGATGATATCGGACACTTTAATATCGACACCAGTAACATTATCCCTTCCACACACATATATACAAAGCAGATTTTATAAAGAATTTTTCACATTTAAGAAAAGATTTTTTAACATTTTCTTTTTATAAATTCACTCTAAAACTTAACTTCATAATGAACATCTAATTTTTTTTTCCTGGTGGCAATGTCGCATGCCAATGTGCAGAAGCACACATGTCATATACTTTTCTTATTGGAAATGAATAAAGGCACCCTCTAAATGACTGAATTAGAAGGCTCCACAGAAAAAAGTCAGCCATTGCTTGCCTGCATGGCTGAAAAATGCTGTGGGAGCTTTGCAAAAGTGAATCTTTTAAGTAAAATCTCTGTTTGAGTGTTGTGTGTACAAATAAGTAGTATAGGAGTCAAGTGAGTAATACCGTTTGTGATGAATTTGCACAGCACTAACTTCAAATTACTTTAAAAGAAGTTGAAAGTGCCATCACTACAATGTTTTGTTATATTTCTCTTAATCTATAGCTTTTGTCTTTTTTGCCTACCCCATTCCATTTTAATGTTGAAATAAATGAAGACCACCTAAATGAGAGCAGAGTCTATTAACAAAGAGCTTGCTGTAGCAGAGTCAGCCATCACTTGAGTTTGGCAGAGACTCAAAGGGAGGCAGGGGAGTTGGAAAGTTTTATAGGGAAAAAAAGGAAAAGAGTTCTGTTATATTCTGAATGAAAAGTGTTGTCTCAAGGAAGTTGGAGGAGGGCTAACTAGAAGCAGGACATGTTTTATGATAGGTTTAGGAGGCATATTTGAATTTCTTTTATGAGTCTTGAGTTGAGAATAGGGCAAACGTGAGAAAGAGTGAAGGGAAGCTGGCAGTTATTGACGGTAAACTGATGATTTTGGAATTCTGAACTGATTGCTTCAGAGGCTGTGGTCTGGCTTCCTGGGCTGTTTGTCGCCAAGACTGTGGGTCAGAGTTGTTATTGTAACATAATATCTGGCCATTGCCCACTTGTCTATTTATCCTCTTATTAGGTATTTAATCATACCAGTGGCTGCCGATAGCAAAAATAACTCAAAAGAGTATAGGATTTTAGGAGTACAGCCACCATCTCCATCCCAATCTGTTTTGAGAATCACTCTTTTAATCTTTTCCACTCTTTTAAATTCTAGAAAATAATAGAATAAAAAAATAACTGGTTTTGAGTTTAGCTTCTGATATTCTAGATTAAGGTTTGTTTCTTCAAGAACCCAAGAATGCCACTAGAAGGTTTATTCTCCAGATTTCAATGTTTTCTGAAAAGGGACAACTGTGTATCTCGGCAGAGCGACCAAGGTGCCCTGAAAATTACCCTCATCTGGCAGTTTTTCTTCATTGCAATGATCATTTTATAGACCAAGAATCTAAGGAAAAGAGAATGTATGTATTTTGCTTAAAGCCACAAAATTTGTAATTTTAAAATTTAACTACCTCAGATCATTCTATCTTTTACTGTAGCTAGAAGGCAAGTGATATTTGTAATTTTTGAACTTACTTTTATTACTTCAAGTTTGTTACTTCACAGTAAGAAGCATACAGAAACCCTTGAGGATTACTCACACAAACTAATTTTAGCTAAAGCATTACTGGCTTATAAAAAAAATAGTTTTGTGCTTTCAAAAGCAATGACATATTATTTTATTTGTAATTTATTTTAGACGTCATTTGCATAACCAAATATATTGAACAGTATGGAAAATGAAGTGCTATAGAATCTGGGAGTAAACCATGCCTCCTTTATTTGTTATTTCCTTACCACAAAGAATATTTTACATCATAAATATTCAATAAATAAATGGCATGTAAATGAACATTCGGAAACCACTGTTTCATTGACATTCATGGATTCTTAAGCAACACTCCCAACTCACACATACACACACACACACACACACACGCACACACTCATATATCTGCATAAATTATTTAGGGCTAATTTAATCTATTGGTAAAACTTGAATTTGATAAGAGAAAGTACATAGTTTCTAGATTAATAAAATTGATTTTTTTGAAAATTTTATTTATTTATTTTATTTTGTAGGCCAGGCAACCCTTGGTTGACCTCACAGATTGCAAGGACCTTGTCAGTTTACAATCTCTTATATTTATTTTTTATGCCTACAGCATCTGGTCTTCCTAGGTGGTCTCTCATCCAAGTACTAACCAGGCCCGATATTCCTTAGCTTCTGAGATCAGACGGATCGGGCACGTTCAGGGTGGCATGGCCGTAGACTGCAAATTTTAATAATCTAATTTTAATATTAATCCTTTCTGAACTTTCTTTTCCTTTTTGGTTATCTGTTTTCTCTACTTAATCTTAATTTGTTGAATCTATTATTTCTGCATCTATTTTTTTTTTTTTGCATTCTCTCTTTCATTCAACATTTTGACAACTGATCATGGATCAGACCCTATGTCAAATGATATAAATAAAAAGAATGACTGCAACCTTTAACCACATAGAGGTTTACCATTTCTGTATTAAAATTTCCTTTTGAAATATAATTTAAAAAACAAACAAAACCTTCTCATATACCCATAGGATTCCATGTTTTTTCACAAAATCTTGTCCTAATCAGAGCACTCAAACTTGTGGTTGTTTTAGTGACTGTTGTTATTTTTGTCTATTTATTAACATTGCATACTCGAAGTAACAAAAATAAGCTCAACACTTACAATCATCCCTTGCCTTCAGAAAATGGGTTACAGTTCTGTCACACAAATATATTTTGAGCTGAAAGGCCTCAGTACAAATAAAAAGTCCTCTCAAATATTTCACCAAAAAATATTTCTTAATTATTGTGTTGATTTTAACATATGTTCACAAATTCTTTGCTACTCTTCCCTCCAGGAGGTGGGTTTAATTGTCTTTCCTTTGAGTGCAGATTGGACTTAGTAAATGCCTTCTAATGAACAGCATAGGTAAAATTAAAAACAAATGTGTTTTATACTAGATAAATCTGGCAGACACCACTGTAACCAAAAGATCAAGGTTAATAACAACAGTGATAAGTACATGAACATCATCTACCTCTTGAGATAATGCAGTGAGTAGGGTACTTCACCTAAATAGCATTGTCTCTAAGATTCACAACATCATTTTGATCATAAGAAAATATCAGACAAACCCAAAATGAAAGACATAGGAAATAGCTGACCAATACCTTCAAAAATTTCAAAAGCATGAAATAAAAAGAAAGACAGAGAAATGTCACAGATATAAGATTTCTAAGGAGATGTGACAACTAAATGCACATGCTAATGTCGTTTCAGTTTTTAAATTATCTTACTTCTGTTTTGGTCAAAATATCAATGAGGAAATATAAGAACCCCTCTAACGTCTGACAAAGCAGGAATCACTGGAATTTCTGATAGGCTGATACTTTCCATTTTGCCTTCTTGTGGATGAAGGAACACTTATTTATTGGGTGTCTAAACACTGGGAATCTGAACCCACCTTGATTAATAACAAATGTGTGATGATATATTCTTTTAACATTTTTAGAATTCAGATTCCTTATTTGAATATGTATTTATGGTTATTTAAATTAAAGGGATACCAATTCTGCCGAAGATAATTTTATAAATCAGTTGTATTGCTTAAAAAAAATAATGAGACTTTTTCAAAATTGCTAGGTATGAATGGATATTGCAAACAAATTACATTTTTATGCAATAGCATAAAATGATTACAAAATATAATTTTAGTACCATATATAATAACAAAAAAAGAGTACCTAGAAAAAAAATAAAATCTCCATGAACTGGGTAATAAATTTTATTCAATACCTAAATAAATAAATAAATACGTACAACAGCATTTTTCATGAAACTTGACAATCTGATTCTAAAAGTTCTATAAAGAGCAAAAGCAAAGACTTGCTCAAATATTTTTGAATAATAAGAATTAGGTGAGTGAATTTGCCCTGTCAAGAGTTCAAAATTATTATGGTAATTGGGAAGTTTGAGTAATAGTAAAGGGGAAAATAAATAAACCTAGTGTACAGAGTATAGGCCTGAGAAGGAGATCTACGTTGATGAAAATGTTAATATGTGACAGATGTTACATTTAAGGTAAGTACAAAATGGTGGATTCTACAGTAATAGGAAACAAGAATATTGACTATCCACATACACAAATTATAATTGATTGTTATCACACATCATGGACAAAAAATAATCCCAGAAAAATTAAAGACATAATATAAAAAAACACATCAAAAAAACTTAGAAGAAAATATAAAACAATATTTTTATGACCCTGAATTCAAGCAAGTATTTTAAAACTTAGGATATAAAAACACTAAATATACAAAAAAATTTTGATAGACAACAATTCTAAAATTAAATTTTTTTGACCAAATGATACAGTAAATAGAATAAAAACACATGCCACAGAGAGCAGAAGACACTCGCTGAACAACATGTAATCAGGAAAGAACTGGCTTTCAGAATATATGAAGAATCTTATAAATCAATAAGAAGAAAATAATGTGATAGAAAAAAAGCAAATTATGTAAATGAGTATTTCATGGAAGTCTTATATTGGTTCAATTAAACATTTGACTAGTTGAATGTATGAAAACATGTTCAACTTCATCTTAATAAAGAAAATCAAAACTAAAATCATAATGAGATACTATTGTATCAATCCTATTACTGGCGAGAATTTGGAACAAAAAGAGAAATTTATGAACTACTGGTGTGGAGACGAAAAGCTATAACACCTTCAGGCAATATGCTGTGGTGGTGAACATCCTACAATCTGAGGTACCATTCCTAAGTGTATGGGAGCACCCGTAGACATTATAAGGCTTTTTACAGCAGCACTGTCCCCCAAAACAACAGGATATTTTGGGGCAGAGAGATGGGATGGATTTTAACTACCACATCATTGTAGATGGATAGTAGAAACTAATGTTGTGGAGAAAAAAATATAGATCACAGAAAAACACATTTAGCATACTACTTGAATAAGTGAGGAGAATCCATCTCAACACATTTGCACTGAAATAAAGGTCACTTAGCAATAGAAAAGTTTCTTTATTTTTGTACAGAGTCCAAGGTGAGTTGAACAGTGCATTAGATCATCTCTTTTCCAGGCTGTTTTAAATTATAGATTCACCTCTCGAAATGTGTTCATTAATGCCACAAAAAGGGAAAAGACACACAGATAGCTTACGACCTGCTCTTCTGTACTCGGATCTGGAAGGGACACATGTCCTCCAGCTATTGGTCAGAAACAGTCAAAGAGGAGGAGTAAATGTGGGTGAACATCTGGCTGTTTGGGAAATAATAAAGGGATTTGTCTTAACAGCATTTTAACAAGATCAACAACAATGATAATCCATGTTTAGGGATAACCAGATATGTGACAAAATGATACAAATCAAGAGAAAAATTAAAAAATAGTACCTACATTAAGTGAAAAACAGAACAATAGAATCAGGAAGGAGAAGAAAGAGAGCTTTAGAAATGTTTTATATTAGAATTCAAGTTATTGTGTCAGGATATTTATTTTGTTATAAATAATTCTAATATAACTTACATTTTAATTTCACACTTCCTCTCTTATGGATGAAAAGAAGTTTTATAATAAAAATAAAGAATAGCCATAATGCGGATAATTTTAATTTCTTGAGAAATGGACTTTCCTTCATTAGAAGAAATACACAAGAAAAGTACTTAGGCCACATTAAGGCCTGAAATGACTCTTTAGTTGAAACCTATAAATTTCTTCTGTGTTATAAATTTTTAATGCCTTTTTCTTGACTGAGTCTCTCCCTTCTTCTCCTGAGTTATTAAACATATTAAATAGCACAAAATTAAACTTTATGTTACCCCTAAGTAATGGCAAATCAGTCCTAAGATTGATTTTGATAATCTACAAAAGTTGAAATTTGAAATATTTTATTCATGCCCTAAAAATTAGCTGAACTGAAGCTACATACATAAAAATGTCCAGAAATTCAAAGCTGCAGCCAAATCTGGCCTTCAGGAGAATCCAAAGAAAATTGCATTCTCATAGGTTTCCCCATCTAAACTTTATTTCAGAGACACAAGGCACAAAATGGAGCCTCGTGACTTGTCAATAACTTCCTTCTAAGCAATTCACTTCCTTTCTTCTTATCCTATAAGCTATTTACAGATAATACTTTGGTGAAGTCAATCCCTGGTGACCTTCTGCTCCTGGGGAAGACAAATATTCTTCCATTGTGGTACACTAAAGTCATATTTTGCACAGCCAATGTAATCTTTTAGAGTTTTTCCTGAGGTTTTGAAACTCACTGGAACCTGCTTTGCATGATAACTAGCTTGTGAAATAGGGGGAGTGACAGGAATGTACTTCACGTTAGAACTTCTGTCAGAACATGAAGCATAAAATATGAATGGAGAGAAGGTTTCTGCAGGCTTTTACCTGCCGGCAGAGTTTTCTCAGTCTCTGACACTCACCCTGTGGTCCTAAGTGACACCATCTGTGTGAAAAGTGAAGATTCCCAGGTCAGAACTGCAGCGATGTGCCTCTGAGAGGATTTTATGCTGTCTTGTGGAATGGAGAGATTTGCAGTTTTTTGAATGAGGGTCCGTGGAGATTCCTAAAATCTCTATGGGCACTGTCCTCGGTATCTGAGAAACCATGGAAACAAACCACAACAAAAATGAAAGAATTAATTTTGGATATTCTTTCAAATAGGTGAAAAATAAAATGTTATTGGATAATTAATTTTAGGAAAGACATAATGATCAAAGAATTGCTTCTAACGTTGTCTCTTTAAAGTAAATGGCCTTGCATTATCTATTTCTGTACAAACTGGTATATGTCATACATACTGCTCTTTCTGGCATTAAAAGAAAAAACAACCATTAAAGATATTTGGGAAAATATAATGATTTTTAAAAATCATAAAAATGTATATAAATAAAACAGCAAATCATATATTCTATTTTTTGGTGTTTAGGGAAAGTGCATCATAGTTTTCTAAACTAAGAAATAATCAGTTCCTTGCAATTAATAGACAAAGTGGTTTTGAGCAAGGCATGTTTTTCTTGGACTATTGCCTCAAATTTGGTGTACCTTGCATATTTTAAAAGCCCTCTGCCTGTTGGGCTTTTAATCGATGTTTCTTTAATGGACTACATAGTTTAAAAAATTATTAATCAATTAGTAAATAAAAAAAGATTCAATGTCAGAAGAGAAGAAGCAACTCAGGATAAGAAATTCAATGCCCCTGTTAAGTTTTATAGTTTTTGTTTTTTTTTTATTCATAGGAATGAATAAAATGAAATGAAAGTTTACAGTTTTAATATTAAATTTAATATAACATAGAAAATGAGAAATTTAAATTTTAAAGTTACAATATAACATAGAAAATGAGAAATTTAAATTTTAAAGTTACATAATTATAGTTTTTCTATATTAATAAAAATTTTATAAAATAATTTCACTATAATTATAAAAAAATATTTTGACAAACTAATCATATATTAGTTATTTTTAGTAAATACTCAATTTAATTACCCACAGAGTATCCTGAATATTGAGAATATCTCCTGTTAATGCTAGATACATGTTTGTATGTGTTCATGGAAAAATTTAATGAGAAGCTGAAATTATTTTATATACCTTCTGTACCCATAAATACTTACTTTTTAATTGAAATTTCAGGCAATAAAACTAATCTCAAATCCTTTAATGTCAGGTTGTAGGTCAATCTATCACAGTTGAGGAAACTAATACATTTTTAAGAAAAATGAAAGAGTTATAACATTAGCAGACCACTTAGTTTGGCTTTGTTCAATATCATCAGACATATATACATACAGCCACAGAAAAACTCGTATAATTCTAAAACTATATCTTCCACGGCAGTTACTGAACATGAGACTTGCTACCTTCTATTCATGTGACAAAGACCTCTGGGAAGACACTGATTTCTACAAATTATTAATTTAATTATTAATCTGGGGCTGTTAGTGGAAATGTTTCTGAAAGGTACTTTGGATTTTTTAACCCAATATATAATTATATTTTTCATTGTTAGACTCTACACTCATTATCAGTTTTAGAATTTATTTTTGCATTAAATCACAATGCATGTAATTAACTTATCTATAATTTTATTAATGCCAAACTACAGATTATTTTAGTCTTTAGATTTTGATAAATATGTGATATTGAACTAAAGCTATAGCATGTTCCATTTAGTGATACTTCACTAAAACAGAGGTCTGGAAATTTTTCTGTAAGGTTTCAGTTAGTATTTTATTCCTTGAGGTCTGCGTGTGGTCTCTGTAGCTGCTACTTAACTCTTTTATAGACAAAAGCAATATAGACGATATGTACATGATAAGCATAGCTGTACTCCAACATTTATTTATAAAAACAGATAACTCACTGAGTTCGACCCTCAGGTCATAATATTCTAACCTCTGCACTAAAATTAAAGTTTCAGAGATAAAAAAAAAAACCTTGGCATTTTAGCTTTTTATAAGCCCTTCAAAGCAAATATTTGTATGGAATCATTTCTATATCTTAATCCCACACATTTAAAGAAGTGTATTTTATTAATTTTATCTTCTAATGATCATTTTTCTGTTTTCAAGAAGAATCAAAAATATAATGAATCTTATTTAATTCTGAAGTATTATAAACAAGCTTTTGTTTTATGTATTTATGATATGGCTATGATTTCAAGAAAATGTTTTATTAATATTATTATATTTTAACTATCTCAAAGTTACATAGTAATAAGGAAACATATAATACCATAAGATATGTACCAGAGTTACTTTGACTATTTAAAACCATTTATGCATGGAAGAGGCAACTACCAACTGCATACTTTGGAAAAAGATCAGAGGCTCATTAATGAGGAAAAGGAGCCATGGAATAAAATACTGTAAGCAGAGTAGGTAGGTGTACGTATGAAATGAGATGCTGGTTCCAAGAATATTCTTCTTTCACTTAGATGACTTTCGGAAGATTTTGTTTTAAAAAAACTTCAAACAAGAGGAGGAAAACATCAAGTTATGACTTTAAGCATGTTCTAATAAATGGACTCATGTAGTTTTCTTTCGTAATGAAACTCAAAGGCAACAAGCTACATAGATAGACTGAAAGTAAAATAAAACCAAGGATAAGCTAAAATTTTAAGAAAGACTCTCACCTAAAAGTTAGAGATGAAGACAGATTTGTAAAATGTGGGCTGTAACAAAATAAATACAGAAAGAAGAAAATTAAAACCAGTAATATCATTCTTACAAAAGGTTTTGTAGTAATAAAGCAAAATTGAGATGTAATTATAAAATTTGATAATTAGAGAATACAAAAGTTTCTCAAAATTGAAAAA
>NW_011888808.1:4927406-4932162 GCF_000151845.1 Pteropus vampyrus | reverse complement strand
TCACTATAATTATAAAAAAATTATATTTTGACAAACTAATCATATATTAGTTATTTTTAGTAAATACTCAATTTAATTACCCACAGAGTATCCTGAATATTAAGAATATCTCCTGTTAATGCTAGATACATGTTTGTATGTGTTCAAGGAAAAATTTAATGAGAAGCTGAAATTATTTTATATACCTTCTGTACCCATAAATACTTACTTTTGAATTGAAATTTCAGGCAATAAAACTAATCTCAAATCCTTTAATGTCAGGTTGTAGGTCAATCTATCACAGTTGAGTAAACTAATACATTTTTAAGAAAAATGAAAGAGTTATAACATTAGCAGACCACTTAGTTTGGCTTTGTTCAATATCATCAGACATATATACATACAGCCACAGAAAAACTCGTATAATTCTAAAACTATATCTTCCACGGCAGTTACTGAACATGAGACTTGCTACCTTCTATTCATGTGACAAAGACCTCTGGGAAGACACTGATTTCTACAAATTATTAATTTAATTATTAATCTGGGGCTGTTAGTGGAAATGTTTCTGAAAGGTACTTTGGATTTTTTAACCCAATATATAATTATATTTTTCATTGTTAGACTCTACACTCATTATCAGTTTTAGAATTTATTTTTGCATTAAATCACAATGCACGTAATTAACTTATCTATAATTTTATTAATGCCAAACTACAGATTATTTTAGTCTTTAGATTTCGATAAATATGTGATATTGAACTAAAGCTATAGCATGTTCCATTTAGTGATACTTCACTAAAACAGAGGTCTGGAAATTTTTCTGTAAGGTTTCAGTTAGTATTTTATTCCTTGAGGTCTGCGTGTGGTCTCTGTAGCTGCTACTTAACTCTTTTATAGGCAAAAGCAATATAGACGATATGTACATGATGAGCATAGCTGTACTCCAACATTTATTTGTAAAAACAGATAACTCACTGAGTTCGACCCTCAGGTCATAATATTCTAACCTCTGCACTAAAATTAAAGTTTCAGAGATAAAAAAAAAAACCTTGGCATTTTAGCTTTTTATAAGCCCTTCAAAGCAAATATTTGTATGGAATCATTTCTATATCTTAATCCCACACATTTAAAGAAGTGTATTTTATTAATTTTATCTTCTAATGATCATTTTTCTGTTTTCAAGAAGAATCAAAAATATAATGAATCTTATTTAATTCTGAAGTATTATAAACAAGCTTTTGTTTTATGTATTTATGATATGGCTATGATTTCAAGAAAATGTTTTATTAATATTATTATATTTTAACTATCTCAAAGTTACATAGTAATAAGGAAACATATAATACCATAAGATATGTACCAGAGTTACTTTGACTATTTAAAACCATTTATGCATGGAAGAGGCAACTACCAACTGCATACTTTGGAAAAAGATCAGAGGCTCATTAATGAGGAAAAGGAGCCATGGAATAAAATACTGTAAGCAGAGTAGGTAGGTGTACGTATGAAATGAGATGCTGGTTCCAAGAATATTCTTCTTTCACTTAGATGACTTTCGGAAGATTTTGTTTTAAAAAAACTTCAAACAAGAGGAGGAAAACATCAAGTTATGACTTTAAGCATGTTCTAATAAATGGACTCATGTAGTTTTCTTTCGTAATGAAACTCAAAGGCAACAAGCTACATAGATAGACTGAAAGTAAAATAAAACCAAGGATAAGCTAAAATTTTAAGAAAGACTCTCACCTAAAAGTTAGAGATGAAGACAGATTTGTAAAATGTGGGCTGTAACAAAATAAATACAGAAAGAAGAAAATTAAAACCAGTAATATCATTCTTACAAAAGGTTTTGTAGTAATAAAGCAAAATTGAGATGTAATTATAAAATTTGATAATTAGAGAATACAAAAGTTTCTCAAAATTGAAAAATTTACCAAAATAAATATTCAGTGGATTTTTTTTTTTTTTTTTTTTGCTACAAAACAGTAGTACAGAAAATGAAAATAAAATTGAGGAAAGAAAAACAAAAAATAAAAGAAGATAGAAAATAAAAAATAACATTTAAGAAAATTAGAAAGTCTTCCAAAAATTTTAACATTCAGAAATAGATGTTCCAGAAATAAAACCAAAAAACTTGCAAAAAAGAAATTTTTGGTGAAAATTTTCAAGTAAAAAAAAAATCCTAGAGATGAAAAAAATAACTTTCTAGGGTAGAAGCTGGATGACGTAAATAGATAAAATTAGATCTAAGAAAGGTTCATGTCAATGAATGGTATTACTGGAGAAACTTACAAGCAAAGGCCAACAACATCATATGCACAGTCCCTGTTCTCCCGTTCAACAAGGACATCTCAGAGTATGCCTAGGGACACACAGTGGATTTGTGTACCAGTTAGAAACACTATCCTCCAGTTCCTTACCTTTTTTATGAACAGTGCATTATTTTGATATTTAGAACAATGTAGACATGGAGAAAATTCTATATTTCCAGAGCAAAAGAACCTTACTGAAAGGATCAAGGATCAAGAATTAGGATTGTCTTTGACTTTTCAAAGGTAACACTGAAATCTAGAAGTCAGTTCAACAGTGCATTTAATGTCGTTAAAATTATTTCCAATATCTTACTTTATACCCAAACCATCTAGCAAGTGTAAGGATAGAATTAAAAAAAAAAATTTTGTTTTCAATCACAAAGTGAGAAAACTTTCACTAACTAAAAATGATAGAGTTAGAAATATGAGGCAGATCATCAGTACAGAAGCTAAAAAAAACTAATCTCCAGGTTTATGAAGAAAGAAAATCTCGTTCTTAGAAATGGACCTGTCCACAATGAAACAGATCATAAACTCTGGGAAAAAACCTTCAAGAAGAAAAACTAATAGGATCTCTGAAGTTTTTAATTGTCGTGAGAGTGGATATATATGGCATGTGTGAGGTTGGATTAGTGATTGTAAAAGTGGAAATTCTCCAGTTTCAGGGAGGTGATATCTCCAGGCGCCAGCCCCCAGGGAGAAGCACAACATTCCAAGATGCAGATGATAAAACTGTCTACTAGGCCTTGTTTGATCTGAGAGTTCCCCGGAAGCGCAACATTTATCTTTGTACAAAATGTTAACGGCTAACTTCTGCTTCTTGTAATCTGCTTATTCAAGGATGTAGTAGGAGGCTTTATAAGCTGTCTCTTCTGGAAGCTCAGAGCTGATTTCCTTTAACCCTGCGTGGTAGAGAATCAGTCTCCAGCCGGCTAATAAAGGCTCATAATTAATCTCAATTGGCTCTGTGGGTCTCAGAATCATTCGCTCCATAACATGATATGCATAGAAATAAACAAATAAAAGGCAAATATTATACAGGGAAAACAAAAGTATGTACAGAAAAGAAAAACTAGTTATGAATAGAAACATGCTGAATTACATTTAGTCATAAAATGTTAAAAATCAATATCGAGTTATAAATATTGAGAGAATGAGGGAATGGCAAGAGTGTACACATGTGGTGTATGTGGAGACACAAGAGAACCAAATATTAATTTCCATATTGGCAACTCAATACACAATGTTTAAATTCGAAAAATCCAAAAGTTGTTGTTTGGATATTTAAAGAGATGATCATAAATATACAAAGTTTCAGATAAACGATTTGGAAATAATTGTCACTATGGGATTAAGTATGGAATTAGCAAAGAAAAACTATCTTTCCCCTAAAATGATTTGATTAAAAATAATATAAAAGCAATTTAAAAAGTTGAAAAAATTGTAATGGATAGATAGGAAATTCATGTTAAAGAGACTTTCATCATGACAGGTAAGATTTTTATGCCTCTGGAGTGTGGAACATATCCAAGATTTCAAGTAAAAAAGAGATTTTTTTCCAAATAGCAAAAAAAAAAAAAAAAATCCTCAGTCTTTTTCTAGTTTTTAAATGTCACACTTTTATTTCCATTGCATTAAGAAGTTCTTGATTTTCATGCATTCTTTTGTTAAAATATAAAGATATGTTTGTTTATGCTTACATTTCACAAGAAGAAAACAGAAAATGCGGTCATGTAAAGTTGGCATAAATACAATTGTGTAGATGAATAATTTACAGTTTTTGGCTTTAGGGCTCCTTAAAAGTTATTGAGTAACCCTAGAAAACTAAGAAGCTCCTTTTATGTGCCAATGTTTGTCATTCTAGAAATTGTATCTGAGCTATTGTTAAAATATTTATACAATAATTTGTTTGAGAAAACAATGATAAACCATTACATGTTATCATAAATATTTTACAAAACTATTTTTTAACAAAATGTAAAGCAATTAATGGGAAGAGTGGCTTTATTTTACATTTTCAAAAATCTCTACTATTTAGCTTAATAGAAGGCAGCTTCATTCCTATATTTGTTTCTGCATTTAAACAGTTACAATATGTAGTTCGAGTAGCATATAGAAGAAAATTGGGCTTCACACAGATGTATTTGTGTGAAGGGAAATGTATTTTAATAGCCTTTTCAGGTAACTATGGATATTTTCTTTGATATTACACCAATATTTGGCAAGGCAGTTTCTTAAAGGTTAGTTGTAATGTGGAATCTAAAAGCACATCAGACTTTTTTTTACTTTGTTACATTAAAATCTAATATCCTATCTTACACTTTGAAAATAACTTGTATTCATGTAGGATTTTGTAATAGCATGCATTGTTTGTTTAGAAAATGTTTACTGCATTGTGAAGATTTCCCAAGATTTGACACATTTTATTATGAGTATCTAAAATCAAATTTTTTATTTCTCTG
>NW_011888808.1:4923865-4927356 GCF_000151845.1 Pteropus vampyrus | reverse complement strand
AATATCGAGTTATAAATATTGAGAGAATGAGGGAATGGCAAGAGTGTACACATGTGGTGTATGTGGAGACACAAGAGAACCAAATATTAATTTCCATATTGGCAACTCAATACACAATGTTTAAATTCGAAAAATCCAAAAGTTGTTGTTTGGATATTTAAAGAGATGATCATAAATATACAAAGTTTCAGATAAACGATTTGGAAATAATTGTCACTATGGGATTAAGTATGGAATTAGCAAAGAAAAACTATCTTTCCCCTAAAATGATTTGATTAAAAATAATATAAAAGCAATTTAAAAAGTTGAAAAAATTGTAATGGATAGATAGGAAATTCATGTTAAAGAGACTTTCATCATGACAGGTAAGATTTTTATGCCTCTGGAGTGTGGAACATATCCAAGATTTCAAGTAAAAAAGAGATTTTTTTCCAAATAGCAAAAAAAAAAAAAAAAATCCTCAGTCTTTTTCTAGTTTTTAAATGTCACACTTTTATTTCCATTGCATTAAGAAGTTCTTGATTTTCATGCATTCTTTTGTTAAAATATAAAGATATGTTTGTTTATGCTTACATTTCACAAGAAGAAAACAGAAAATGCGGTCATGTAAAGTTGGCATAAATACAATTGTGTAGATGAATAATTTACAGTTTTTGGCTTTAGGGCTCCTTAAAAGTTATTGAGTAACCCTAGAAAACTAAGAAGCTCCTTTTATGTGCCAATGTTTGTCATTCTAGAAATTGTATCTGAGCTATTGTTAAAATATTTATACAATAATTTGTTTGAGAAAACAATGATAAACCATTACATGTTATCATAAATATTTTACAAAACTATTTTTTAACAAAATGTAAAGCAATTAATGGGAAGAGTGGCTTTATTTTACATTTTCAAAAATCTCTACTATTTAGCTTAATAGAAGGCAGCTTCATTCCTATATTTGTTTCTGCATTTAAACAGTTACAATATGTAGTTCGAGTAGCATATAGAAGAAAATTGGGCTTCACACAGATGTATTTGTGTGAAGGGAAATGTATTTTAATAGCCTTTTCAGGTAACTATGGATATTTTCTTTGATATTACACCAATATTTGGCAAGGCAGTTTCTTAAAGGTTAGTTGTAATGTGGAATCTAAAAGCACATCAGACTTTTTTTTACTTTGTTACATTAAAATCTAATATCCTATCTTACACTTTGAAAATAACTTGTATTCATGTAGGATTTTGTAATAGCATGCATTGTTTGTTTAGAAAATGTTTACTGCATTGTGAAGATTTCCCAAGATTTGACACATTTTATTATGAGTATCTAAAATCAAATTTTTTATTTCTCTGCTGATTTCATTAGAAAGCCTATAAGTGTTGGGAAGCTGTCAAATTCACAGCGACAGATAGGATTTTTCCAAATTTACAATTTTCTCTTGAGAGCTTGAATTTCATAATTGGCATCAAATAGTATAAGTTGATTTCCTTTAAGTGACAGCCTCATTTCATGAATTTTTGAGAAAATCTGCCAAGTAACCAAGACTAAATAGCCATAAATTTTCTATTATATATCATTTCAACTAAGAATGCTCTTTCTTGAAATACGTTGCTAGTTGAGCTTGCAACTCACACAATTAGCTTTCCTTGAGACAGCTGTTGTGTCTCAAGAGGCAGAAGAAGTATGTTATGCAAACTTCCTCATTCTTTCACACACAATATTGAAAGGCAGTGTATTCAGTGTCAAGATTAAATAAAATTAGTTATTTTTAATACTTCATCAAGAATCTTTTTAACTGAAATATATACATATTTCATACATATATGTATGTATATATATATATGTGTGTGTGTGTATATATATATATACACACACACATATACATATATTTAACTGTGAGTGTGTAGTGGTGAAGAATGTAATGTCTACCAGTCCATTTTGGTGATACATTGAGAAATGCTGATATAAACCATACAAAACTGCTGATTAGTGTTTCTAATTACTTTTTAAGTTAACCATGTATAGTTTCCCATGACGGCTTTTAAATAATTACGTATTCTAGACTAAATACATCAGAGGACTTATTTTTAGAAATGCATGCATTTGTTTCTACCAATAGAACATATTTTATTCTAAAGAAAAAAAAACTGAACATGTAAAATAACATTTTATTAGCTTGGAGAAGAAAAATTTTATGACCTTTATTAATAATCAGCACACATATAAAGAAAAGATTCTCATTTCTTTTATAATATATATCAGAAAACATACATATATTCACAGCAAATTATCAACTGTATATTTTCATAAGGAGTTTCTGTGAAGAATTTTACTGAAAGGATAATTTATGATGATGAAAGGTAACTTCAAATTTTATCTCTTGCCTACTACAGGTAATGTGAAAATCTCAAATACTTTGGCCATTTGTTATTTAGAGATCCTTCAACAGTTCTTTTTATTTTTGGGTGGATTAGTTCCTAGCGAAGAGTAATTGAGAGGCAAGTTGAAGGGTACATAAATACATTGTTAAATCTTTGAATGACTAAGAATACTTAAAAGAACCTTTATTTATTTTGTTGTGCTTTATAATTTTTTTACAGGTATTGAATTTAAGAGTACAAGGTAAAATTTTTAAAGAATTCTGAGTTAACATGTTTTGTTTTGTTTTGTTTTCTGTTTTGGGGAGGCAGCAAAAGTTATGCTCAGAAACTGAGTTTGTATTTGCCAGCAATTTATTTAGCAGAAGATGGTGTGAAAATTAAAATAATTTCACAAGCCAATTGCATACATGATAATAATCTCCTAATAAACCAAAAAAGAAATGACATACTCTAAACAAATGACAGATTATTCACTCTATTGTTCCAGGCAAGGGTAAATGAAAGAATAGAATCCAAATCTGATGATTGATTGCCAACTGCCAGCAAAAAAGTCCCCATTGCTAGGGCATTGTTGCTAGAGAATGAAGTGTTGGTGAATAGGGTGATCTCTTTCACAGGGTGCTTCATGGCTTTTTGCCCCTGCCAACCATAACAGTCTTGGCCATGCAGAAGCTAAATCCCTCAAAGGTTTTCTGAGAGTTTTTAAGTTAGTAAAGAGTAGCTTTTCCTAAACTGAAACTCTCAAATAGTCCACACACTCTCAGTATTTATAGTCTAAATGGCCCCTTGTCTTCGTTGCTTCTCCACATGTTCTTCTTGATAATCCCCTGCAGAGCCCCTCAGCAGCTGGGCTCCTGACTTCTTATCAAGGACAATGGATGTAAAATGATGACATCTTGGCATGAGTGGCCTTTTTCCCCTCTATGTTATAAACAAGTGGTTTGAAACAACTTCGCTTAAGTTCTAAATGAGTGAATTTAAAATCATATTAAACCAATACATAACATATATATTACATATATTGATTAGATTTCTAAATGACCTTTGGAAGATAAAGAATTATAGTCTATTTCAAAGAGAAAGCATACTTAAAATTGTTTTCTCTACTCTAATTTAAGTGAAAATTT
>NW_011888808.1:4898923-4923815 GCF_000151845.1 Pteropus vampyrus | reverse complement strand
TGAGAGGCAAGTTGAAGGGTACATAAATACATTGTTAAATCTTTGAATGACTAAGAATACTTAAAAGAACCTTTATTTATTTTGTTGTGCTTTATAATTTTTTTACAGGTATTGAATTTAAGAGTACAAGGTAAAATTTTTAAAGAATTCTGAGTTAACATGTTTTGTTTTGTTTTGTTTTCTGTTTTGGGGAGGCAGCAAAAGTTATGCTCAGAAACTGAGTTTGTATTTGCCAGCAATTTATTTAGCAGAAGATGGTGTGAAAATTAAAATAATTTCACAAGCCAATTGCATACATGATAATAATCTCCTAATAAACCAAAAAAGAAATGACATACTCTAAACAAATGACAGATTATTCACTCTATTGTTCCAGGCAAGGGTAAATGAAAGAATAGAATCCAAATCTGATGATTGATTGCCAACTGCCAGCAAAAAAGTCCCCATTGCTAGGGCATTGTTGCTAGAGAATGAAGTGTTGGTGAATAGGGTGATCTCTTTCACAGGGTGCTTCATGGCTTTTTGCCCCTGCCAACCATAACAGTCTTGGCCATGCAGAAGCTAAATCCCTCAAAGGTTTTCTGAGAGTTTTTAAGTTAGTAAAGAGTAGCTTTTCCTAAACTGAAACTCTCAAATAGTCCACACACTCTCAGTATTTATAGTCTAAATGGCCCCTTGTCTTCGTTGCTTCTCCACATGTTCTTCTTGATAATCCCCTGCAGAGCCCCTCAGCAGCTGGGCTCCTGACTTCTTATCAAGGACAATGGATATAAAATGATGACATCTTGGCATGAGTGGCCTTTTTCCCCTCTATGTTATAAACAAGTGGTTTGAAACAACTTCGCTTAAGTTCTAAATGAGTGAATTTAAAATCATATTAAACCAATACATAACATATATATTACATATATTGATTAGATTTCTAAATGACCTTTGGAAGATAAAGAATTATAGTCTATTTCAAAGAGAAAGCATACTTAAAATTGTTTTCTCTACTCTAATTTAAGTGAAAATTTTAAATGTTTTCTTTTTCACAATTGAAAATGCATATTGGTTGTTTTGTTGTTTGCTAAACCCAGTTGTTTTTGACAGAAAATCAAATGTCATATATTTAAAACAATTTCTTTAAAATTAATACCGATAGTGTTTACTTGAAATTTTTACAAATTAATATACTTCTACTCCAGATGAAAATATAACTATAAATTTTCTTAATTTTTCAGTTCAAGTGTAGAATAGCAGAAGATATTTCTATTAAAATTAACGACTGCTGTAATATCTTCCAGATTACTATCTAACTCTTGTAAAAGAAACAACTTCATGGATAATATTTAAGCTGTAACAGTTTCAATTTTCTCCCAGCTGGACAACAACTTGTCTCAACAGCTGCTCCATCTTTGCCTAGGGGTCAAAAAAGACCTGGATTTCCAAAAAGAGACAAACTAGCTAAGGGCAATGAATTGATGATG
Organism: Pteropus vampyrus; assembly: GCF_000151845.1. Classification (NCBI taxonomy): domain Eukaryota; kingdom Metazoa; phylum Chordata; class Mammalia; order Chiroptera; family Pteropodidae; genus Pteropus; species Pteropus vampyrus. The sequence goes on along the minus strand of NW_011888808.1, from coordinate 4,922,346 downwards.
CACTTATTTGATTTTGGACAGTTATTCATTTACTTATTTGAACAAGCAGCTTTTAATTCATGTTTTGTCGTAAAAAGTTTAGAAGTTTTTTTTTTTTTTTCTTCAAAAGCATTAATCTGATAGAGATTTAATATTGTGATTTAGTACTGGATAACTAGGAAATTATATATTGCAAATTTTTAAACATAAATTATGAGCAAGCTTGACTTTTTAGGAGATCAAAAATATATTTTGTGATATTTTTAAGATGCTTTAATCTTGCTCTGGCCTGTATCTTTTCAAAATGTCCTAGTATTGATACAGTATCATACTTTTAGAGTTATGACTTGGACTAAGGTGATGTCTAGGGCCAATGAGATGTGGAGAATTAGAGTGAAATTAGGGAAGTCCAACTGGCAGAAATGATAAAAGGTCTCTTTAAAATCTGAAAAACAAAGCAAGAAAAGACTTTTGTATTTCGCTTAACATCCTCTCAAATGAGCTATTTCACAATAATACGATTCAGTAAAAATATATACATCATTCATCCCTCTGTCCATTCCCTCCTGATGAAGTCACAGCCCTAAGACAGTAAGTATTCTTTTTCTCCTGCTGTGCTCTAAAAATAGATGAGATTCCACCCAAATGCAGAGATGTGGTCAGAAGAACAGAGCTACAGTTCTTGCGTCAATAGGCTGGGAATGTTCCAAATGAGCCCATGATTAGATGTCAGAAAATTGGTTACGCCTATGGGAAGGATGGTCAGATTCTGTTTCTTAATCTAAGTCTGAATGCAAGTTTACAATATTTTTGTAATTATAAGTCAATGTTAATAAAGAAAATAAACATATTGAATTTGTATTGTAAATCAAGTAATACTATGTAGATAGGAGAAATAGTTCTTATTCAGGAGAGATGAGAGAAGGGAAGTCAGAAAATAAGTAAATGAATTTTTTAAAAATTGAATTTTTAATTGAAATGTAATTTAAAATTTTTAAATTTAAAAGTCTATTGACACCATTAATTAGATACAACCTCATTTTAGTGTGTGACCCCTTGGTTGCCCTCACACATACACCTGGGCACCTAGATAGAACAAGAAAGGAGATAATGACACGAGTTTTAATTGAGAAGAAAACTTTGGATGAGAAAGGTGCTTTTGTAAATTATGGGTGTGAGTTATAAGTTTGACGACTTTCAGTGGTGTCTCAGAACTCCTGAGAACCAGGGCTGGTCCAATGAAATTTATGGTGAAGAGGCTTCCTCAGGAAAATCACCCTTTAGCATAGAAAAGGCTAAAAAGGAGGTTATCAAAACAGTGGAGCAAAGAAGTTTGGTCCATAATAGAGGCTATAAAGAAGTATAGATGAGATTTTTTTTTTGAATGGAAATCAGAAAGAATAAACTTGCTTTTGCCTTGGGGCATACAAAAGTGATAATTCTCACTCCCTCCCCCAAAAGTGACAATTATTACTGCAGCATCTGTGGTTAGTGCTAAAAGCTTATATCAGCAGTGTACAGCTCCTAAATATTTCTTTTCAAAATGCTGGCATCTGGGTCCTTCCTCATGTTCTCCATGATACCCAGAACCAAAGATTAATTGTCATGGAAACCATAGTGAAACCACATATTTTAGATAGATAAATATATAGTTTGATAGATAATCACACTTGTAATGAATATTTGTGTTTGGATATTTTAGGGGTGGATGCTAAGGGGTTTTGTACAAAGGCTCTGGTCCTGAATTTTTTAACATTTAAATTTTAAAGAAGTTTTAGATTTCCCCTAGGCTTATTAGTTTTTTGGCTCTTGTTGTTGTTGTTGAGGGGGTAGGGAGGAGGGACAATACATTTGAGAAAATTTTGATAAGTTAAAGAAATTTTTAATGGGTCTGATTTGTTCACAGAATAATAAAGTACCCAGCACTTCTGAGGAAACACAACAGAATAGGACAATCGGGTTCCCAGAGGCTGATCTAACCACTTACACTTAAGCCATAACCTGGGGAGAGAACAAAGGTTATTTTGGAAGAGGAGATATGGTCATAACTGAGGCACATGCTTGATGTGTGAGGACATGGCTTGACAGCATTCACACACAGAAAATGAGTTTCGAATGTGGGAATATGTCAGAAAGATCAGGAGTCATTACAGTGAGACCAGGGGGGCCAGGTAGAAAGATTATAATTGTGCTACAATTTCAGTTGTATGTGTCACAAGGATAGCTTAAGTTTCATCTCAAAAGAATCCTTTTAGGCTCTAAAACATAGCATTAAAAAATTGCTTTCAAAAGTAAGATTTAGAGAAAGGATAAAATTACAAGGTTGGGTCTTGGTCTTCTATAAAGGAGGGTTTCCCTTAATGCATAAAGAGTAAATTCTTAAAATGAACATAACTTTTTCATTGCCAGTTTGCACTTTATGTTAAGCTAAATGACAATGGTAATTGTAGGTGGAGACGAGAATAGAATGCGTGCATTTCATGGAGTGTATTAAATAGGAGGGCCAACTCATTTAAACCAGTTATTTTGGGAGTAAGAAGAGATGCTATTAATAATTAGGTTGGACAATGGGGATAAATTGGGATGTGTGGACACATTATCATTAAGGCAATTTTTGCATGCATCAGCTGGAATGCTCATGACATGGACAGCACAATTAATCTATTTATTTAAGACTTGAGTTCTGAGTCATTTGGACCTTTTAACACTGCCAGAGCTGTGGAGATAACTGCTTCCCTGGCATTTATCACTTACTGATTGTCTTCCTGGTTACATCTCCATAGGTCTTTTTAACAAGATTGTGAATTTCTTGAAAGAAGAGATTATGCTTAGTGCTGTGTATGACATAGAAATCTATCTATTAAAAGCAAAATCAGAAGAAAAATTAGAAATAGAAAAAGTAAAGATTGCTAATTTTTTGAAATTGAAGTTAAATCTCAAATTCTTCTCTTACTCTTTCCAATTTGGGGTAATAAAAAAAAATATGGTATCAAAATAAAATGTCAAAATGACAGAAAAAAATACCAGCTTAGATTGCATAAAATATCTCTAAATTGTCTTTTTACAAAATTTCTTTGTCAATATTTATTATGAGCATTTCTTTCAACAATTAAATAATTTAATTCCACCTGAATTTTTATCAATATAAAATAAAAATAAGAATTAGTAAGCTAACAAATAAAGTAAAATATGCAAAAATGAATTTCTCACAAATATTTCAATCACATCACAAGCATTTAATTTTTTCAAAAGTAGCAAAGAAATATATGTCAAAATACAGGAACAAAATTTACCAGATGTCCTACAGCCTCGAGCAACACAGATATTGGTCAAAACTTGAAAATTCACAGATGTAAGACAGTCTGTTATCCTGCTTCAAGCACTATTTTCTTTTCGGTAAAGCCACTGAAGTGTATGACATCTGATAAATTCATTTATATTTTAATTTTATACTTTTGATTAAATGAAGACTTTCAATTTATAGTATGTAAACATAATTTTACTAATTCTATTTATATCATTTTATCCATAGGGATATGAAAGAAGTAAAATATTTCAGAGGCTAAGACACATATAACTGTGGATGCTTTCAGCTAAATAAGTTTATTAATTCATTTCTTTAATCAACTTTGTTTTAAATAGTGCATTTTATAACATACAACAAAACACATGAATGAACTTTTAAAGTCAAATTTATTGTTATTTTTAATTAACGTGTATTGAATGCCTACTTGCAGCAGGAATTGTGGTAGGCCCTGGTATCATGACAATTTCCTTCTTTTATAGATCCTTTTTTTTTCTTTTTTTTTAACTAAATAGAGTAATGATGTATGTTGCTTGTTGTATTAATGCTTTAAAGGAAATAAAAAGGGCTGAGATAAAAAAATAACGAAGGTGAGAGAAGCAACGGCTACTTTAGGAAGACTGTTGAGGGAAACTCTCTCACTGAGGAACCTTTTATACGAAGATCCAAGGAATGAGGTGCTGGTCATGTGAGGTTTGGGAGAGGGAGCACTGCAGGCTGGGAGAACACCTTGTGCAAAGGACTTGAGAAAGGAAAGAACTTCTTGTGTATGAAGAACTGAAAATCATCTTATGTGGCTGGAACAGAACAATAAAGAGAAGGCTGGAGAGATAAAGGGGCACACATAGAGTTTAGAGTTTAGGAGAAATGAGAAACCATCAAAATGCTTTAAGAAGCATAGTATATGATTAAATATGCATTTTTAGGAGAATTACTATTCTGTGAGGGGCAGAATAAATGACTGAGTATGAGTAAACCAGTTAATCCAGTTAAGAGACTGTTAAACTAACAGAGATGAGAGATAATTGCAGCTAAGATTAAGGTGTTGACAGTGGACATAAAAAAAAAAAAAAAAGGAGAGAGAGAAAATTACATTCCTGGACTTAGAAGATAGAATTGATAAAGGTTGTTGAAGGACAGGAAGTGAAAATGGTTATGAAAGAAATGGAAAATTATAAATAATTTCTAGGTTTCAAGCTTGAATAACTAAGTGGACTAAGTTGGACTAAGTTGTTCTTTACTGATATAGAAAGTGTTAAATTGGAGGAGTAATAGTAGATTTGAATGAAGGGAAAATTGGAGTAGAAAATATGAGATACTTTTGGACAAGTTAATTTTGAGACATCTATGAAGTATTTATATGGAAATGTCAGTGCAAAGTTGGATGTGTGGGTCTGGGCTTAGAAGAGTATTCTGTTCTGACTCTATATTTTCAGAAGTCATTGTGTTAAGACAACATTTAAATCTATAAGAATTGAAGATATCACTTAAGAAAAAAAAAAATCTCGAAAGAGGACCAAAAATTAGCCATAGAATGAAGAATATGTGTAGGTTGGATAAAGGAAGAAAACCAACCACTTGAATCACATCCTATTAAGTTTGTTTAATAAACATCACAAAGAAACACTTATAAAATACTTGAAACAAAATAAATGTTTGATAAATATTATCTCATTTAATTCTTCTACGATCCTTTCAAGTTATATAATGTACTTAGATCATAACAGCTAAGAAGAACTAACATTTATATAGATCTCACTAGTGTCAAAATGTAGTCCTAAGCATTAAGAAACTGATACATTAGGGAATTAAACAAAAACAACCTTTGGACTTCTACCTCTAAACACGATATGATACAGTCTTCTTATACGACAGTTTTGGTGAAAGAGAATTACAGAAATAAGTGGTTATTTCGCAGGGGTTATTTCCAGAAGGAGTCTAAACCATAAACTATTTCCTGGAATGTCGGCCTTGGTGGGAAATCAGAGTAACGGGTTCCTGATTTGGGGGTGGTGAGGGTTGTGGCAAGGCCAGGAAACACTCCATAGCAAGGAGGAATAAAATGACCAACTATATTCATGAATCTTTCTTACTTTCGGTAATTATTGAATTAGTTATGTTTTAAACTAATCCTTTTTGTTTTGTATATCCCATTTCCTTTCACCTATTCAGTGACATCACTCTAGTAATTATCCCCTTTATCTTTTGGATTATCAATTGGACCATTCCCATAACACAAAACTGTTACTTATCCATATTCAAAAAAAAAGAAATGAAACTCTTTTGACCCACATTCCTTTCCAATTTAATTGCCATCTACACTTTTTTTCCCCTCATTTTATCTTAAATGCACTCAAAGTTGAATTTTGGTTTTTACTTTTGTCCCCAGTGTCATTTTTTGTCAAAGTAACCAATAATTTCCACATTGCTAAATTAAATGTTCAAGTCTCAGTTCTCATCTCACTCATCAACATTTGACACAGTTAATTACCACCTTATCCTTGAAAGAGTTCCTTGAAAGAGTTCATTCACTAAGTATAGCCTCTGCTTCATCTCTTCATTCTCAATCTTTTTGTTCTTTTCCTTCTTCATATTCCCAAGCTCTTAACCTTGACACGCCCCCCAAATCTCTTCTCTTCTATTGCAATAACTACCTGATTGATCTTATTATGCTCCATAGTTTTAAATACAACCTGTATCCTCACAACTTCCAAGTATATGTGTTTATCTTCTAAATCTAGATAAATACAACTACTTAGAAAACATTGCCCTGATGGTGTCTACTAGACAATTTAAATATACAATATTCACAATTGAACTTAGACATTTTCCTCTAAATCTTCTCCTTTCACCCTACCAAACACAATAATTCCATCTTTACAATTGATAAGGCTAAAAACAAAAACGAAACCTCATATTGATGTTTGATTTATCACACATGTAGATAATCAGGACATCCTGTAGGCTTGACTTTGAAAATGTACCGAGTATCTGTTAATATATGAATTGGGAGGATTTTGAAATAATTTAATAGTACGTTACAAAAACTAAGCAATCACACAGTAAAACTTCATACAAGTTTCTGAATATCTTTTATTTCATTGCTTTCCAATGAGAAAAAAAGGTAAAGATGAAAACATAGCCTCCAATTCCTGCTACTACAAATAATTACCACAACCGTAATGGTTTAAAATAGTATAAATTTACTGTCTTAATGTTCTGGACGTAAGAGGCGCTAAATGAGTCATACATGGCTAAACTCAGTGTGTTAACAGGTTATTGACTCTTCGTGTTTCTTCTGGAGGCTCAAAGAGAGAATCCATTCTGTTGCTTTTTTGAGTTTCTAGAGGCTGCTCATATTTTTTGACCCTTGATCCCTTCTATATTTAAAGCCATCATTCAGACCTCTTTTTCCATCATCACATATCTTTCTGCATTTCCCTTTCATTTATAAGAACCCTTTTGATTACATTGGTCTCATCCAGATAATTCAGGATATATTCAATTTCAAGATCCTTAAGTTAATCGCATTTGCAAAGTCTCTTTTGACATAGACTGCATCATAGTCACAAATTCCTGGGTTTCAGACATGGGCATCTTTGGGATTCTACCACATTTTTCTGCTTGCCACTATATAGAGAGCCAACTTTTTGGGTAGAAGATAGGCACTAGATAGAGTTTCAAAACACTACCACCTCTAACTGCCAGCTACAAATACCAATAGAGACCCTGACAAAAGTGCTAAATAAAATATTAATATTCATTTCAGAGAAATATTTTTACATAGTGATCAAATGGTATAAATTTTTAAATAAAATAAACCTAGATATTTCATGTACTTCCTATAACAGGAATAAAATAAGTAATGGTATAATTACAACTAGAAGTTTGGGGAAAAAATATAGTTTGCATCCTTTATTTTAAGAGGTGAAAAACAAATATTCAGAAAAATAAGTTGCTTATCCATGATCTTATAGCTGATCAATGACAAAATCGAGACAAGAACCAGGGCTCATTTCTATCTTAAATTTCTTAGTCTCCTTAAATCTAGCTAAACTCAATAGCCAACAACAACAACAACAACAAAAAAAAAAAAAAATGGAAAAAAGCCAACACCCTCTGCTCTTAAGAGTTTCCTTTCATTTATCTTTATTATTGTAAATTTTCCTATAAGATTATCTTATATCTATATTTTCTTAGAAAGGAGATAAGAAATTTCAAGATATTTGCATTTTCTTTATTATTTAATACAATGTGATAATAGTAATAATTATATTTAAAACAATCATTTCTCCCTCTTTGAAGAAATGAAATGGTTACTTTTTTATATTTAAGAAGTGTTAACCAAAAAATAAAAAACCAAGTGAGCGACAACTAGCAATTATTTGATATCAAAATAGAATTGCAATCCGGGGGCATAGATTTAGGCAGAAACCCAAATTAAGTCTCGATTATGGGGTAAAGACAAGGGGGTTTTATGAGAAAAGGAAGAGAAATAATTCTGTAAATAAAAGACAGGAATTTTTATTGATGATAAAAGCTAGGTTACTTTTTAGCTATACATGCCTGGTTACTAATTCAAAAGAATATCCATAATTACCAATCCTTTTGATCAGAATATCTGCCTTCCTGTTAGCTTTACAAACAGTTGTACAACAATGTTAGTTTGGCCCAGTCCAAAGGTTCAAGGAGTAAGATATGCAAACAGATACTCTGAAACTGTTGTTCCAGCTCCATTTTAAAATGGCTCCATGTAATGACAACTTTTTGTAGAATTTTATTTCAATTAATTATTTGAAAAGGGACAACGAATAGGTTTATTTTTATTGTTATTGTGAAACTATTATAATTTAAATGGATTCTGGCCTCCTGTTTTTAAACGAGGAAGAGCCCAACGATAAACAGTTTGAAGTATACAAAATTGACTTGTGACATTTTAAATGGCAAGATACTTTTAAGTCCTATTTCATTCATGTTTATGATCTCTGTGTTTGAAGTTCTGCTTTTATTTCTGATAAATCTACCAATTTAAATTGACAAAGACAAACTAATTGTATAATTTAGGCTGTTGTGGTTATTGGATTAGTTCTTCCTCTATGTGAAAGCATGACTCAAAGAATGCTGATGGCAAAAACTTAGCAGAGAAAGACAACCAGTTATCTTGTCACTTCATAATGCTAGCTTTTTATCCTCCGACCCAAGGTCAATTGCATTGTCTTTGGTGAAAGAAAACTATCGCTAAGAAAGATTTTACTGGGCAGTAATTCTGAATCTATTTCCTCTGATGAAATGTCAATAGCTTTCTAGGACAAAATGTAGTTTTTCTAGAAACAAAGGTGAAATTGGTTTGAAAATGTACTCCACAAATCAATCCCTTTCAATATAAAACATTTGAGAAAGAAAAATTAACAAGTAATCCAATATGCTGCTATGTTTCCATCTTTTTATTTTAATTCATCAAACATATTACATTTTCTCCAAAAAACCAATTTAGGGAAGCATTGATGTTCTTCTAACGGTTTTAGAGTTATAAAACTTGTAGTAAAAAGTCAGCTGCTGTGAACCTAGAAATCCTTGAAAACTAACAAAGATAAAATCCTCTGAAAGGATACTCAGAGAACAATACATATTATGTGGCATTATAGAAAGAACCCAGAATATTAATAAAATGTATTGATATTGTACTCAAAATAATACATCACTAGAAAAGACATTTTAGGTTATGATAAAAAGTGTATTTATAGGAATATCAAATTCCATCTTCTAAATTTTTTATCAATATCATTAAGTTTTACAAAAGCTTCTTTCATTCATTTTTTTAAAAATGGAATTCTTCTTTCTCAAATCAGTAAAGATGTAACCCAGCCCAAAGAGGCGATATAAATCTTAATTTTCCTATAAAAGCGTTAAACTCTTTTGAATGTTTTTTGTAAGTAACATGAGTACCTAGTCAATTTCCTGAAAGCTGTTTGCAGTGCTATAGTCATATACATTAAGTAATTTTCGTGTAAAATAGTAACTTCCTAAATGTATATATGAATGGGGACATCAATTGGAAATATCGTGGGAAACAGAAGGATGGGAGGCAGTTTTAGAAAAGGCAAAAAGAAACAAAAAAAAAAAAAGAAAAGAAAGGAAAAAAAGAAAGCCACAAATTAGCCTAGATAATCCGTGTGCAGCAGGGCAGGTTTAAAGCACCAGAAATAGCTACAATGACCTTGGTCCCTTGATCAGCACAGTGATAAGGCTGCTCTAAAGGTGGACAACTAAATAGTGAGCCATCCTCCCATAGGACACACAGTGCCATCGAGATGATCCTCCTGAAAAAGCAAGAGTTCTTTGGAGGAACATTTCAAATTCCAAAAGCTGGTTAGAGTGATTCTGGGCTTCCTGGATTCTATGACCTCTGAGTGATAGGAGCCCTTTGAGAGACCTGCTGCCTAATACACTACCCTGCACAAAGCAGTCCTACGAAAATGTTCAGCTGGGGTAGAGCTTGCAGAACAACATGGACTGTTATGAGCTAAAGGACTGGATCCATGGAAGCAACTCCCTGAACTGGGGCAGGAAGATTCTGAGTGTCTAATTTGCAGTGCCACTTACATTTCCAGTAATGTCGACACAGATACAGATCACATGGAAGACGCTCTGCTCAGTACTTTGGCTAGAAGAAAAGGAATTGGATCCGTACACAAAAGACATGCTATCCATGCTGGAAGGAAGAACAATCATCGATGCCACCACCAAAGAGAACGACAATGTCATCAAGTGCTTACCAGAAGTGAGAGGGCCAGTGAGGATTGTCCCACCATTTCTGCTTCCATATAACTCAGCTACTTCCGGCTTACGGCACAGATCCAGTGAATGTCCACCCCAGTAATTCCTCATCGACACCTATCTCAAGAAAGTCTTTAATCTTCCTTGTCCATTCAGCCTGTCAGAGTCAACTGTGTTCCATGGTGCAACACATTGGTGTGGCTTCATATTATCTTTGAGAAGCTCTGTTCCTAAACATCTATTCAGAATGAAAACCACTTAAACCTCTTGCAAAAGCCAAGACCTTCATGAATCCCACTCACTCCAATTTTCTGAAAACGTCCATGTCCTTTCTATAGTAAGTAACTGGTTCTTGCACTTTTACACCACGTGGCTAAAGAACTATGTCTAGTCTCACCCAAGTAGTGTGTACATATCCCTCTAGTTTTAGGCTGTGGAGTGACAGTCAGGGTTATATCTGCTGGAGAAGCCGAAGTCATACAGTATCTCCTTAGAAAGGTCTCTGTCACCAACAAAGACAACATCTAAGACTGACAAGTTAGTGCTCAGTTACCTAATTCTCAAAGCTATTGTTGGATATGAGTTCCTGCCACAGCCTGTAATGACCACTTTTTGTTATCCTAAAAGACATTTTTGCTCCTTTCTTTAGTGCAGGTTGAGGCATAGACATGGTCTTTTAGCGAGTAACAAGAAAGATAGAAAGAGCTCAGCAACTAGAATCATTCCAATGGCAAAAACATGTTATTTTTATCTTTCAGAGAGACTGCCTGTTTTCCCTCTGGCAGTATCCATATGTCTCAACTCATCTGATCCAAAGGAACAGAAAAGAGTGATGTGAAAATTTATGCCCATCTAGTATAATGGAAAACCCATTTATAGAAGCAGGAAAACACTATATCTAGCTATTCGTATTGCGGTGACTCTTTTCACTGTTCGCCCTAGTGATCCACTTAATAAAAAAAATTTTTTGTCTCTATTGTGTTAAGTTTGAATGGGCTAAGAGTCTTTGTTTTGGGGAATAGAAAAAATGATTCCCTTGAGCTAGAAGTTGAAATTGCCATCTGTTCTCTTTGGAATTCTTATGCCACTGAATTAACAAGCAAAGAAAGGGTCACCGTACTTGCTGAGGATATTGATCCTGACTATCAAGGAGAAATTAGTTTGCTACTATACAATGGAAGTAAAAAGTACTATGTCTGAAAAGTAGAAGACCCTCTAGGGTATTGCTTATATACTAAAACTATCCTAAAATTATAAGTTTATTAAAAAACTGAATATAACTATAACTTGTCAAGAACTTTTGGAATTAATGATATCGGGCCAATATTTTACTTATACTTAATGTGATATAGCAGATTTTCACTCCCACAGTCATAAAGAAATTTAAACTTTAAAAATGTCAATATTATATTTACTATCTAGCAATGATTATTCTAATTAGTCACCTGAGACATGTTTCAAGGCACACAAGATCTTGATAGTTTATTTGAGAAACTATATCTGATAAAACATTCTATAGAATAAATTTATCATTGATAATGTTCTGATGGTAGGGTGACAACAATATATTTGATGCCTTGATATTAAAATGAGGACTTCACAAGTTATATCATGTCATTTCATATAAAGAAAAAATCTCGAAAGAACTGATTAAACGCTCTAATGTCTATACTTTATTATACGGGTCATTAAAAGCTACATGTTCATGATTTATGAAACAATGAGAAAAGAATCGGCAGAAAAAGACCAGGGGATATTGGTGATAGTTTCATATACATCTAAAAATAAGTAGAAGGGGCAGAGACGAGCTATCTTTTTTATACTCAAGGACACACACTAACACAGTTTTTCTTTCATCATGGTGAAGTGTCTATACATGGGACAATGAGCAACAATGACAAATGTTCCATCCTTTCCTAGGACCTTGCTAACTCAATTCATTACATGTATCCAGTTAATGAAGCAGAGGTCACAAGATTAATTCCCCTGTGGTCTTTATATTTTCCTAACTGCCATCATACAAAAGCATTTAGAGAATTCAGACTGGAAATATATAGGCATTCAGTCTAGTTCAGCATCTTAATTAAGCCAGTCCCTTGCCATCAGAAAGAAGTACCCCTTTAAAAGCATTTGTACAAAAGCTTTTTAAAAACAGTTTGTTTCATTAGATACCTTTTAAACAACTACTTTCTCCAAGTTTATATTTTAATATGCTTACCTAAATACTATTTTCTATTAATAGGAATAACAGGGTTACATGAAATTGTAATTGAAGCAAAAAACATAACATTTTCTTTTTTGTATTTTGATTAGTTTTCCATTTGTCCTTCAGTTGGTGAAAGTTGAAGAAGCTAAAATGATATTTAGGAACTGAATTATGCATATATGTTTTTCAATTATTGACATTTCTGCTTGTATTGATACAGAGACTTTAAGAATTGGCATGTGCTTCAAGACTACAGATGATAACTAGGTGATGATAATAGGTAGGTAGGTAGATAGATGACAGATAACAGTGTAGTGCAAGTACATTTTAAAAACCATAGATTTATACTGATAGGCAACCAACTATGTAATGGATACATGGGTTATTATTTATACACCAAAAGTCTAATCTGAACTCATTCTAGAAAAAATTTCCACCAAAAAATTGTTGTGTTAATAATTATGAATCTGTATTATATTAATTTCACTAAAACAATTCAACATAAACATAGTTTTGGAAGTATATAAGTATTCATTGATCAAAGACACCCTTTCCTATGGACAATAATTACATGTTGAATGTGAAAGTTAACATGATATTTGTGTCATGTATATTTATAATTTATAATGTAAGCTATAATTATACAATTTGTGATTACAACATTTATAATATATATTATAATTTCCTCAATATGGGCAAAGCAAAAATAGAAAAAATATTTTTAGATCTACATTTTTCAGTCGCTAGTTTGTAAAATATTAAAGTAAAATTGTTCATGAATTATTTCATCTTTGTCTTACACACACATACTTGCATATGTATTAAATTATAGTAATGAAAATTCAAACTTAAAATATCTACAATTTTGATACATATCATGTATTAATTTATAAATAAAATATTGGATGATTGAACATTTTTCCTGCAGCATGATAGCACAAAGGAGAGACAGTATAGTGTACGAATTAATATCATGTAGCAATATATAATGAAGGGCAGAATAAATACGGTTTAGGATCATGATTACTGGAACAAGACTGTTTGGGTTTGAGTCCTGGTTCTATCACTTACAAGTCATGTGACTTTTCTTTGTTTCAAATACTTCACCTTCCAGATGTTTTTCTGCAATGCTTAAATGAATTAGTATGTGGAAAGTGCGTAGAGCAGTGCACACCACATGGTAGCATTATATGCGCGCGTGTGTGTATTTGCTTGCTATCATCATTATTATCACCATCATCATCATCATCATCTTTCAAAAATGGCTACAATCATTTTGTAAAATATTTGAACTATATAACTTATTGAAGTTATTGACTCTAGCCACATATATAAAATAGGAAGTCTATATGATAAAAAAGAATGAGTCACTTTAATGACCTGTTTTGATTGCTTATAATCAATATGCACTTAATGAAGTGTATAAATAGGCTACTTGTTTTGGCCAAGATAAATTAACCCTAGGATACCATCTACTTGCCAGAAAGTGAACCATGTGTATGTCAAAGAAATACCTTAAAAATGGATGCTACAACATCAGATGATAAACAAGGGGCATTGTAGAGAGGAGGAAAGTGACAACATGCCAAAGTGGTATTGGGAGGTCAAAAATAGGTATTCATGAGTAAAGGGGATCCCTGTTCCATTCCATGACCTGCTCCGAGAAGAACTAAGGCACTAAAATGTTTCTGATCAAAGAGAATCAACCTCTGCAGTTTCCCTATACAGATTATCAATTTTCCCTCTCAAGCATCAGTTGCTAAAATCTTAAAGACACTATGACTATGCGATATAATACAGTAGTGTGATGTTGACCAAGTAAGTGCAAGAAGCATCAGAATATCAGGTACAAGTCCAACCTAGTTTAAGGCTTAATCGTAGGTACACACAGACACATTCACATACATATATATATATACATAAAAACTCTACACAAATGCATATGTGTGTATTTAACAATTTAATAGTATATATGTGTACATGTATTCTATCACAGTTCAATCCTTGGACTGCAGTAGACCTTGTCTTTTTTTAACCAAATGCTCTCAATCTTCTTCTCTCTTGGTGATTAATTGCATTTTTTGGAATTTAAGGGATAGAGAACAATTTGGTTGCAATAAACTGTTTAAATCCCACAATCCTAATTAATCTTAATTTAATTTACAAGATCCGGGATTGAAAGAATTTTCTATTTCCCAGAAAAAAGAGAATGGACACAGTTTGCTAATAGAAGAAGACGTGGGGAAGGAACTAAAATCTTTTAACACTGATATGTTAATACAGATCCTAAAGAGAACAAGATCTAAAGTACTAGTAAATGTTTCCAAATGTGCATTTTTGCAAAACACAATAGTCTCTATCTTTTGCTCCTCTGCCGAATTACAATAACTCCCTAGAAAGAATTTGCTATCCTGGAACAATTCTAGAAAACTGTCCATTTCTGTGCGCAAATCAGGCTCTTAAATTCATCTCCCTTTATTACATTCCCATCGTAATAGAATCTGTTGGCATAACGTGATAATAGGATAGTCTTTCTTGGATGATAAGTCTAAAGCTACCTGATTTTCTTCTCAGTATGATACAACCATCTCCAGTTTCTCTTATGCAAATTTAACAAAGAAATCAGGCGATTACTTTCCATTATCTCTTACGTACACCAGTTAATGTTAAAATGACCCATCTGTTTGTTTATTGTTTTCACTATCCTTATAAACTTGGTTGTGTTCTAATTGCCATCTGTTTAGTTTTATAGATAATTATGGAGAATATTTTTTAAAAATACTATTGGAACTTGAACATATTAGTATGTTTTATGGTCAATTTTACTCCTCATTTTAGTCTTAAAATTATCTACAGACTTTTTCTCAATAGATTTTAGCTCTACCACATGTGGCTACATTTCTAAGTGCTATTTATTTCATTTGCAAATGGATTTTCTCTTTATATTGTCAATGCATGGGGTGCAAACCTATTATCAAGGCAAATGGAAGTGATATCTATGCAATGTAGCCTTTTCTAGAACTTCAAGTCTACTTGTTCAAATGCTAAATACTTGGTCTACTTCACTCTTTCGCTTATATTTATAAAAGGGCAAAACAGTCCAAATTGCATATGTATATCTCCTTAGGGTTTTTCTGACTGCTATGGATTTTATGTGATTTATTAATTGTGCATTTAAAAAATTGAATGTGTACATATCCCCTTCTTTTGACCAGTGTATTTTCATAAGAATTTCTCCTACTGAATAATCCTATTTACCAAGCTTTGGACTGGGACATGGAAGGTATGTTTAAGTATCATGTTTAATAAGCCTTGGGTCAACACCAGTACCGACATAAAAGTTATAGCATTCTTGCAGAGATGTTGAACAAAAGAAAATTGATCTGGTTAGAAGGAGGCAACAAAAGACAATATGGAAATTTGAAAATAAGCAGCCAGATGGTGAAAGCAAGCCCTAAATTATCAGTAATTGCAATAAGTGCAAAGGTATACAATAATTGTTTGTTTGTAGGTACAGAAACTATAATTTGCTTTAAAAATAATTTACCCTTATGTTATTTCCAGAGACACATTTAAAATTAAAAGATGGAAAGCTTAATAATAAAATTATAGAAAAAAGCAAAGAAGTGGGTCAAATAAAGAAAAGAACAAACTTAGAAAGTGATGCTTTAATGTGAACATTATCCTAGTATAATATCCCTACAGAAAAGAGTACAAATCGAAAGTATATCGTTTAATACATTTCCACAAGAAGAAGAAATCAACCCATAATTCCCATCATGAGAACTTCCAAGTTCTCCCAAGGTTATTCATTATTTGGGCTTCCAATACTATGGATTAGTTTTGCCTGTTTTTGAACTCTTTATAAATGAAGTCGCAATACTACACATCATTTTGTGTCTACATTTATTGCTCCAATTTTTGTTTTCAAAATTTACACAAGCTTTTCATGTAATTATAGTTTGTTCAATTCTCATAGTTCCCACATGTTCCACTGAATTAGTTTCTATTGCTGTAAAATAAATTACCCTGAAACATCAAGGCTTAAAGGAACAAACATTTATTTTCTTACATTTTCTGTGTGTCAAGGATCTGGGTGGAAAGTAGCTAAGTATCTCTGGCTCAGAGTCTGCCCCAAGGCTGCGGGCAAAGTATGAGCCAAGGTGACAGTCAACTCAAAGCTTTAAAGCAGGAAAAACTTATTTCAAGTTAATCAACATAGTCCACGCTGGAGGTTGTTCAGAAGTGTTGGTTCCTTATCTTATCAGCCTCTTCATAGGGCAACTCACAACATGGCAGTTGGCCTTTTTTAATGTGAGTGAGAAATGGAGAGAGGACACCCAAGATAGAAGCTCTAGTCTCTTTGTTATTTAATTTCAAAAGTGAAACACTAATACTTTTCCTGTATTTTAATGGTAGGAAGTAAGTCAATAGTTCCTTCCAGTCCACAAAGGGAAGCAATTACACAGAATGTAAATACCAAGAGTTGAGAATCACTGGAACTCAGTTAGAGGCTATCCACTAAATCTACTTTTGAATATATTAATTTACTTATCCATTCCTAAGTAAATGCATAATATCTCTCTCTCTCTCTCTCTCTATATATATATATATATATATATATATATATATATAGAGAGAGAGAGAGAGAGAGAGAGAGAGAGAGAGAGAGAGAGAGATCTATATCTCTCTCTATATATCTATATCTATATATTTCTATTTGGCCCAGTGATATTTAGGAAACAAGCTCTTCATACTGTGCGGCAGTTCACAGACGGGGCTATTCTGGGACTCTTCTGTTTCATTTGCTTATTTTTCTGTCCTTGTTCCAATATCACATTGCTTTAGTTATTATAGCCTTACAATAATTATAATATTGAGAAATATATGTTCTCTGCCTTTTTTCTTTTTCAAAATTGCTTCAGTTATTCTTGTTCCTTTGTATGCCCCAAAATATTTAAAGTAGCTTGTCAGTTTACTTCAAATGCCTTTCTTTAATTAATTTTCCTGATAATTATCTCAGTGTCTCTGATGTTGCCTTTCTTTCATTGTCATTCTCTCTGCTGTAGCTTTTCATTTCAAAGACTTTTCTTCTTTCTATTTTTAAATCATGCTGATCACAGGTGATTGTTCACACTTTCTCACTCCAATGACTTTTGCTGTCGATCATAGTTACTATGGACTTGATGATTTTAGTCCATATATAAGGACTATAAAACTTCAAAAATATATAGTCAAGTCAACAATTCATCAGATTTATAGAGGAAAAGAGGTAGTCATAGTCATGAGTAGTATATTTCTTACCATTATTGAGAACAAGAAAAGTAGCCTATGACATCCAGGGGCTGGCCTGGTAGTTTTAGCCAGAGCTGTGACCTAGTCTGGCACTCACAGCTAGGCTTTGATGTTATCTCGCTGAACATAAGCAATTTCACAGAAAATCAACACCAGGCAAGGCAACTCTGACCATGAGGGATCAAGGCAAAATCAGCATACTACTTCATCATATCTGAATACGCACCAAACATGAACATCGTTCAAGCCAAAAAACACCAACCTGCCCTCTCTCCCCTTTAAAATAAGTCACTGTTGTTTCTTTACCTATTACAATTACGCCTCAGTCTCGTATTTCTTCCTCCTAAATAGCAGTAGAACACTTAGAGAATTACCTCCACTTTCTGATAACGCTGAAACCAAAGTAAAGCCTCACCCTGTTAAACCCTCCCCACAGTCTCCTAACACAAGTCCATGTCCTATAAGTTCTTTTCACCCATTTAACACCTATTTAGTTAAATGCCCCACAATTTCCCATGGTGTGTTTTCTCTCTTGAAGGAACAAGAAATAACTCAACTTGTTGAACTACGGTTTTGTTCCTGGTTGTCTCTGACTGAAGACATTGACATTAACCAACAGAAAAGTCATTTATAGGAAATAGCTCCACATTGGAATTTTTTGCAAATGTGAAATAAAAAGTTTACTAGAGGAAGTAATTTGTTTTATATTTTAGAAATTTTAATTTTTCAGATAATTAAACAAAGTGGGCTGTTTATATTTTGCACACTTTTAAAGTAATATTTACATCAACATTTTTATTATTTCTAAAGATTCAAATAAATCAATGCTTAGTGGAAAAAGTATTGAACACTAGTGTGGAAATGACCAACTTACTAAATAAATAAAGAAATAAACATTTTATCAGGTTTTGTTTGTTTAGTAAATCTCATCCCTATCATGTTCAAATTTCTAATCAGATGCAAATATTCACCTTTAAGTATCTGCTAGTTCATGTCTTTGGAATAAATTATTTTATAAGAAACTAGGAAAATGCAAATATTAAATGGCAAATAAAATGCGATATCTTTTTAAAGCTGTCTTTATAGGCATTATCTAATATATGCATGTTCTCATATTAATATATTTTATTTTCTTAACATAAACAGTTTTCATGGGATTTTTATGCATTATACTATTCTGAAGTATAAAGTGATTCAACATAATAAAGGCATTTGCATTTCAGCAGGGTTCTTCTGTAGATTTTATGCCAAGAAGCTTCATTGCTATGTAATGTATTTGCTTCTTAGCAATTTCTGGACAGGATATTTCATGACTTCGTCTTATTACTTGACGATATTTAACTATCTCAGAGTCTACATGCTTAAAAAATAAAAAGCCAATTGTCTTTATGGTAGAGAGTATTTCCACATTTCTCACTCTGCTGAATTATTCTATAAATTTCCTTTATACTCCTTTATTACATAATGAATGTAAAACTCAGTCTTCCCCTTGTCCTCACCATCCTGTCAAAATTGTTCCAATTGCCTGTAATTCTGTTGCATAGACAAAAGTCCTAAAAATTGTTTTATCTTTTAAACATACATTTGCTCTGCTTATTTACTTTCCTATCAGCTTCAAACTAAATAAATTAAAACTTCGTTTTCCAAGGCTACCAATGACAGAATTCTTTATTCACCTTATTCACCCTCTCTGCAGATTTTGATGTTATGAGTTATCCTCTCCTTTATTAAGATACTTTTCTTTTGCTTTCTGTGACCCAGCTTTTATCTTTCTCTTTTCCTGTGATTCTTGCCCTTAATTCTCTGCCAGATAATTCCCATTTTTTGTCAGATAGTGACAGATTTCAAAATCTGTAATGGTCTTTCTTCTCTTCCCTCTTCCCACCCTCTATCTAATAGTATTATAAGCTTTTCTTGTCTAACACAACAACAAAAAACTCTTGAGTTTCTCTTAAAATAAGTTCTTCCCCAGTGTTTGTTCTCCATCCATGTAGAAGAAATGACTGCCATGATTCATCCATCTTATTCACCAAATCTAGTAAATCAACAGGTTCTGCTGATCTTGCATTCAAAGTCTATCATAAATATGTCTTTCTCTATATCCTTGGCTAAATTCTCAAGGAAAAAAAAAATAAATGTGTGTTGCAACTAGACTGCTGCAATGACTTTCTAACAACTCATCCTACCTTCCCATTACTCACAAACTGTAGTGCATAGTGCTGCTTCTAATCTTCTAATCCATTTCTGTCTTACTTCTTTCAAAAAATTATGGAATTTTAAATTTGATAATTTTAGAAATATTAATGTTAGTCTCATTTAAAGGAGAAGGTCTATATGGCTTAATAAAAGTTACTACATCACAGTCCCATAGGGCAGGGTTTGTTAAAGGTTCAAGAAGTGAGAATAATTGGATAAATCAGAACAAGTGAGCTATCGTTCAGGAATATGTTCAAGTTGTAGAGGAAGTAGAATGTACGATTTTTGTTTTCTGAAGAATGCTCTTTTATTTTTATTTTTATTGCACTTATTCTTTACCTGGAAAGCAGGGTGATCTTCTACAAAATACAAGAGAGATAAAAGGACTTAGATGCTTTGGACTCTCTAGAGCCTTCCCAGTAGAGTGAGAATAAAATATGAGCCTTTTACTCTGGCTTAAAAGGCCCATGTAAGTTAAATTCAAAACAAGTCAGCACAGAAGTACTAACTAGAGACAGAGTAATTAATAGATTTGATTGAGAAGACTGACTTGTAGGCAATGAAATTCTTAAGAATATTAACACTAAATATGTGGACAAAAGAAGAACTATAAAAGGACGGTCGGTAAGAAAACCAATATAGTTAGAAAGAAACATTAAGGCTATTTTATAGAGAAGGAAGAGGAGGAGATGCAGAAGATAGCGGCAATTGCATTTTAAGATATGATCGTTGGCAGTGTAAAAATGCTACGTGGCTTCCAGTTCAAGATGACTGACTAAACAATTTATTTATCTATTGTATCAGTCAGCTCAATCAGGCTGCCATAACAAAATACCACAGACTGGGTGGCTTAAGCAAAAAAGATTTATTTTCTCACTTTTCTGGAGGATAGAATATCATGATCTGGGTCCTATCATGGTTGGGTTCTGATGAGAACTCTCTTCCTGGCTTATAGATGATCCCATCTCTGTGTCTTTACATGACCTCTCCTTCGTGTGCACACAGAAAGGAGAGAGAGAATGAGAACTAGATAGAAAGAGAAAAGAGGAGAGAGAGAGAGGGCACTCTGATATCTCTTTTTATAAGGGCACTAATCTCATCATGAAGGGCACTAATCCCATCATGACCTTCTTACCAAATTATCCCCCAAATACCTCTAAATACCATCACATGAGCAGGCATTAGGGCTTCGACATATGAGTTTTGGGGCAAACAAACATTCAGTCCATAAAACCTTTCCTACTTGACAAAATCCCATTGCAAGATAGAATAAGTAACAAACACACGCACACACACACACACAGAAAAACAAATAATTCCATAACAGCGTGGCCTACTAGCAATGATACTGTAATAGACCAGAAACATTAAAACATTTTTGGAAGATATGAAGTGAATGGCATTTGATTGATGGGGAAACAAGATAGAGCTGAAGGGATCAGAACTCAGGATAGGTAAATGAGTGAAAACCTGACAACTGTATTTTCTTTTAGAAACACAGAAAAAAAAATTCAAAAAGCAGAAATAGGAAAAGCTGTGGTTCAGGGTCAACTACTAGGAAAAGTGTTGAAATGATTAGCAATAGAAATATAGAATAATGACTTATCCTTTGCTGGTAGTCAAATGGCTGTGGCATTTTTTTGTTTTTTTCTAGAATAAAATCTAATGAGAAGAAAGAAAAGGTTTATCAGTAAAAGTTATGTAAATATTTTGCTGTAGGAAGACTCTGCTCTGGACATTTTGTTGTAAGAGGGGGAAAAAAAAACAGCAATGCCACATATAATGTTATATGATACGGTGATAAACAGAAATTTTCTACACAGGGATGGTAACCTCTCTAGAAGCATAGAGAATTGACAGCTTGTTTGTGAATCTCCACTCACTCACTGTGACCAGGACTCCTGTAATTATCATCTGTGTTCACTCTGGAGGAACGGTGATTTTACCTGAGAGGAGAAATCAATTCAAGAAACGAATACTGAGAAGGCTTGAATATAATTTATAAATATAAACAAGCAGTCTAAATTCATCAGATATTTGAGAAAATTACCATGTTAGATAAACATCAAGGGGAACAAAATTCTTAAAAACAAAAACATTCATACACAAACAAATAGGGGCATCAATCTCTAAGGAATAATGTTTAAAACCAGAGGGAAGATATATACAAAGGGATAAAAATCTAATTTGCTACCACAAACATATTTTTTGAAATGTCACACCCATGGGAAATTAATAATCTACCATGTTAAATCAGTAAATAGAAAACAAAAAGTTAGTAACTAAAAACAGGATTGCTAAAATATAAATATAAATCAATTGAAGGATTAATGACATGACTGGAGATTAGTGACATGCAAAAACAAGTTAAAGGATTCCTTCTTTTACTAAAAAAATAAATAAAATAAAAATGTCCTCTGCTTGTGTTTTATTGCAACCTAGCTTTCTCTTAGCTCTTAATTTAATCCCTGATATTCAGTCACAGTTTTCTCACCAGTGTTGATAAACAAGTCTTTAAATTTGTTTTGGATTTATTCTTTCTATTTTTACTTATAATTATTTTGGATGGTTCCCTCACCTGAATCCAACTCACTGGGACTCAACACTAACACATACGTATTTGAATATTTCTTTATATCAGTTAAAAACCCTTTTTAGTGAAAGAATCATAGTCAAACCTTTTATCGGGAAATAGGTGCTCTTGAGCTTGGCAGGGTAACAACATCTTCAACAGCTCCATATCTACCACTTGTTCCCATCTTTACTGTCTTGGCATTTTACCCACCTGGTCATTGCTATGTTCACAAGAGGACTGCTACATCCCCAGACCTACTGTTACATTCATAACAGGGGGAAAGAGACACAGTGGTAAATGTGAATCCTTCTCTTATGTATGTCTCTTTGATAAGGGAGAATGTCTCTGTAAGCTTCCAGAAGAATGTTCTTATTTATTTGTGGGCATATGCCTGCCACTGCAAAAGGAGCTAGTACCTTCTTTCTTGAAATTAAAGTATCCTCACAAAACATTTGTAAACATTTCAGTATTCTATTAATAGGGAAGTGCGTGGGAGAATGTCTGTTGGTTTGATATGCGCAGCCAAAAGAGCATAATATATATTCCCTGATAGGGCAAATAAAACAATGACATACAAAAATCTTCAAAAATCTTGGCAGTGAAGTACAAGAGTAGCAATATGGTGAAGACTGAAGGAAAAATGGTGTAAAGGGAGTATGTGCATGTGGTTCACACACACATAATTGCTACTATTTTATTGTTAATGGGATAACTGAACATGGAGAAGAACCCGAGTTTAATTTCTTTCCTTAACCTTTAAACCTATGGACACAGTGTATGTTTTGCTTCCTCATCCACAAGATGACAACATAGAATCTCTTTTAGTCCATAAACAAAACAAAACAAAACAAAAGAACCAAACCAAAACAAAACAAACATACTCCCACAAAATTTTTAGTAACCATTTCAGATTTCACAGAAGGTTTTGTAAGATACATGTAGGAGAAGATTTAAATCATATATCCACAATAAATAATTTAAAAATCTCTGTTAGGCCTTTTTCTTCTTTTAATGTTTCCTGCTTAAGATTAAATTATGTTCTGATTTGCCAGAACTATCCTAATCTGCTCTCATTTTTGAGAATTAAGAGT
>NW_011888808.1:4887180-4896768 GCF_000151845.1 Pteropus vampyrus | reverse complement strand
TGTTCTTATGCTTTAAAAATGACATAAAAACACACATTTTTGTGCTAATGCCTAGTAAAAGCATTTAGCTAATACAAATTTTTAGAGAGCAATTCCTATTATCATTATAAATATTTAGCAGCTACCCTTGAATAACTGGCCATTTCAACTTAAAACAGATGCAACAAAAGCATAATTTATTCTTTTCTGTCATTATTGAGAGACTTCTCTACTGGTTTAGCCAGATTAGTACATAAAAATAGTTGTAAAGAGTTTTTGCTGGTTATATAATGTATATAAAACATATACACAGAGAGAATAAGAGATAGATAAATGGAAATATTATATATATGTAAAATTAGATGCCACTAGTATGTCTTATATGTACTTAACTATTAAAATGGTTAAACAGAATTCACCTTTCTCCTTACAAGTTAATATCAATATTATCAGTTGCTATATTTTAATATATTTATAAAATAGATGTTATAGATTCTGCTGATTATTTTTTAAATTTGTGGCTGATTTTTAGTTATTTGTAAATTACAAAGACTAGTAGATAATCGTATTGGAGAAATCAGCTACCTCACAGATAAAATTACTAAATATATGAGAAAAAATATAATAACCAAGAAGTGAGTCAAACTTTATTACTAAAACTAAAAATTACTTCTTTGAAAATACCAATAAAATTGTCAGTTATAAAAGTAGTCATGGGGATGTAAAGCATAGCATAGAGAATGTAGTCAATAATATTGTAATAACTATGTATGGTGTCAGATGATACTAGATTTATCACTGTGATCACTTTGGAAGTTATACAGATGTCTAATCAGTATGTAGTACACCTGAAACTAATATAATGTTGTATGTTGACTGCAATTAAAAATTTTTTTAAATTAAAATTGAATAAAATTTACTGAGTTTATTATCACATACTTTATTTTGAAGCATAGTGAAAGGTAACACAAACTCCAGACTCTTATAAAAAATTAGTATAACTATAAAAAAAGGAAAATAAAAAAAAAGACATGACTGGACTCTTTCTTCTCCCTTATTAATAGAGGTGGAAAAATCTGCATAAAGTGCCAGAAAATCATACTCAGCTAAGTACGTGGTTTGTTAAGGCGATTCATTATTTTAACTCCATATATTATTCTCAGTAGGTGAAAAAAACTTGATTAAATTTCAAAATCTTTTCCTGAATAAAGAATTAGAAAACTAAAAATAGAAGATACATTTCATAGATTTGCATTCCTAGGAATAGAATAAATCTGCAGAAAAATTATAAAGATAAAACTTTCCATTAATGTCAAAAAGATGAACAAGTGTTCATTGTGCACTGTTCCTATTATTTAACATTTTGCTGTCAGTCACAGCAAAATAAATAATTAAATGTTGAATGGGGAAAACTTACCAGAATTTTTTTCTCAATATATCAATATACAATAGATTGCAAAATATTATACTTAATATTAAAGTTTAGTGCATTATATTAATATGTATTCAATACTAAATAATTTTTCTATCTAACAATGTTATCTAAATAGAAGATTCAGGTGAAAGAAAGAAAATCATGTTCTTTAAAAAGTTGCTATATGGAGAGACATATATACTTCACACAATGAAATCTTACAATTAAATACTTTTATTAAATGGTTTTTTAAAATAAAACAACTGAGTCTCATTTTTTTCCCAAAAGGGCAAAAATAATGACACGTTTATGAAATAAGGAATTATGTAACATCGGTTACATAATTACTGATCTTACATAATTTCCCACATCCACCACCACCCAACTCAGCATCTCTAAGTGACTTGTACATATTCTTTAATATCAGTAGACTTTATTACAGATTCCAGAAAAATATATACAAAAATATACATATAACAGTAAAGTACCTTATCTCCCAGAGATTGATAAACTCCAGTTTATTGATTTTTTTTCATTTATTGAATAGTTTTTGGATTTTACTTCGAAACCTTTTTAGTTAATTTTTAAATAAGAGCACTAAAGATAAATATGAAGTGTTCTTTGCTGTCCTTCAGCCTCAGGCTGTCCTGGAGAGACAGGTGGAGAAGAGTTAGGACAGAATCTTTGTTGCTCCCTTTATTTTCATTTAAGGAGAAAAAAGATTATATCAGGGGGTATTTTCACTTTTCAACCCACATGCTTTTTAAATTATTGTGCCAAAATATTATCATAGTGGTGAGATGTCTAAGAAAGTTTCTTTGTGAAAGTATTGTCAGTAGTAATCAAGAATTAATATCATTATTTAAAAAAGAAGCCACACTGCCAGGTTTTATTTTAATTTATCTAGGTAGATTGAAGAATTTACATTATATTAAAAACATATTAGAAAATTTAAGTGTACAGACAGGTTTGAAAACTGCCTAGAATCAAAATCAAGCTGGCAGGTTTGGTATTTGAACCAGATAAGGATATTCTTCATGCATGAGCCAAACTCAAAGCAGACTAATTTGTGAACTAGGATTTCAGTGAGTTTATTAAAAAGAGATATGACCGTTAGTCATGGGTTCATGAGTCTCTGTTGATTTGTCCTGTTAATTGGTTGCTTTTAGGTTTATATCCCACATATAAGTGATATCATGTGATTTTCAACTTTTTTTGTCTGGCTTATTTCCCTTAGCATGATTATCTCAAGGTCCAACCATAAACTAGTAGTTACCAGAGCGTAGGGGGTGGGGGAGGAGGGGAGAGGTAGACGCAGTAAAGGGAGTCAAATATAGGGGATTAGGGAGAGGGCAAAGTGGGTAAAGGGACTTTCGGTGGTAAACACACAATAGAATACACAGATGTCAAATAATAATGTACACCTGAAAATTATATAATTGTATTAACCAATGTTACCCCAGTACACATAATTTTTAAAAAGGTAAAAACAAAAACAAAAAAAGAGATATGAGTTAAGTTCTCTGAAAAACTCCAATTCCTATATAATTATTAAAACAAAAAAGCAACTTCATATAAGAGAGCTGCTCAGTGGAAACAAAACTAATCGCTTTCTTAAAACATTATTATGCTGAATATTTTAAAATCTTTGCCAGATAAATTCAGCACCTGAATTTATCTCTTACTTGGCATCACGTGACTTTCAGTTGTGATTTTCCTGGTTCTCAGTATGATGAGTGGTTCTTGATTGTTTTTGTTTTGGATATTGTATTAGGAGACTGTTGATCCTATTTAAATCTTTTATTTCATCGGATATTTTCCCTGTTTAGGTTTAGTGTATAGGTTCTGGCTGAAATTTGCAGGCTATAGTTCCAGACACCTTCGCTCACTCAGTCCTTGCGGTCCTATTTTGGTCTTCTTTGTTCTGACTCCAGGACAGCTTCCTTTACCCCTGCCTGTGCTGCCTGCTGGGGCAGAAGGCACTGCCCCATGCTGCTACACAGGTGGTGAGGATGTTGGGTGGAGAATATATCCTCTGGCCTGTTCACCACACACTTGATGCCATAAGCTTAAAGTTTATTCTTGGTGCTGTTGAAGGTATAAACACTTACCTGGAGAGCCTTCTTCCACTTGGAGAGAATCAGGAAATCCTGAGCCTTTTTCACTTTCTGCTTTTAGGTGAAGACCAGAAAATACCTGATTGTTGGAGCTGGGATGTGGTCACATCAATTCTGCAATTGACAGAGGCATTGAGTGGCGGATGGGTCTGTGTGTCAGGCTTCTGGTACTGCCACTGACACTGGGGATGGATCAGTGGATGAGTCTTCCTAGTAGGTTTCTACGGAGCTTACCCTTTCTTAGTTCTTTAGTCAGACATCAGGCTTTTCTCTGTGTGTGTGTGTGTGTGTGTGTGTGTGCGCGCGCGTGTGTGTGTGTGTGTGTGCGTGTTTCCTGTTGTCAGTCCTAGGTGAATTAACTGAAGTGTACTTCTTCAAGACTTAAGGACTCTACCCAGTCTATCATTTTTTCCACCTTTCAGAGTACTTTTATGATTGTTAAATTGTTCCCAAAGTGTTTTGCTATATTTAGAGGCTAAGAGAAGAGAAGAGTGAGTCTGTGCCATCTTTTCTGAGACTAGAAGTACTGAAATTACAAGCATTTTTATCAGTGGAATTCCAGCCAAATTAGTTCCTTTGAGAATTATAATAGCTTGATGGGAGGAAAATGTGTTAGCAATAAAATTTATAGTCTCAAGCAATTGTATTTTATTTTGGTATCAATAAAATAGTAGAAATCCATAGCCTCATCCAATTTTGACCTGCATTTATCTTTTTTAAAAATTTTCCTAACCCTGAATCAGGGATAAGGAGTATATTTCAAAGTTCTCTGTCTCTTTTTCATGTTTTCTGTTCATTTTAGCCCCAAGTTATATCTCTCTTTCTCTTTTCTTTTTAATATGTTCCACTACCTTCTTACCAGATATTTTTATTTAATAAAAATATGGCTTCTATTCTATGGTCAACTTCTCACTCCTCTTATAGCACCTCATATTATAACCTTAATTATTTAAAACTACAAATATCCTACAATTTGATTAGAACTTAAATTTAAAAAAACACTCAACCATTGTGATGCAATCAAATCAACTAATTTTAAATGTTAATCAAAATACTGGGGAAATAGTCCTAAAATAAATAATTCAGTATATTTTTACTATTAAATATAACCTACAAAAGTAACTATAATTAAGATAGCTATAGAAATGAAAAAGTAAAACCAAGTTCATATTTATATAATTGACATGATCAAGAGTTACCTACCATAAGAGCGAATGTATTTGTGTTCATTAGCTAACCTTATTCGAATAAGTTTTCTATTGGAATTTAAGAAACTGTGTCATATAACTAATTATAAATTATTTAACAAGACACATAATCAGCAAATATAAAATGTGCACTTAATAGTTTTTCAGTAAGCTATTCTTGGACAACTTGTTCTGGCATTTAGAATTTTAAAATTTTTTTTCTACAATCTGCATAGTGAGAGAATTTTAAAATATATTTTAAGTCATTTTATGATTATGCAAAAAATCTTTACATAACAGTAAATTTGAGTGTGCATGACCACACAATTATATTTTTATTTCAAAGACATATGGTATATAAACAAAAAACGTAACATATGTGTGAAGGTTACTGTTTATTGCTACACAAAATGAAGTAGAAATAGTATCATGTTAAGACTTTTAAAATATGGTTATAGCTAAAGCCATCTACCATGAACTAATGAATAAGAGAAGCTCTAATCTGGATTATATTTCCTTAATTTTACATATATCTCTTATGAATAACCGTTTCAGCTACTTAAAGATTTCTAGAATCCAGTAGTAATGATAGTCTTCAAAGATCACATAATATATATTATTTCTTTAGACATTATTTTGTAGATCAATCTTAATTCTTAACTAAGTGTTTTTCTATGCAAATTATAGAGTTTAAATAAATGTATTCAGGAGTATTAAATTTTTCATAACATATTTTGGATAGTTCTTTTATGTTATAGGAAGATTGATAACTATATCTATATTAAAATTAAAGTTTTCAAGGGAATTAGAAGAAAATAAGGAACTATTAAGTGTATCCCTTTGTGATGAACTAAAATATTATGTTATGGTGTCACAAATTTTATTAGTTAAATAGATACCTGATGCATTCCTGTTACTATATGAAAGAGGAAAAAAATGGTGATAAAAATAGATTGAAGTGCATATTGATTGTGCTATGCTTGGTATTTTCAGTTACTCTGAAACCGTATTTATCATTTCATTAAGTTTTTCACTCAGCAAAAACGATACTACTACTAAGAATAGATAACAAATGACAAATCTACCTAGAAATATTGCAATACTAAAATATGTGTCGATTGGTTAAAAATACATGTTTTAAAAATAAAAATGAACATTTACCTCATTGAAAAAATTATAGAAGAGATGCTAATTTTCATTTTACAAATATAATGGTCTTATCAATTATTATTATATTTCATTTTGAAAGTTTCACTATGTAATAATAAACTAGCTATGATGGTTTAATAAATGTCAAACCACCCTTCTCACCGAGAATAAATCTAAAAACATAGAAAATATATAAAATAATTGTTTTCAGGATTTGGACAACAGCAGCCCTGGTCTACCACCCTTGGGATAAATTACATATGCAAGGTGTCCTCTACAGGGGTCTAGAGATTGCACAAATTGGGAGACAAACAACCACCAATATTAAAGAAACCGCACTGAACACTCTAGAAATTCAGTTCAGATCCAAAAATGGCTCTGCCTTAGTTGTAAGGTTATATTAGTCATGTAATGAGAGCTACTCTAGACAGATCTACCAAAGACAAATCCAAACATCTATAAATCGAGCTAATCTGCCAGTACATTATTTGACCACTAGATCAAATGTCAACATTAAACCTATACATTCAATAATGTAGCATCCACAATTTCCAATGAACAATAAAAATACTAGATACATGAAGACAAAAGAATGTGTGTCCCATAACTGAAGGGAACTTCATAGATGATTATTAATTACAAAAGGAATGAGCTAAATATTTAACAAAGAGTATATATGTGATAAGTGGATAGATCAAGAATCTCAGCAGACAAATGGGAAAAGAATAACATGGAAATTCTATAACTGAGAGAGAGAGGTTTTTAAGAGAGATTCTTTGGGATATGGACTTGTCAAAGCACACAGAGCCACACACATATACAGTCACATTTTGAGAAGGTTTCTGACGATGACAGGGCAAGAAAGTGAAGACTATTTCAAAAGAATGAGAGGAGATGGAGATTTCTCTCCTACAGAGTTTGAATATCAGAGATCACATTAGGTAATCTGAAATGTGAAATGTCACAGAGGGATGAGACTTAATATTAGCATAAGGCCAGTGCAAAGTCGTTTCATGCAAAGGTTTTGGGTTAACGTAAATGTCCTGTAAGATAGAGAATCCTTTAGAGATTGAGGGAACTGAGGACCTAGGGCTTAATGATATTTTTCTTAGTCGTGTGCAAGATATAGACTTGTCAGAAGAACAAGTTCTGGGGGTGAGAATTCTTCTAAGTCTTGCAGTGAGTAGCTTTAAGCTGGAATACGAAGAGTTTAATGTAACCATGTTATTTTTGTCAGTGTTTGTTTCAAAAAATAGAAATGTATTCTATACACTTCTTTGATTTTTACTTTTTTTCTTTAACTGCTTCCCTATTGAAAATACTCCCAATTCCAGTTGCAGAGATTAACCTCAATTTTAAATTATTAACATACCCTTAATTCAAAAATTTAGGTAATAATGAACACTCATTCTTTTCAGATTTTATTTTTTTGATTTAATTTCTTGACACTACTTATAGCTCTCTATTTTTACAAATATAGCTGGTGCTTTTTCATTAAGACAGATTACTCCGTGTAGGATGGGTGAGAATTCTAGGTCAAAGTTATATTCATGTTTATGTTCACACATAACCTAAGAAGTTGTAAGAATTACCATGTGCAAAAGAAATAACCAAGAGTATATCCTTTCTTCCAGTCCTGGCTGATTATGGATTTTATTACGTATATATAATTATTGTATTGCTTCCCAGTTTGGTGAGTGAGAAAGTGATGTTTAATAATTAATTAAGTGTATTTGAATCTTGGAAAAGTTGATCCTCCTTTCTTTTGTTCATTTGCCACTTAGATTTGCTATTCTGAGAATTACACTTTCAAATAATTTACATTTATCATTTTTTATTGAAAAATTTATTACCATTTAAATGAACATTTATTGATGCTAGGTAGATAATATGACATGTAATTTCTTTTTATTAATACAGTGAAAACATTGTGGATGGGCCACGTTTTCCAAAATGGTAACCATTTGCCAGATGTGATTTCTCAGTCACACCATCAGTAAGTGCTCAAAATGTGACTACTGGCTATGATATTGAGCAGTTCAAATATAAAACGTTTTTATTTATCATCTCAGAAAGTTCTACTGGACAGCACTGGGCTATAAAGAATGTGTGATTTTTTTAAGGAATCAAATATGACTATATTCTTACAGTTTTTGGTTTTCCTGGTTTGTATATAAAAAATTCTATTTGTATAAAATGCACATAATCTTCAAAATCCTTTGCTAAGTGTTATATTATTTTGTTTTACATTTCAAGTTTTAATCTCCTATAATTTATGAGCTATGTATTTAAGGTCTAATAACATTTTAACTTTTTCCCATATATAGAAAAATACGAGACACTTATTGTCATACAATGAGGCCCTATATACTAACTAGTATATGTTTTTGAGTATTCTCTTATTTTCTATTGACCTATTTGTCTGAGTTAGTACTGAAATCTTGTTATTGGCATCGTCTTACAACATATATTTTTTTAATATTGTTTTGGAATCGGAATTTTTATTATTTTCAATTTATTTTTTAAATTACTATCAGATAATACTTTTTTGTATGGATGTTAAAATCATTGTTTTCAATCTCCAAACCATATTTCATTAGGATTCCATTTAGAATTGTATTGCCTTAATATATTTAATTTTGGAGAATTGATTTTTATCACGTTATGTCTTACCTCTTAGAACTTTGTTTTAATCTTGTTTTATATGCTAATTCTATTCATTGCTGATTTTATTTAATTCTTAATTGTATTTTTAAAAATGTGTTTTTTCCTTCTCTTTCTTTTCTACCTTTCCTTTCTTCTCACCTTGATGCAATTTTAATTCACTCTGTTACTGTTTTATAGTGATGCCTTTTGTTCTTTGTTGACAATGCTAAATCTTTTATAGATCTTTAGTGTTTTACTCAACAATACATCACTTTGAGACATACATCTTTGATCTGAATCTCCTAAATACTTATCCCCTTGTCTATTTGTAAAGTAATTTTTTTAAAGACAGCGTGACCATTTATCTTTGCTCATTCTGGAATTAGGAGAGAGCTATTCACTTTCATGAGTGAGGTTAAGTTATTTGAGCCTCATGATTTTACTGTATTTTTTTCATAATAATCATATTTTTAACTCTGCAATGGGAGAGTAGGATGATGCTTAGTTCTCAACATAATTACAATTCTAAAATCTCAGTTGGATTTTGTCATAGATCGAATTAATGGATTAAACAAAAAAAATTAATTTTTTTTTCCACAGTCTGGAGCTAGAAATTCTAAGATCAAAGTCCTTCAGGGTTTGATTTCTGGCGGGGGTTCTCTTTATGGCTTTCAGAGAGCCACCATCCCACTGTATTCTCACACAGCAGAGAGAAAGAATTCTGTCTCTGTCTCTGTCTCTGTCTCTGTCTCTGTCTCTGTCTCTGTCTCTCTCTCTCTCTCTCTCTCTCTCTTTCTGTCTGTCTCTCTTTCTCTGTGTCCTGGCACTATCTTTTCAGAGTACAACCATACCCTTATGAACTCATTTAACCTTAATTTCCCTAAGAATTCTGTCTCTAGCTATAGTTACCTCGGGGGTTAGGGGTTCAACATATGAACTTCAGGGAGACGCAATTAAATCTATAGCAGGTTCTCAGGATCAGAGAGTGTTGGAAGACAGAGCTATGTATTTCATACGGTTTAAGAAACTCTTTCCTGTGTACTGCATAGTTATGGAAAACCAGCACTCTCTCAGAGAGGGCTAGATATGTGGAGGG